>NC_083718.1:23847803-24150833 GCF_028564815.1 Eubalaena glacialis
CAATTCCTTCCATTTAAAGCACTTTACAGTTTACAAAAAATTTCCTCATTGATCCTCACAAGATAAGCAGTTTACAATGAGGCCCCATAGGTTAAGTGATAGGTTAAGTGACTGGGCAGAACCTCCAACCCAGAATGTGGACACCAAGCTCAGGGGTGCTTTCCTCCATCCACCGAGAGGGTTGGATAACCCTCTCCTAGGCAGTCCCTGTTGACCTTACAGTGTGGGGTTGTCAGAGGCCTGGGAGAGGCTTAGAAGAGAGCAAGGGATCACTTTCCGGTTCCTGGGGTTCAGCCCAGGCATTCCTTCATGTCACCGCATCACCCCCCAGCATCCTGCCAGGGTTCCATCTCTCTCGTCCCCACCCAAGGCCACAGGCTGCCATGCAGAGAACAGACCAGCTGCCCAGTGCTGGGCTCCGAGGCAGAGCTTCTGTTCTGGAAAGAGACTAATGGAGTGCCAGGGAAGTGGACCGATTTCCCCAAGGATTCTTGCTTCAGCCAAGTCATCCCACACACTCTCTGTGGTAGGGTCCTTGAGATTTCATTTCACAACTTCCTGGCGGATAGCAGGGCAGCGGATGGTAATCCCATTGGAGTTGGCCAGTCTCCCAAACAGGCGGGAATCCTGCTGCATCTGCTGCAGACTTCCTCCTCCCTCACACGGCTGCCAGGCCAGCCGGGGCCACAATCTTGGTGGCAAGCTCTGAAACCTCGCCAAGAAGTCTCTCCAGGACACTTGAAGGCAGCTCACGGTAATGAGCAGACAGTGAGGCTGCCGCGCTCCCCGCACTACCACCCCCCAATCCGGCCTTTCCCCTCAGTCAAAGGATGTGAATGCTCCCCACCCACCTCCGTTAACAAGCTCGTGCTTTGTGCAGAACCTGCCTTACAGAAGCCCTGCGGCACAGACAAGCTCCTAGGAGCCTGAAGCTCCTCCAGGGACCGGTTTGCACAGGGGACTGTGTGTCCTCAACCCATCTCATCATATCATCCAGGAAACTTCACCTCTGAGCAGCCCAGCCCTTCTCACGAGGCTTCTTACTGCTCCCAGATCCTCCTTCTGAAGAAATCACCAGCCTCCCATGGGGTCACAAGGCTTTAGTAACCAGGAACTAAACAGCATGGAAATGTGATGAATCGCATGGAGGCAAAACAGGACCACAGCAGTACCTGCTGTTATCAAAGCCAGATCAAAGTGCTGCCTGCTCGGTCATCTTTCAGTTACCCAGGCGATTGGTGGGTATGAGGTGGGGGAGGTGGTGGTAGAGAGAAAATCACAATTTTTAAAATAAACACATTTAAAATATGTCATTTATCTCAAACTTAGAATGAAACTGTCTGATACATAGTAGATTCAAATATTCGGAATAAAACTGTCTGGTACATAGTAGATTCAAATGTTGGCTTTTCTGAGGTTGGAAGGGAAGATATGATTATCCCCACTCTACAAAGAAACAAACCAAGGCCATAATTACTCAAGATTAAAAAAAAAAAAAAAAAAAAATATATATATATATATATATATATATATATATATTACACTAACAATGAAATATCAGGAAGGGAGAGTAAAAAAAAAAAAATCATGTTTAAAATCACATAAAAAAATTCCTTGGTTGGGAATAAACCTAACCAAGGAGGTGAAAGACTTATACGCTGAGAACTATAAAACATGGATAAAGGAAATTGAAGATGATTCAAGGAAATGGAAAGATATCCCATGCTCTTGGATTGGATGAACTAATATAGTTAAAATGGCCATACTACCCAAAGCAATCTACAGATTTAATGTGATCCCTATCAAATTACCTATGACATTTCCACAGCCTAGAATAAATAATCCTAAAATCTCTATGGAAGCACAGAAGACCCAGAATTGCCAAAGCAATCCTGAGGAAAAAGAACAAAGCTGGAGGCATAACCCTTCCAGACTTCAGACAATACTACAAAGCTACAGTAATCAAAACACTGTGGTGTTGCACAGAAACAGACATATAGATCAATGGAACAGAATAGAGAGCCCAGAAATAAACCCACACACCTAGGATCAATTAATCTTTGACAAAGGAGGCAAGAATATACAATGGAGAAAAGACAGTCTCTTCAGCAACGGGTGTTGGGAAAGCTGGACAGCTGCATGTAAATCAATGAACTTAGGACACTCCCTCACACTATAGACAAAAATAAACTCAGAATGGCTTAAAGACTTAAATATGACATGACACCATAAAACTCCTAGATGAGAACATAGGCAAAACATTCTCTGACACAAATTGTAGCAGTATTTTCCTAGGTCAGTCTCCCAAGGCAATAGAAATAAAAGCAAAAAGAAACAAATGGAACCTAATCAAACTTAAAACATTTTGCACAGCAAAGGAAACCATAAACAAAAACAAAAAGACAACCTACTACTAGGAGAAAATACTTGCAAATGATGCGACTGACAATTTGGCCTTAATTTCCAAAATACACAAACAGCTCATACAATTCAAGAACAGAAGAACAAAAAGCCCAACCAAAAAATGGGCAGAAGACCTAAATAGACATTTCTCCAAAGAAGACATACAGATGGCCAACAGGCACATGAAAAGATGCTCAACATCGCTAATTATTAGAGAAAAGCAAATCAAAACTACAATGAGGTATCACTTTGCACTGGTCAGAATGGCCATCATCAAAAAGTCTACAAACAATAAATGCTGGAGAGGGTGTGGAGAAAAGGGAACACTCTTGCACTGTTGGTGGGAATGTAAATTGATACAGCCACTATGGAGAACAGTATGGAGGTTCCTTAAAAAACTAAAAATAGAACTACCATACGACCCAGCAATCCCACTACTGGGCATATACCCTGAGAAAACCATAATTCAGAAAGAGTCATGTACCAAAATATTCATTGCAGCTCTGTTTACAATAGCCAGGACATGGAAGCAACCTAGGTGTCCATCATCGGTTGAATGGATAAAGAAGATGTGGCACATATATACAATGGAATATTACTCAGCCATAAAAAGAAATGAAATGGAGGTGTTTGTAATGAGGTGGATGGAGTTAGAGTCTGTCATACAGAGTGAAGTAAGTCAGAAAGAGAAAAAGAAATGCAGTATGCTAACACATATATATGGAATCTAAGGGAAAAAAAAAAAAAAAGGTCATGAAGAACCTAGTGGCAAGATGGGAATAAAGACACAGACCTACTAGAGAATGGACTTGAGGATATGGGGAGGGGGAGGGGTGAGATGTGACAGGGTGAGAGAGTGTCATGGACATATATACACTACCAAATGTAAAATAGATAGCTAGTGGGAAGCAGCCGCATAGCACAGGGAGATCAGCTCGGTGCTTTGTGACCACCTAGAGGGGTGGGATAGGGAGGGTGGGAGGGAGGGAGATGCAAGAGGGAAGAGATATGGGAACATATGTATATGTATAACTGATTCACTTTGTTATAAAGCAGAAGCTAACACACCATTGTAAAGCAATTATACTTCAATAAAGATGTTTAAAAAAAAAAAATTCTACAAATCATAAATGCTGGAGAGGGTGTAGAGAAAAGGGAACCCTCCTACACTGTTGGTGGAATGTAAATTGGTGCAGCCACTATGGAAAACAGCCTGGAGGTTACTTAAAAAACTAAAAATAGAGTTACCATATGATCTTGCAATCCCACTCCTGGCATATATGCAGGAAAGACGAAAGCTCTAATTCGAAAAGGCACATGCACCCCAATGTTTACAGCAGCACTATTTACAATAGCCAAGACATGGAAGCAACCTAACTGTCCATTGACAGATGAAAGGATAAAGAAGGTGTGGTATATATATATATATATATATATATATATATATACACACACACACACACACACACACATACACACATACAGTGGAATATTGCTCAGCCACAAAAAAGAATGAAATAATGCCACTTGCAGCAACATGGATGGACCTAGAGAATATCATACTAAGTGAAGTAAGTCAGACAGAGAAAGACAAATATTACATGATATCACTTATATGTGGAATCTAAAAAATAGTCAAATGAACTTATTTACAAAACAGAAACAGACTCACAATGAGAAAATGAACTTATGGTTATCAAAGGGGAAGGGGGGGAGGGATAAACTGGGAGTATGGGATTAACAGATGCACATGAGCATATATAAAATAGATAAACAACAAGGATTTACTGTATAGCCCAGGGAACTATATTCAATATCTTGTAAGAAAATATAATGGAAAAGAATCAAGGAAAAAAAGAATATATATATACATATATGTGTGTATAACTGAATCGCTTTGCTGTACACCTGAAACTAACACAATATTATAAATCAACTACACTTACATTTAAAATAAAGTATATATATGGTAGTGGCCCCTAGACTCAAAAGAGCTTTCCTGGCTGCACATGTCCAGATCCCAGAATCCTGGGGTATATACCTTACCTCTTCCTTCCTCTTAAGTCCTTCACCCAATTAGTCCTCTTGATGCTACAGCTTTAACCTGTCTCAGATGTGTACCACCCTCACTATTCCTGGCACAGTTCTAAGCACTTTAAATCTAGTAACTAATTTATCCTCATAAAACACTAAAGTAGGTATCATTATTATTCTCATTCTACCAATGAGGAAACTGCACGTAGTGGTGAAGTAATTTGTCCAAAGTCACATGCTTCTTCTAAGTGGCAGAGCAGGAACCTGAGCCAGGTGGTCTGGCTCCTGAGTCTGGGCTCTTGACCACTGCGTTACATCAGCTCTCGCTCACTTTGTTCTCAGTGCCTGCCTATCTCAGACATTAGTCATTAAGTCCCTTGAAGGCAAGGATCATCTTTTTATCCTTATCCCCGAGCCCTAAGAACAATGTCTGGCACACAGTACTTGCTCAATAACTGTCTACTCTATAAACGGTCGGTAACTGGGAAGGAGGGAAGCTGGAGAAAGGCCATCCTGTTTAAACCTAAACTCTCAGAGCTCAAATTGGTCATGAATTCTTTCCTCTGCTTTTATCCAAGATATTAAATGGCCACAAAAACAGGTCATTGATCCCACTGAGTCCACTTCTGATGAACTTTGAGGAAGCAGCCCTCCCAGGGGCAACACCAGAACCCAAGGACCCGATGCAGAGCTCCTGGGGCACCCTGCCTGAGGTCTGACTTCAGTCTCCCAGGACTGCACTTCTGGGTCTGGGCTTAGAATCAATAGGCTCCCCACAAAAACTGGAAATCCTACTCGCAGGTTCTATGCTGATGTGCTGAGTTGGAATCAAATGGTGAGGACTTCCCAGAACGTTCGAGTGAATCAGCTGCTCAGTTTGGGACGAAGCCAGAACATGTGCCCATAAAGGGTAGCACGTTGCAAATTGAGATCTAACATGAGCCATCTGGTCTGGAGAAACGGCCAACTGGAGGGATGGGGGCCTGGAAACCTCCCAGAGAGCAAACTTATCTGGGGGAAATGATGAGTCAGCTCTGCCCAGAAACAAAAGGCTTCCATAAAGCCCTTTGCAATAAGCCCCACAGCGTCTCTTCTTGGAGGCGTCAGAGGTGGGCAAATCCATCTAAAGGTTACCTTTGGATTCAAGGTTCTAAGATGCCTGGTCCCGGGCTCAGCATGGACCTGGGTACCATAAACCTGCATTGCCGTGTTGGGGGCAGCATGGGGTGCAGAGAATCATTTCACAGCCAGACAGATGTGCCAGGCAAGATGTGACAGGAAGTACTGGACTGGCCGGGGACCAGCATTTTCCCCTAAAATCAAGACAGCTTAGCCTTGATCCTGGAGGACAACTTTCTTTTGTGTCTTCTCCCAGCCATAGTTACTGTTGCCTATAAAAAAGTAAAAAGCAAACCAATTACCAGGTCTAATTATCTCCCTTCTTTCTCCTCTTGGCAGCAGCTGCCAAGGTTCTTGCCAAAGCTCTGCTTCACCAGCACCCTGATCCAAAAAGCCCCAAGTTAGCGAGAGAAGGCTTTGCCAGCGCAGAGCAGCTGTAAGGCTTCCCAACACCAAGACAGGGTGCAGGAGTTCAGCGCAGGAGCTTCAAAGCAGCTCTCTCCCAGGAGACCCCTTGGCCTCCGCATCCGGACAGAAAAGAAGTAGTGGCGCCGGCCACCTGGAACTGCACCAGAAAATGATGCAGTGGCCACCAGCAGCCACTTGCCCTGACTGCCCACCCACCCCAGGAAGCGAGGAGGCTTTTTAAAGGCCTGTTTGTGCTGGTAGCGGGAGCTGCCAGGTAAGGGTGAGCTTCACGGCGTTTCTGTCCAGGCTTGCTTAGAGCTGAGCCCGAGCCCCCCAGCTGAGCTTAGCTGGGAGGTGGGCCAGGGGCTCTCAAGGGGACACTGGGAAGCCCTCCAGGCACCACGCCAGTGCCTGTGCGCACCTCCTTGCACTTCCAAAGTAGCTGTCCTGTCTCTGCCCAGCCTGAGACCTGTTAGTCTCCTCCTGCTTGGAGCCAGAGGTAGCTCACTCCTGAAGGATGCCCCAAGCTTCGAGGCTCTCTTTGACTCTTGCCATAGTGAGCCAGCCTCTAAAACCCCAGTCGCCTCGGGGGCCTGGCCTTGTGGGAGCCACCAGGAGGCCATCTACTCAGCCTCCAACATTGCAGCCTCGGGGGAAGAAGGAGCAGGTGCAGTTCGCGAGGGGGTTATGAAACCTGAGAAGAAGCTGGAGTGGCTTTGGGCTGGTGCTTTGAGAACAGGCAGGTATTGTGTGGTTGGGTACAGAGGGGGTATAGAATACCCATCAGTTCACATACAAACACCATCCCAGCCTTGAGTGGGGAGGGAGCAAGGGCCTTGCAGGAGCCTGGGTGATCTCCAACCAGAATGGAAGAAGGAAGGCTGTGTCCATGAGGAGGTTGGTGACCCACACCCAGAAGAAAGCAGGCCCAGACGCCAAGACGGACATGTTTCCCAGCCCTCACCCCAATGCACACAACAATTCCATAGATCTCAGAACATATGCCTGAGACACCTCTGGGGATAACGGAAATTCCATCGGTCAGTGATCAAAGAATGTTTTCCTAAAATCCTTTGGTGGGCATTAGTTTCTCCACATGTCATCATGCTGGCCATCAGCAAATAATTACTGTCTGTGTGGTCAAAGGTCAGTGCCTGCCCTCCCAGCCCCTGCATCCTGGAGACAGACTGCAAAGGGCAGCAAAGCTTAGCTGGATCTTGAGCAACCAGACACAGCTGGCTTGCAACTGGTCAAACACAGGAGACACAGGACACCTCACCTTTGTGCTGAAGTCAAAGCTTTGCATGTTTTACCATTTTTCTCTTTCACAGTGGCTGGAAGGCTGGGAAAGGTGAGAAGGGAATAAGAGCAGGAGAGAAATTGGGTGAGAGCACAATGGCGTGTGGAGAGAGTGATAACAGAGTGAGAGGTAGGGGGCCTGGGGGAGGGAGCTGTGGGAGGGCGGCTCCCAGGTCTGACTGGGGAAGGAGATGGGCAGACACCTAATCAGTCATTGTTTCCCCTGGGGCTGGGCTTATCTTCTCCATCTGTCCTCCCACAGTCAGCCAGTGCTCCGGACTTGGTAGGTTTCCCTTTCTTCCTTTACTTACTGTGATGAAGGCTGTAGTTATCAATGTCCTGGTTCCTGCAGCCCCAGGCGGCCACACGAAGATCCCAGGTCAGTCCCTCACCCTGTGGCCTCTAAAAAAGATAAAATCCAGGCAGAGGGGGTGGGAGGACCTTCCTCACCGTGTTTCCAGTCATCAGTGGCCACTCCAATGCCCTCTTTCCCAACTGGTCATCTCTGTCACTAAGGTCACCATATTCTGAGTACCCCAGCCTCCCCCTGGAGAAGGGCTGCACCTGCTCCTTAAAAGTTTGTCTCTGTGCCTTCGCTTACACCTTCTCTGTAACCTAAAGCCTGCCCATTCCATCTGTCATAATCTGACCTTTATTTTTAAAATCCAGCTCCTCTGTGCAGCTTTTCCTGATTCCCATTCCCAATTAACCTGTCCCTTCTCTGCGCAGAATTTTGTGACTTGAATGTAAACACTACTTATTAAAGCCAGTAGTGCTTACAGCTGTAGCCTTCTTCATGCTGTGTCCATCCCCCCTCACAAAACTCCAGCGAGTACCAGGTAGACACTTAGGACGTGTTGATTGACTTGTTGGACTGAATGACTGAGGACATGACACCTGTGATCAATCAAGAGTCCACAGTCACCATTTCCCAGGCCACCCGGACAGTTTCCACAGCAGAGCCTGCTGCTGAGTGGAGATGTCCTCCGATTTATTTATTTATTTATTTATGCAGTTATTAGTGTCAATTTTATTGTTGGTATTATTGATATTCTTTTCTTGTCATTTCACAGAGCATCCTTGATCAAATATTCTGCTTTCTTTGGCAACTGCACCTCCCTTCCCTCTGCCAAACTGACTCATTTTCCTCTTCCTTAAGAAGGCACATAGGGAGGGTGGGAGGGAGGGAGACGCAAGAGGGAAAAGATATGGGGATATATGTATATGTATAACTGATTTGCTTTGTTATAAAGCAGAAACTAACACACCATTGTAAAGAAATTATACTCCAATAAAAATGTTAAAAAAAAAAAAAGAAGGCACAATTGTCTATCTTAAGAACAAAACAAAACAAAACAAAACTTTGATCACCTAACTGTCTTGGATTTATTTTATTGCAAAATTTCTTAAGTAATATGTATGTTAGTGTCCTGAGATTTGTTTTCCACTTCATAATTTTACTGAGTTTATACACCTAAGACTATTCTCTAATTTTCTTATTATCTTTCAAATCCAAAGGGATTTTCTTTTTTTCTTATTAGTTATCCATTTTATACATATTAGTGTATATATGTCAATTTATTATTAATTATATGTTGATTTATTAATTAACACAAACACTGTTCATTCAAATGCTCTAGGCCACAGTCAAAAGAAATCCAGAACATTTTCTTTTTTTCTTTTTAAAATTTATTTATTTATTTATTTATTTTTGGCTGTGTTGGGTCTTCGTTTCTGTGCGAGGGCTTTCTCTAGTTGTGGCAAGCGGGAGCCACTCTTCATCGCGGTGAGCGGGCCTCTCACTATCGCGGCCTCTCTTGTTGCGGAGCACAGGCTCCAGACGCGCAGGCTCAGTAGTTGTGGCTCACGGGCCCAGTTGCTCCGCGGCATGTGGGATCTTCCCAGACCAGGGCTCGAACCCATGTCCCCTGCATTGGCAGGCAGATTCTCAACCATTGCGCCACCAGGGAAGCCCCAGAACATTTTAAAAACATGATAAAAATAACATTTACCAGCCTAGGAATAACTGAAGTTTTATTTCTAGACCTTTTGTTCCAGCAGTGATCCCCGCCCTCCCCAGCCGCATCCCCCATAACCCCCTACCAGTTGGTTGTCCCCTTTTCCCACCTTCCCCACCGTGCTTCTTTGGTGATGAACAGAATCCCTGCCAGTGATTGTTAATTGGGTTAATGGAGTGACTGCGTAATTGTCCTCTCCCTGCAGCCCAGCCCACCATACTGGCTGCTTTCTGACTACCTGCCTCTCATCTGTTCCAGGATCACTAATTTGCAACAATGACTTCCATTGACATCCACATCTGGGACTTTGGGGTTTTAAGTGAATCTCCCTAAGGCCGAGAACAGAAGATGCTGCTATTTTGGTTTGTCTCATCTACAATGGGGCCATTCTCTGGGGTTTCTGGGCAGTGCGGGGCTGCTCGGGTGAAGGGGAAATCTGAGCATTGATGGGACCCAGGCCAGAGTGCAGTGTGCTGAGGAGGGAGGGGAGCAGGCGGGAGTAAAATTCTGACCTTTTTTCCCTAGTGACTTGGGTTTGCATTTCATTTTAATCAGTTTCAGAGGAAACTGACAAGGCAGGAGCCTGGGGAATCTCAGTGCCCCCTGCCATTGGCCTCCGGTCTCCAGAGCACAGCGGCCAGGGTTGGGCAGCATCTGACCTGGCCTGACCCACCTTCCCCCAGAGGAGGCAACACTGAGGGTGGCCTTTCCGATCCTCAAGGCTCAATGGGAGCCTGTTCTCTCTCAACATCCTTGGACAAAACAAGGCTTTTCCCCCTTGTTGTTTTTTGAGGTGTGTTCATTCTGCTTGAAATCTGTTTCACCTTAAAGGGAGAATTACCTGCCCCAAGTATGGCAATGTTAGCATCCTAGGAATGGGGTTCAATTGGGGCAGCGAGAGACAGCCTCCAGGAACTCTGCCACACGCCTGGGGGACGGCTTTGTCGGTGAGGGTGGCATGAGGGTGCTAGCACAACCTTTGGTCTCTAAGCCCCTTTGAGCATGGCTCTGGGAAGGGGCTTTTTTTCTTAGGGTGACTTCTATCTCGGCCTGTGTCCCTCCCTCCCTCCCTCCCTTTCCCACCCCGATCCCCCAGCCTCAAGGTGATCCTTACTGTTCCTATGCAGCTCCGGGGGGCTTCTGATCACAGAATCTGGGAGTGCTGGATGTGGGTCCTGGAGGTCAGCTCTGGGCTTCATACAGTCACACTCTTGTCTTTACCTCCTGACCACCCCTCCCCCCCAAACACCTGGGAGGGCAGGGGATGCTTAGACCTGCGTGAATCCCCATAAATATTTGTTTCTGCCTCCAGTTTTGATTATTTATAAACTTGCCTTATCCCTGCAGCCTGCTCTGCTCTCATTAGCGTGTAAGCTTTTCACGCACATCTTTGTTTTCAGTGTAGAACACCTGGTAGGGTGACTGACAGGGAAGAGGTGCTCAATGAGTAATTAATGAATTAAACTGGGTTGGAAGTTCCTGGCAATTAAGTAAGAGCTGAGGCTTTTTCTGGAAAGGAAAAGTTGAGATTGAGCAAAAGGTAACAAAGCGCACCAATAACTTCCTCAGCTAAACTAGGGGTATGTGCTGCATGGGGACCATGAAAAGGCTGAAGTCAGCAGTCAGGGACCCGTCTCCGCATGACCGTCTGCACACCACTGCCCTCCGCCGGACACCGGGCCAAAGCTGCCCCCGACCTGCAGCCGTGTCAGGATGTCCTCAGGTTTCCTTCCCTCCCCATTCTGGATCCAACTCCTGGGCAAACCGGTTTCTCAGTTGCCTTCTCTTACCAGGTTTGTTACACTCTGACTGCTCTGCCTTGAATCCATGAGACCTGGGAAGGCACAAGAGGAACAGCGGCTTCTTTGACTCCGGTGTATCGTGGGTTCCACAAATGCTTATTGCATGAAAATCAACATAGTAACACGCAGTTCCTGGCATGCCAGCAGCACTGTGGACTGTCATTATGATTGTTAAATAAGAAGCCACTTAAGAACCTACTCCTATTCGTAGTCTACAACCACTATGGTGCTGACAGTTTTTAGAAGACAACCGAGGAGAACAAAGAAGGACAAAAAGCTCCAAGGAAAGAATTTGAAAACAATCAGTCATTTCTAACTTAAAAACAACAACAGACCTTCCTCCTTAGGGGAAAGAGAGAGGAACAGGAGAGTAAACACATGTATCGCCAAATCTTGTGGAATGGACTGCTCTCTGCTGTACTGTGACACATTTTCTGTCTTTAATTGTAGGTATTTGTGAATTGCCTTATTATCTCTGCCCCTCACCTCACTAGCTTATAAATATTTTGCCCAACACAATCACTGGCCCTTGAAAGATCTGCAATACATAGGTATTGAATTCCTGGCAGTCAAATATAGTATATGAGTGGCTAATAATTTGCCAAATGGCAATAGTAAAATAAGTTTAAAAGGAGGCATCACATTTGTGGCTTATAAATTGCTTCAATTTGCTGAAAAATTGTTTTCATCTCCCAAAATTGAACTCTGGGGTTAGCCCCGGGGCCTGGCAGGCATTTGGATATATGAATCTGAAGCTCAGGGAAGAAGTCTGGACTAAGCAGCCTGGAGGTGGAAGTGAAAACCCAAAGAACTACAGAAAGAACTACAGAGAGTGAAATCAAAGTCTGGTATCTTGGAGCCCAGTGCTGAAGTGCTGAAGGGCCAGAAGGGCACAGGAGGCTAAGACAGAGCCAGAGTGGGAAAAGCCAGAAAGGTAGAAGGAGGAGCAAGGAAGGATGGAGTCAAAAAAGCCAAGCAGCTGGGAAATTGTAAGGATGAAGGGGTGGTCCATGGCCTCAGATGCAGCTGAATAATCTGGTCAAGAAAAGATTGAGAGCTGTCTGCTGGATTGGGAAATATGAAGGTCACTAGTGACCCTGAGAGCAGTTGGTGACCTCGTGAAAGCAACTTCAGTTGAGGGGTGTGGTGGGGACAGAGTGGAAGACACTGTAGTGGGAATGGAATTGAATGGGAGGCAAGGACAAGAAAACAATCACAGGAGGCAACCAATGCAGGCGAAAGAACAAAGGCTTTTGGTTTTGACCTTGCACCCAGGCTGGGCTCCACCCATCCAGCTTCCCTACTGCCACTAGTGACATGCTCTAAAAATCAAAATTAATCATACCACTTTCTGTTGTTATTAACATCTGCTAGCTTGCCACTTGCTGAACAATGGAGAGGAAAGTCCAGTGCCAATCTGTTTAGTATAATTTATTTCTCAGACTTGGTTTCTTCATCACTTGTAAAGGAGAGTCGCACAGGTCCATAATCCCTTATCCAAAATCCTTGGGGCCATATATCTTTCGGAATTCACAGCTTGCTGGATTCTAGAAAGGTAATATGGTACACATGCCATATATTACATAATACCTCCAGCAGAGACTAGGCTCCACCCTATAATCAAATACACCAACTTGGACAAATAAAGACTACAAATAGCCTTATGAGAGGTCAGGTCAAGTTTTCCACCAAGATATCAAGATACTTCTGTTTTTCAGAGCTTTTCAGATTTGCAGAATTATGATAAGGGCTCGTGGGCCACCCTCACAGGGTTGTTTTAGTGCTCAAATGAGATACGTGTGTGAAGATGAAGCCAAAAGGATAACCACAAAGGGTGCAGAGGCCCTGCTCTTCCTGACTGGGAATGAAAGGAATTTTTCTTTTCTGACACGTGCAAGTGTGAGCAATTTATAAAGGACACTCTTTGATAGCCCTTCGGAAGCTATTTCTCCACAGCTGGAAAGAATAACCTACTGTAAAGAATGCACCCAGGTGTGGCTGGGAACATTTGAATGAAGAAGGGCCTCTACCTTCTTCCTCATCTTGATTTATCTCTCTCTTTAGGGGCTGGGCTGGGCTAAGCTCGGGGGGTACTGGAACTCATCATGGGAACCCTCACAATGGAAATCACTTCTTCATTGTCACCCTGCTTCTAAGCTGTGATCTCGATGAGGAGGGGACGAGGTCTTTCTTGTTCACTGCCGGGTCTCCAGTGCCTAGCACAGCTCCTGGTGCTTGCCCAGGGTGGGCACTTGATATATGCTTTGCTGAATTGATCTCTTATGTTCCTCATTGTGATGAAGGCAAAGTTGGCATTGTCTTCACTCCCATTGTTTTCACCTTCAGGCAAAAACCCCTCCTCCCAGAGGGTCATTATTTCTGACTCTGCCCTCTCTGCCTCGTTCTTTATGGCTCCCCCAACTCCGTTCTCATTAACTGAGGATTTGGGCCGCTGGCTCACAGCCTTCTCCTTCATCCTATCCCCTTTCTTACTCATATGTGACTTTGATCCTAGTATGGACAACCCAGGAACCTTTATCCTCCAAAATGTTAAACCCCAATATCTCATCTGACTGTAACTTCAGTTCCTCTTTCCTATTATATTACCTTCAGATTTCCTAGAGACCTGGTCCCTTAAACTCTCTCTTTTGACCCAATTAATTATCCCATGATTTATCACTTCAACTGCTCTCTTGTCTGTACCTTCAACATTTTTGTCCCCTTGTCCTTCTGCCTTGCATACCCTGCAAATCCCTGCTATCTGCCTTTTCCATTCTAAGACCCAAGCTTCTGGATGGTGCTGGAGACCATCCAGATTGGGGCAGATGTGCAGATTGGGGCAATTCCCAGGATATGATCTACAGTTTCAGCTGGGCCTTCAACTCTGTTTGACATACTTTTTTTTAAGTTTCTGGTCTGCTTCCTTACTCATTTCGCACAATAGCTTTTCTAAATCTTCTCAAGGCTCCAAACCCACTCTTGCCCTCCTATCTTAGAAGATGGCCTTGCCTCTTAGGTGGCAAAGAAAGTTTACCTTCTTGTCCTTGTATCTACATACTCACCTATATCCTTACCCACCTTACCCTCCTTCCCCACTACCTCAAAGGCAATGCTGAATCTTCTCCTGTTTTCATACATCTGTGCCTTTAGTCCTCCCCTTCACGTTTCCCCTGAAATCTTGCTTTCCTCTTTCTCTTGTATTTTTTTTTTAAGAAATTTATTTATTTATTTATTTTTGGTTGCATTGGGTCTTCATTGCTGCGCACTGGCTTTCTCTAGTTGCGGTGAGCAGGGGCTGCTCTTTGTTGCAGTGCGTGGGCTTCTCATTGTGGTGGCTTCTCTTGTGGCGGAGCACGGGCTCTAGGCGCGCGGGCTTCACTAGTTGTGGCTCACAGGCTCAGTAGTTGTGGCACGTGGGCTCAGTAGTTGTGGCTCATGGGCTCTAGAGCGCAGGCTCAATAGTTGTGGCGCACGGGCTTAGTTGCTCCGCGGCATGTGGGATCTTCCCAGACCAGGGCTCGAACCCACGTCCCCTGCATTGGCAGGCGGATTCTTAACCACTGCGCCACCAGGGAAGTCCTCTCTTGTACTTTTTAATCTTTCCATCTCTTACAATTCCTTCTCTGAAAGTTATAAACAGGCACAAAATCTTTCCATCTTAAACAATAACACTTTCTTTACTGGTGTCTTTGGGCCATCTTCTTACCTCCTCTTCTTTTTTTAATTTTTATTTATTTAACATCTTTATTGTAGTATAATTGCGTTACATGTTGTGTTAGTTTCTGTTGTATAACAAAGTGAATCAGCTATATGTATACATATATCCCCATATCCCCTCCCTCTTGCGTCTCCCTCCCACCCTCCCTATCCCACCCCTCTAGGTGGACACAAAGCACCGAGCTGATCTCCCTGTGCTATGCGGCTGCTTCCCACTAGCTATCTATTTTACATTTGGTAGTGTATATATGTCAGTGCCACACTCTCACTTTGTCCCAGCCTACCCTTCCCCCTCCCCGTAGCCTCAAGTCCATTCTCTACATCTACGTCTTTATTCCTGTCCTGCCCCTAGGTTCGTCAGAACCATCGTTTTTTTTTTTAGATTCCATATATATGTGTTAGCATACGGTATTTGTTTTTCTCTTTCTGACTTACTTCACTCTGTGTGACAGACTCTAGGTCCATCCACCTCACCACAAATAACTCAATTTCGTATCTTTTTATTTACCTCCTCTTCTGTTTGTGGTTAAGCTCTTATAAAGAAGAGTATAAAGCAACTGCCTTCACTTTTCTACCTCTTCAGCCTCTTTCAGTCAGTTCTACCCAAACCCGAGTCTGACTGAGGGTTCTCTGGCTGAGGGTCGCCAATGGCCTCCCAATGACTACAATCAGTGGACTCATTTTAGTTCTCTTTGTACTTGCTCTCTACCCGCCATCTGACACCACTGACTACTCCCTCCTCAAAACCTTCTCCCCGCCACTTCCCAGACACTCCTGGTCTCCTTTTATCCCTCTGATAATTTCTGCTTCGCCCCCTTTGCGAACTCTACTCCCTCTCTCTAACCGTCTGTACATGTGGCTGTTTCGCAGGCTTTGTCCTTAGTCTTCTCCTCTTATGCTGTGTCCTCTCCCCAGGAAGGCTCAACTAAGACCTATCCGCTGATGACTCCTATTTCATACCACTCCCGGAGTTACCGATGGAGATACCCAGCTAAGCTACCAGACATCTTCACCTGGATGTCCCAAAGATATTTCAAACTCATCAAGCTCACAACTGAGCTCATTGTCTTCCCCAATCTCCCCCAGACCTGTTCTTCTTCCCTTTCCCCTGCATCAGTCAATGGCATCACCACCTCCACTGGCCCAGGAGTCATTCTACTTTTTCCTCTCCTGCATACCCCACATCATTCACTGAGTAAATCTCAAAACTGTTTCCTCCTCTCCATTCCTAAGCTAGTACCTTAATTCAGATCCATGGCTTTTTTTTTTTTTTTGTAAAATATTGGCTATATTCCTTGTGCTGTACAATATATCCTTAAAAAAAATTTTTTTTTGGAGTATAGTTGTTTTACAATGTAGTGTTAGTTTCAGGTGCACAGCAAAGTGAATCAGTTGTACATATACAATATATCCACTCTTTTTTAGATTTCTTTTCCCATATAGGTCATTACACAGTAATGAGTAGCGTTCCCTGTGCTATACAGTAGGTCCTTTTTAGTTATCTATATGCCTGTATTACTGCATGAGCATCTTAAGAGGTCTCCCCATCTCCAGGTTTGCCACTTCACTTCAGTCTTTGTGTGAAGCTGGAGCCCTATAAAATGCAAATCAGCTTAAAGCCCTTGCATGGGCAGGAAAACTAGAGTGGCAGAAAGCAGATCAGTGATTGTCCGGGGTTAGGGGTGCAGGTGGTGGGATTGAATATAAAGAATCATAAGGGAACTATTCTGGAGATAGAGATGTTCCTTATCTTGATTGTGGTATCTGGTATATGGGCATATACCCAATGGTTTTAATATATAAATGTGTGTGTGTGTGTCAAAATGCATCAACCTGTACGTTTAAAACTGGTGTGTTTCATTGTACAAAAAAATATACTTCAATAAACTTGATTAAAGAAAAATACCCTTCTACATCACTCCATTGCCTGGAGAACAAAGTTCAAATGTCTTCTGGCTTAAGTGATGACATGATTTCTTCCCTTGATTCTTCTCTTCCCCCATCCCCCAAATACCTATCACATTAAATACACTACAGATCTAAAGTGGGCCTAGATGTCCTGCCCCGCCTTGCCCACCTGTTGGACATCCACCATGTTTATCTACATTCAGCTTGTGCCATCACTATTAGCATCCCCCCACCCACACGTGCTCACTCTTCCTTTGTGTTCTACTAACCCGACATAAATATCCATCACATAAAGTTTTCGGTTGCATTCTTGTGTTTATGTCTCCTCTCTCTTTTACTAAGCTGTAGGTGTGACAGCTGGACCCTAATGTCTCCATTCTTGTAGCTCCAGCGCTTATCACTAAGCCGCTCAATGTTTTCTGAAGAAACCTGGGCTTTACCATTGGAGTCCAGCCCAAAGAACAGCGGGACAGATCCTCCTCCAGTCCTACAGGGGGCGCTGTGGCAACCTCCATCGTTTCCCCTCTCTCCACTTCTCTGGACCGGCTCCCAGAGTCACACGCTCGGGGCTCCACCTCCTCCTTGGCAACATCCCTCCTTCCCATTGGGCGAGGCCGGTCCGGGCAGTCCAATGGAACGAGGCGTTGGTGCGAAGAGGCGCCACCATCGTTGAGCGGCTGGGTCTCTGCCGCGGTAGGTGGCTGCGAGAGGTAGGGAGGTAGGTGGGCCACGTCGCGTCGCCTCAGGTCCGTAGCTTTGCCTCCCTCTCCTGTTCTGCCGCGGGCCCACGATGCCGCAGTACCAGACCTGGGAGGAGTTCAGTCGCGCAGCGGAGAAGCTCTACCTCGCAGACCCTATGAAGGTAAATCACTGGAGGGGCCAGTGCCTCTGTCCCAGCCCCCGGTCAGGATAACTTCTCTGCTGTCCGCTCGGCCTCCGAAGCTTCTCCAGCATCCTAGTAGGTGCTGTGAGTGAGGAGAGACGGACCCCGCCAAGTCCACTTGTTCCTCCTTTATTAACGGCCCGATGAAGCCCTGAAACGGTCAAGATCGGGGTCATTTTAGGGCGCTTAGGTAGCCTTCCCCCGCCCCCAATCCCTGAACATCCCTTATGGCTGTCGTTGGTTTACGTGTCTCTAAGGGCAGGACTTCTCTCCCTGCAGTTTCGGCCTTCTGTCCCTCAGCTGTTTTGGTGCCCTTGTCCCGTACTACCTCGTGTAAGATAAAACGGTTATGTTTTTCTGCCACCGCAGAGAAATTTTGGGAAGACCCCAGTTTGGAGGCATCTACAGCCATTAGCTTAGTGGTTCTTAATCTTTTGGAGGTCACTGCCTTTTTGAGAACATGAGATGCTTGCACCCTTTTCTCAGAAAAATCCACTTGTACGTAGAAGTTTGTAAACAATTTTAGAGGGCCCATGGATCCCTGTAATTCATTCATGGCCCCCACAAAAATTATAACAAGCGAGTGTCAGAGGTTAGCTTATTATTAAAAAGCAGAGAAGTCGCAAGGATGAGAATATAGCATTTGGGTCTTGACCTTTCTTCCTCTCAGGTTTTTATTTATTTTATTGTCATCTAAATAATATTTGAAGCAGCTCCCTGTTAATTAGAAATTTTGCTAGCGGGACTTCCCCGGTGGCGCAGTGATTAAGAATCTGCCTGCCAATGAAGGGGACACGGGTTCCATCCCTGGTCCGGGAAGATCCCACATGCCGAGGAGCAAGTAAGCCTGTGCGCCACAACTACTGAGCCCACGTACTGCAACTACTGAAGCCCGCGCGCCCAGAGCCCTGCTTCGCAACATGAGAAGCCACCGCAATGAGAAGCCCGCACACCGCAACGAAGACCCAATGCAGCCAGAAAAAAAAAAAAAAATCCTGCTAGCTTTTTAGACCTAGATAAGTAACAAGAAGCTGTAAAACATTCTTAGTTTCATTCTTTGCAATACAAAGATGTAATAATAACAAATTATGAAATGAGTTAGATATTTTTGAAATTGAGTACTTTGTTTATGACACAATTTCTGGCTCCTCCATTTGGTAGATTTTGTGTGTAGGGCCATCTGTTTCTTTAAGCACCATGAGGACAATACAGGATTTTTGTCCAGAAGTACCCACAGTGTAAACTAAAAATATTTGAAAAGATACTAAAGAATATACAAATTCACATCAAGAGTAATCATATTTTAAGAATGTGGTCATTCTTAGGGAAAATGAAAATAAAATGGTAATTATAGAGCATTGCTGTTAGCAAGGCATGTCTAGTATAGGCAAGAGAGCGAGAATCTTTGAGCTCTTTCCCCAATCAGAAAATTCCAGTGGCCTAAAAACTTGTGCCTTTTTATGATAACCTTGCACTCGTTAAAAACTAGTGATTTTTTTGATAGGAAGGTGAGGGGATGAGTGGGGAGAGACTGACAGTTATATTGAGTACCTTGTATGTGACAGACATTTTATATATATATTTATTTGTATAATTTATGTGAACAATTAAGACAGCCCCTTGAGGTAGATGAATAAACAATCTTAGATACATTAAATGATTTGCTTAATCTCTAAGAAATGAAGTTAAAATTTGAACCCACGTCTCTAAACCCCATGTTCATGCTATTTCTACCGGTCCATACTGCTGGGACTAAAAAAGAAAAGAAATTTTGTCAGAACTCTTTGGGATCTGTTTTACAGAATTCGGTCTTCTCTCCCTGTTGATTACATCTATCACCTTTTACCATTCTCTTTTGCATCCGCTCTAACTGAAGATGGCATTATTTCTGGACCATGTAATAACCTCTTAGTCTGCCTGTTTTTAAAATCCCTTCTTCACTCTCTTACCACAGCTATCTAAAACACAAAAATTGAATTCTCAGTTTCCTGCTTTAAAACTGGTTCTTCATTGATTGGTGGTAGACATCCGGACTCCCATTCCCCAGTCTGACCCTCTCTCCAGTCTTGCTGGCTTTGTCTTCCACCACTTCCACCATCCTCAGCCCTAGTCTCATGAAGCTACATAATGCATCATATCTTCAGACTGCCACTTCAGCTTTTCTCCTAACTTCTTCCCTAAAAGAAAAAAAAAATGCGTTTCTGAAGCCATCTCCATAAAGCCTTTTTACACTTCCCCTTCTCCCAATCTAAATTACTTGTGTTCTCTTTTAACATTTTACCTGTATATGCCTTTATAGGGTTTAATTTATGTTGTCTTATGTTTTGATTATTTTGCTTGGTTGAATTCAAAGTTCCTAAGAAAGCAAGAACCTTGATTTCTTTTTCTCTCTTAGTGGCATCTGACATGGTAACTTAGGCGCTCCCTGAGTTACAAAATGGACTCTCTTATAGTACCACAGACCTTTTAACTCTCATTTCTCCTACTCACCAGTGAGTATTCTTTTAAGTGAGAGTTAAAACTTTACGTAGTTGTCATGCTTAGTATATTTTTTAGTTTCAGTTTCCTTTTGTTTCTGGAGGACTGAATTTTTTTAAATATGTAAAACTGAATTTAATAGCTCAATAAATAGAATCAGGTAGTCTAAAGGTACTTAACCTAGTTTTCATTATTTATACCTACTTAAGTGCTTGGTGCGTTCCCTTTCCTCCCTCACCAAGACAAATCTCAGGGTGGTATGACTTTTTTTTTTGCAATCCCAGGAGAGCAGAGAGCAGAATGGGAAAAGCTGTAGGAAAAGCTCTAATAGCCCTTTTTATCTAGTTTCCAGAATTGTCTTGAGGGTTCTGTGCTACATTGTAACCATTTTAAAATTATGTTCCTGTTTTGGCTTATAGATACTTAGCACTTTTTAAAACAGCTAGCTAAAACTAAACAAGAGTTATTTATTTTGGTTAACAAGAAACTTGACTCTGCTGCAGTACACTTTTGAATCCATCATTTAAAGAAGTAAAAATAATGTTCATGGAAGTTGTAAACCCTATTGGGAGATGTCTTCTTTTATTGGAATATCGTAATACCTAAATCATTTTCTTGGCTTCCTAACTGTAGAATACCAAACAACAAAAAGTGCTGTGTAGCATGGCACTCAATATAGGAGTTATTCTGGATTTAGAAAGTTGTTGATGGAGACATCTTGTGCCATCATGATAAAGATGTGATTTTGCTGAGTAACGTAGCCTGAGTCCACCTCCTGAGAGCCATGGGAAAATGGAAAGTATGAACTGCGACTGCAGTGCTCTTTCCTGGGGAATGGATTTGAACTTAACTAGCCATTTCTGCTATTTTTTTCCGCTTCTTTTCCTATCATTCCTCTGTGGCTAGGTGTGTTGGTATTGTAGGGGAGAAAAAACTTTCTCCTTTACTCTCTTAGGTTTTATAACTGGGGCTCTGCAAATTAACAGGTAGAAACATACATAGCACAGAAGTTCACAAAGAAATGTGACCTGAGGAATTTGGGACCTATACGCCATCTTAACAAAGGGTGGGAAAGAGGCTGGACAAAGGAAAAGAGGTTTGGGGCTTCTGGGAGGGGGTAAGTTGTGAGAAGGTGACTAGGAAATGTATGGGAAAGAAGAGTTGTTTAGTAAGGTTTGTTAGGGAACAAACCTTGTTCTCTTTTCCCAGGGAGAGGGAAACACCTTTACAATTGGAAACTTATGTCACCTTTACAAAGGTTAATTTATGTCCTGCTTTTGGCCAGAAAGGGCAGAGAGCTAATCGCCTTCAGCTCAAAACATTCCTTATGCCTAAGTGGTATACTTTGAGGTGGCAAGCTGTGAATACCCTTCAGTATATTATTCTTACTGGCAAGAAATGCCAAACCACCTTAAGAGTCTCACAGGCTCTCTGAATATGGATGTGTCTTGGGAATTTTCAGTACATCTCTTCAAAGTGGCTGAAAATAAAATACCTGACTTTAAGTCTCAAAAAAATTGCAGCAATAGAAATGAACAAAATGCTGTTTTCCCGCATTTCAATAAGTTTACAGTAAAGGTGCCTTTAGATGTTTTGGCTATTAATTCTAAAAGGATCCATTTTAGCCCACCTGAAGACTAAATTATTTATGAGAAATGTCTTCTGACTTCACTGTTTCTAAATATGTATTTTTATTTCAGGCACGTGTGGTTCTCAAATATAGGCATTCTGATGGGAGTTTGTGTATTAAAGTAACAGATGATTTAGTTGTAAGTATACATTTTTACTTGTTGCATACTTTCAGATTTGTTTGAGTTAATCATTTGTTTGAAATTATTTACATAGAATTTATGCAGGTCACCCATTAGGATGCTTATTTCACATTGCATTCCCAAGTCAAGAACCTTGGTCTGGAAGCTATTGTTATAGGCACTTGGAAAGATAATTCAACTTGCTTCATTAATGCAGTATGTTAAGTGTAGTTTAATAACTGCTCTCTTCGGACCCTAAGCAAGAGGAACGTAGAGACCAAAAGTGGATATGAGGGGTGAAGGTTTCTTTATACGTGTGTGAGAAGTAAATAATGGTATTTGAACACAAGTTATAGGCTCTATAATTATATTTCTGACCTCCCCTGTCTGCTCACTCTTGTCTGTTCCTCACACCCCATTCATTCCTTACCCCTCTGCCATCTGGTTTCTGCGTGAAGTCTTCCACTCAGACTGCTCTTGGTGAGAGCTCAGCAGCAGCCCCTTTATTTTCAAACCCAGTAGTCTCAGCAGTTCATATTTTATGTGACCTCCTGGCTGCTTCTGAGAAAACCACTTCTTGTAGAAATTATTATTTTGGCATCTGTGCTCCATTTTATCTTGTTTTTCTTTTTCTGTTTCATTCATCTTTGCTAATTATTTCACTGATGTGCCCCCATAAATATTGGTTTCTCCAGGATTCTGTTCTTGATTTTTTCATACCACTTCTGGACCAACCCATTAAGTCCAGTAGTGCCTGTATCTGTCTGTTTCCAGTTTTGTACCTTTAGCTCATATTTTTCTTTTGGCTTCCTGACTAGCTCTAAGTTGAGCATCCTTCCTCCTCTCCTCGTTAACATTAGCCTGTCTAGAATGGAACTCATCATCTCTTACCAAACTGGCTCTTCCTGTTTTTTCTCTGTTAGTTGCACTGTCATCTACCTGCTCAGAAACCTGGGGATCATCTTTGGTCCCTTCCTTTCCCTCATTCTCACGTTAACTATTCCTTCATTTGAAAAACTTGTATTTTGATCCTCCGGTAAGTTCCATACATTTTGCTGGGCATTTGTGAATTATTGATTCAAGCTCCCTCGTCTCATTTTCTGCCATGAACTCTCCATCTTGACTGCTAACCTCGTAACTTTAAGGGCTCAGCGTCACTCACCTGGACTAGTAGAATAGGCTTAACTGTGTCCCTGCTTCCAGCTCATCCTTTAGTCGTCCTGTGCTGCCCTGCCGGAGTGGTTTCTAAAAATGCAAATTTGGTTGTTACTACCCTGCTTAAAAATCTTTAGTGGCCAAAAAAAAAATCTTTAGTGGCTTGTCATCACTCATAATGTAAATTCCACCCTCATATCCTGTCTAATCTTCGTCTTTTCAATGTTACTTAAGGGCTTCTTTCATATGCCATGCTGTCTGAGGCCTCTGAGCTTTTGAACAGTCTGTTTCCATCTCTGCAATATTGAATCCCACCCCTGCCCCAGTGTGACAAGCCTGCTGCTTATCTTTCAAAACCCAGCTCAAAAGGATTGCTTCATCTCTTTTATTTCTGCCTCTTTTTGTGCTGTGTCACAATTGTCTTATCACATTTGACTTTTAATAGATTGTGAGCTTCAAAATAATAAAGATAGATCAGTAATATTCTTACCGGTATTTGTAGTGACTAGCATGGTGTCCTGACCCAGAGGGTACTTAGCAAACACTTTTTTTTAATGGATTAATTCTTTTAAAAATTTAATAGTGACTTTAAAAATGACTTTTTGGTCATATATTTTACTATTTTTGTGTTCAGGGTTCCATTGTGAGGTTGCGTGAAGTCAGATCTTTTAATGATTACGATGTCTTCCAAGAACCAATTGGGTTTGGTGAAGTAACTGTGAAAATGTGAAAAAGGAAGAATAAATTGAGCTGTATTGTGCTAAACCTAGATTCAAGAGATCTGAATCCTAGCTTAGCCATCTACCAGCATTTCATCCTGGGGAAAGTTCAGGCCAAAAGTTTGGCTTTTGGGGCCATAATTTTCTTGTCTATGAAGTGCCACAGTGATAGTCTGCTTACCCAGTTGGGTTGTTGTGGAGTGTAAATGAAATATGTGGAAGTGCCTAGCACTAGTGCCTGCACTTAGTAGATTCAGTAAATGTATACTTGAATCTCGAGCATTCACACTGAGAAAAATTTTACTTATGATTGTCGCAGAGTGAATGGATATATCTACTGAAGAGAAATTGGTATATCCTGCTTTAAAAATAGAGGAAAATGCAGAATTGAATTCAATACAAGAGGCTTTATCTCCAGATGATGACTTTTTGCCTCTGGTAATGATTAAATATAGTTAAGGATTCATGGTAAGCAGTATTGGAAAGAACTTTATTTAAAATTGATGATGCCTGTGACAAGATCTAAATATGAAAAATACTTTTTGTTCCCTTTCTTAAAACTACTGAGAACTAGTCCATGTCTAGAAGGGACCAAAGACACAATCAAACCCATCCTCCTAAACAGTAAATATATGAATCAGCTCCAAAATAAAAATTTGTTTTCTAATGACTCTTAGAGAAAAGTTTGTATACTTCAGTAATTCATTTTAATGGCTAATAATTCCTTCACAAAACTCATGTTAGACTTCATTATTATCGTCATGGAGCTTTGACTTTTTTCTAGTCCCATTTATGCATCATTTTTTTCCAATGCCATGACTGATTTATAATATTGTCTTCTGTGGACCTAAAATCTTTCTGTGTATTTTAGTGAGAAGGTATTTGTTCTTCTCACTAAACTGTAGTGAGAAGGTATTTGTTCTTCTACAGAACATATACTAAAATTGAAACGGTGGAGATGATTATGGCCACTTTACAAAATTGTTAGACAAATTTGTACAATGCGTGGATAAAATTTTTTTAAGTAAGTGATTTAAAGGCTGTATGAATTCAGATCAGTTGTGCGTGATGGGGTTGAACTCCAAATTACTTAAGTTGATGAATATTACTGTAGGATCATGAAGTTCCCATTGTTTAAAACTCACGTGAATCTAAGATGGGCTAAAGAAAAATGGATCAGTGTTACAAGATGAAAAAAAGACTGGCAGCTTAAATTTGATAATTTTGAAGATTCTAGAACAAATGGTTTTATGGCTAACGATAAACAGATCTTAAGTATCTATCTAATGAAGAATTGAATTTATAGCAAGGAAGAATTTGGTTTGGTTTAAAAATTATAAGTAATGTCAGAAAATCAAGGTTGCATAGATTTATCTCGTTTGATTTAGGTAGCGACCAGCAGTAAGCAAGGGATTCCAGACTTTTTTTTAATTATCATTAACCCTCCCCCCCTCCCATTTCACAAATAGAGAAAGGGATCCCAAGATTTATATGCTTTTCCCACTGTAACTCAATCATTTATGACCAGATCCCAGGGAGAAAGTATCTAATTCCAATCTTGAAGTCTTCTCATCAGACCATGGCAGAATTTGAATACATTTTTCAACTGGTCATTTTTGAGAAGCTTCTAATAGAGTTCAGTTTGTTTTTTAACCACAGCAGTGGCATTTAAAATATTATAAAATACTAAACTTAAGGAATGTAATTGTGGGGGACCTGGAAACTTGAATGTAATTCCTTTAGTATGACCTCCAGAGGAAGTAGAGCAAAACAGTGGCAGGAAAAGACTCAAAATTGTATCCAATCATATGTTTGCTACGTCATTGATAATCTAGTTTTACATAGTTAATGTGTGCTTTTAAAATTTCTGACAGTGTTTGGTGTATAGAACAGACCAAGCTCAAGATGTAAAGAAGATTGAGAAATTCCACAGTCAACTAATGCGACTTATGGTGGCCAAGGAATCCCGCAGTGTTGCCATGGAAACAGACTGAATGGTTTGAAATGAAGACTGTTTGTCATGTTCTTAGGAAGTAAATATCTTTTGAATTTGAGAAAGTGTTGGGACAGAAAATACTTTATGTAACTAAGTGGGCTATTCAGAAGCCAAGAGATAATTTTCTGTACTTTGTTTTTTAATGTTTACTTTAGAGAGCTAGGACTGTAAATGCTTCCAGTTAGAAAAGCCTTTATTTATTTTTGGAAATGGAACAAGGAATGGCTCTATCTTGGAAACTTTTTGCAGATTGTTTGATGTTAGGCAAAATAAATAATTACTCTCTGGTAAGTTTGTATCAGTAATTTGAAAATGAGATATCAAGAAAAGCCAATTCTTCCTTAAATTTAGTTAATCTGTCTTTAAAAGAAAAATTAAATGGAACCATTTTGCTGGATTGATATATTTCTTTTGGAGCATAAATTTTGTGCTGTTGGTGACCAGCAAATATAAAATATGTTAACTGGAATTAACTGCACAGCAGTATAGCTGATTATATATGGTAGTGTAGTCTCAATTATATCTAAAAATAACTATGAAAACAAGTATGCTTTACCTTAAACTTTACAAATTTAAACTATATTTTTAAATATAAGGGATTCATAGTATCATTAACTTGTTGAGCAAAGACTAACTTTGAATCTAATTTTCAGTGCTCAGAAACATCTGCTGTTACTATAAATGCATGAACAGAATGCTCACTAATGGATCGAAACCACCATATTACAGAAATATTTGCCACATATTTGCCATCTATATTTTCTCAGAAGGGCTAAGGATTATTTGAACTGTTAAATTTTTGCATACCTCTATGACACCCCCACCCATTTCTCTCATTACTTAACCAAGGTGTTAAGCATGACTCTCACAACTGTTCTCCATTAAACCAGAAGTATGATATTATTTGATATTTATCTTATATTTGTAACCTGAGTTTTACCACCTAAATGTAATGTTCACATGTTGATTCCTACATTAAAATATTTTTTGTTAGGAATTTGTTGTGTTGACCAGTGTTTTAACATGGCAAGTCCCATTACCCATATGAATTTTGGCATGTTTCAGAGAGATCAGTAAATAAAATATTACATGAATATATATTGTTTCTCTTTAAGTTTTTAACTTCTCAAGAATTACTGATTTCTTGACTGGGATATTCTGTATTTAGACTAAAGTGAGCCTAATGATGCTATATATACATTTTTATTTATTTTGTTTCTTGGTACTTTTATTATATGACTTTCTCTGAGCTGTATGCTATGGCATTTTGTTTTCTTGATTAAGAAAAGTAACATCAAATAGTATAGGGTTTTTTGGGTTTTGGTGTTTTCCCCCCATAGGATAACCGGAGGTTTTTTTGGCCTTTTTCTTTTTCATTTACATCTTCTACTTTTTTCTTTCTTTCTTTCTTTTTTTTTTTTTTTACTTTTTGTCTGCACTCCACGGCACGTGGGATCTTAGTGCCCCGACCAGGGATCAAACCCGCGCCCCCTGCATTGGAAGCACGGAGTCTTAACCACTGGACCACCAGGGAAGTCCCCATCTTCCACTTTTTAACACTACTTTATGAAGATAACCGGGAAAGGGAGAGACTTCTATTTGAGTTCTTTGAGTCCTTGTAGCTTGCAGCAGTGATTAAGAGCAGGGGTTCCAAGGCAGACTGCCTGTGTTGCAATCTTGGCTCCACTGTTCCCCAATTCTGTGGCTTTTGAGACAGTACTTCTCTAAGCCTCCATTTTCTTCTCTGGAAATTGGGCTGACAGTAGTATTCATAGGGCTTTGAGGGTTAAATGGCATAATCCCCTTTAAGCCCTTAGCACAGTACCTGGAACACAGTAAAGCTCAATAAATGGTAGCTATAATTACTATTATTGTTATGATTGTTATTTTTCAGGGGACTGGGTATAAGTAGCCAGCTCTTAAGTTTTCTCATAATTGTAATTGAATAGTTACTTATAAGTAACGTTTGCCTTTTCTACCGAGCTATGTCTATTATCAAACGCCATTTTGGGCAGATGTAGTAAAACAAGATTGTCCCCATGAGGAGTGTTCTTATGTGGTGGGGGAAACTGAAATCCTTAAATCTAAAACATGTTTATTTGTATCTACACAAAATAAAATTATTAAGAGAACTAATTGGTGGTGAAAGTATTGAATCTCTTAAAGACCATATAAATAATAAAACACCAAATTATGTATTCTGAAAATCGCAATGCTGTATACTCTGATTTTTTTCTTTTATTAGGAAGTATTTCTGGATACTATAATCACACTTTCATGGACTTTTTTTGGTTGGGGGGCTGCATGTGCGGCTTGCGAGATCTTAGTTCCCCAACCAGGGATCGAACCCTGGGCCCCGGCAGTGAGAGCCCCAAGTCCTAACCACTGGACCGCCACGGAATTCCCCATGAACTAATTTTTAGCAAACTGTTTTGTGATGTATTTGATCAAATGCTGCTGACCCTAAGGTAATCCAAATGAAGTCATCATAGTAATTAAGATTCTAGGTACAGTTAGCAGTTTTGTTCTTCTCTTGGAAAGACCCACTCTCCTTGGAGCACAGAGCCCATTAAGCGTTGTTGGCTACATATGTTCTCTGTTGAAAGGGCTGGCTTCTCCTTTCTCCCTAGCCTGCCAACTTTGTGTCTTAAAAATATAAAATCTCTTAGTCACAGCTCTAAGTCAGTGATTAGAGGCAGTGTTGGCAGCATTTTATAGTTGATATCTTCTGTTACCCTTAGAAAAATTGAACACAACAATATGATGGTAATAGTCTTGAAAGTACAGTTGACCCTTGAACAACGGGTTTGAACTGCACAGGTCCACTTATATGCCAGTTTTTTTCAAAAATGCATAATACAGTAATACACAATCTGCAGTTGGTTGGAATTACAGTTCTGGAGGGCCGGCTGTAAAGTTAAATGCGGATTTTCTACTGCATAGAGCGTCAGCACTCCTAACCCCTGTGATGTTCAAGGGTCAGCTGTATTCTAAAACTAATTCAAAATGAGTGAAATGTGAAATTAATTGCCCAAGGACAGTAAGAGGTACTCCTTTCTGCCTACTAAAAATGAAACAAAACCAAATCCCTCATTAATATTTATTGTTCCCCTTTTAGTAAAAAATACCTTGTTGTGGTAATGGAAATATCATAGTATTTAGTATTATTTCTTTTTAAAACAGAAAATATTCCTCTAGTTCTACAGTTAAAATTTATGATAGCATGAGAAGAAAGTCAAAATATTTCATTCTTCTTTCTTACATTAAAAGTAGTGATTGGGCTGGTTCCAGATAAAGATTAAGAAGCACACTCCGCCATGGCTCTTCTGCTGAATACAGCTATGAATGCACAGAGCAGCTGTCTGAGGACTCTGAAAAGAAAATAGCAGGTGGGTTGGGCAAGAAGACAAGAATTTGAAGTACCACTGAACCAGTGATGAATGAGTCTTATCATTTTCCCCCCTCTGGTATCCCCCAGCCTGAATTCAACACATTGGAAACCTAGAAGTGAGTACTGGGGTGCAGACCAGGAGTGCCAGAAGCCTTTGGGTCTGACCCAAGAAGTAGAAGGGTAACTTCTAATATTTGGAGAGAGTGCAGAAATCCTTTTTCTTCCCCCCCCCCCCTTTTCTGTGTTCTCTTACAGCCCACTCCCAAGCAATCCCATGGTGGTGACAGTGTCAACTACTGGCAATGGGAGCCTGCAGGACCCAAAACTCAGGGAGATAGCCCTACCTTTCCAGTACGGCTGTGTTTCCAAGAGGGTGGAACCAACTTTCATTTTTTTCTCTTTGTTCTCTATCTGCTTGGCCCTGGATGCAAAAGATGGTGGCAGAAGTGCACAGGGTAACTAAAGCCAGATTTCTTTTGGCCCGAGAGCCAATGGAAGGAATCAGAAAGTACCAGGGAGATCATAGAAAGGAAGGAACTCAAAAAAGTGACCTTATAAAGCTGTTTATGTAGTTCTGAGTCTGCCCCCAATCTGCTAATGTGTATGGATCTGATTCTTTTCAGCATGTTAAAGACTTAGAAACTCAATAGGTAGACCACCACCCAAATTCCAGACCAGCAGTTGGGAGGCATTCACATGCAGTAGGTCCAAAAAGCACTGCAAAAATTTTAAAAGCTGCACCTGTCTTCTGTAGGCTATGATTCCAATGTCAGTTCACCTTTCAAAAACTACCTGGTGTTGAACACCTGAAAGTAACCAAAAGAAACAAAAAAAGCCTTTGCCTGCAACCTAACCAGGTTGACTGCCTGCTGAAACAAACAAAAACTCTGTATTCTCCATAGGATTTAAACAAGGCCCAGAGTTGGTAACAATATTCAAAATGTCAAGGATACAATCCAAAATTTCCTGGCATAGAAAACTCTCCAAATTTGGTGAAAAACTTAAAACCTATAGATTCAAGAAGGCCAAAGAAATCCATATCATAATGGAAATCCAATCACAATCATAATGAAACTGGACAATGATCTTGAAAGCAGCCAGTGAAAAGCATTATCTATAGGGAAACAATTATTTGAATGACTGGATTTCTCATCAGAAATCATGGAGGCCAGCAGGAAGTGGCATAATATTTCTAAATTGCTGAAAGGAAAGAATTATCAACCAGAATTCTATATCCATAGAAAATATCCTTCAGGAACGAAAGTGATATAAAGCCATTCTTGGATGAAGGAAAAGGAAGAGAATCCATTGCCAGCAGACTTGGTGTAAAAAAGAATTACTAAAGGAAGTTCTTCAGTTAGAAGGGAAATGATACCATAAGGGAAACTGAAACATTCAGGAATGAAGGAAGAGCAATAGAAATGGTAATTGTCTAGGTTAAAAGAATATTCTGTTGAGTTCTTAAAATATGTTTGATAGTAGAAATAAAATATATATGGTGTTCTCACTGTGTGTAGATGTAATATATAAGATATCAGTAGCATAAAGGAGGATAAAGAGACCTATATATAGTAAACTTTCTACATTCCACTCAAAGTGAAAAAATATTTATTCTAAGTAGACTGAAAAGGTAAGTATGTATATCCTCATCCCTCAAGCAATCACTAAAAGAACTATGCAAAGAAATATAATAACACAGTAGATAAAATGAAATACTAAAAAACATTTTAAAAAAGTGGGGAGCAAGAAAAGGGCATCAGGAGCAAAATATAGGAAACAGACACAAACCAAATAATAAAGTGGTAGGCCTAAATGCAACATATCAACACTTACATCAAATGCAAATAGCTAAAGCACACAGAGATTGTCAGAATCAAAACGCAAAATACTAGAACCAGTTGTACTCTGTGCAAGAAGCTTACTTCAAATATAATGGTATTTGAAGGTAACGAGTAGGTTACAAGTAAGATGATGGAAAAAACATGCAATGCAAACACTAATCAAAAGCTACCTGGACTGTGTTAATATTAAAAAGTAGACTTCAAAGGGGAAAGGTGGGGGGATAGGGATAAATTGAGAGTTTGGGATTGACATAAACACACTACTATATTTAAAACAGATAACCACCAAGGACCTACCATATAGCACAGGGAACTCTGCTCAATATTCTGTAACAACCTAAATGGGAAAAGAATTTGAAAAAGAATAGATACATGTATATGTATAACTGAATCACTTTGCTGTACACCTGAAATTAACACAACATTAATCAACTATACTCCAATATAAAATAAAAATTTTTTTAAATTAGATTTCAGAGCAAAGAATATTTCCAAGGATAAAGAGGGACAATATATTGATAAAAGGGTCAATTCACCAAGACATAATAATCCTAAATGTGATTACACATAAACAGCTTCAAAATGCATGAAGCAAAACCTGAACTGAGCTGAAAGAAGAAACAAAAATCCACAATTATATTTGAAAGCTACAACGCAACTCTGACATCATATATCCAGAGTTAGCACAGACTTCACTGGTTAAAAGCAAAGTCCTCCATGAGACTCCCTCACTTCAAACACAAGCTGCAAGCTCGGGTTCCCAGGCCACCTGCACTTCTGACCAACTGGCTACAAATTCAGGGGTACCCTCTATCCCCTCCGGTTTCATAATTTGCTAGAGTGACTCAGAACTCAAGAAAGCACTATACTTAGCAGTTTTATTATAAAAGATATGTCAGGACCAGTCAAATGAAGAGACATAGGGTAAGAACTGAGAGGGTACCAAATGCAAAGCTTCCATGTTCTTAGGACAAATTACTCTCCCAGCACATACATATATGATTACCAATCAGGGAAGCTCACCTGAACTTTGGCTGTCCATTATGTTTCATCATGTAGGAATGATTGAATCATTGGCCACGTGCTAGAACTCAATCTCCAACCTCACTTCATCTCCCCAAAGGATGGGCCAGACATCTGGCCTAAGATCACCAACCCTCTAATCATATGACTGGCCCTTCTGGCATGGCCAGGCCCCATCGCAAGTTATCTCATTAGTATAAACTCAAGACATGGTCCCAGGGACCACCATGAATAACAAAGACTCTTCTGTCACTCAGGAAATTCCTAAGATTTAGAGGTTAATTCCCAGGAACCAGGGACAAAGACTAAATAAATTCTTTATTATACAACAATTCACTCAGTAATAAAACTTGTAAATAGAAAATAAGCAAGGATGTAGAAGAACTGAACACCACCATCAACCAGCTGGATCTAATTGACACAGCACACTCAGTTCAACAGCAGAATACTTCTAGTGCACGTGAGACATTCATTAATGTCATACTGGAAACTAGCCAGTGCAACAAGGCAAGAAAAATAAAGGCATCCAAATTGGAAAGGAAGAAGTAACTATCCGTATTTATAGATAACATGATGGGACACATAGAGAATTCTATGGAATCTACAAAAAGGCTACTGAAACTAGTAAGTGAGTTTACCAAGGTTGCAGGTTACAAGATCAGCATATATAATTTTATTTCTGTACACTGTATGCAACAAACAGGTATGGAAATTTAAAAGACAAATACATTTCTAATATCATCACAAAGCTCAATATCAAAAAGAATAACTCAATCAAAAAATGAGCAGAAGATCTAAATAGACATTTCTCCAGAGAAGACATACAGATGGCCAACAGGCTCATGAAAAGATGCCCAATATTGCTAATTATTAGAGAAATATGAATGGAAACTACTATGAGGTATCACCTCACACCAGTCAGAATGGCCATCATCAAAAAGTCTACAAATAATAAATGCTGGAGACAGTGTGGAGAAAAGGGAACCCTCCTACACTGTTGGTAGTAATGTAAATTGGCACAGCCACTATGGAGAACAGTATGGAGGTTCCTTAAAAAACTAAAAACAGAGCTACCATATGATCCTGCAATCCCACTCCTAGGCATATATCCAGAGAAAACCATAATTTGAAAAGATACATGCACCCCGATGTTCATAGCAACACTATTTACAATAGCCAAGACATGGAAGCCACCTAAATGTCCATCGACAGATGAATAGTTAGAGAAGATGTGGTATATATATGCAAAATTACTCAGCCATAAAAAAGAATGAAATAGTGCCATTTGCAGCAACATGGATGGACCTAGAGATTATCATACTAAGTAAAGTAAGTCAGAGAAAGACAAATATCATATGATATCACTTATATGTGGAATCTAAAAAAAAAAAAATGATACAAATGAACTTATTTACAAAATAGAAACAGACTCACAGACATAGAAAACAAACTTATGGTTACCAAAGGGGAAAGGTGGAGGGAAGGGATAAACTAGGAATTTGGGAATAACATATACACACTACTATATATAAAATAGATAAATAATAAGAACCTACTTTAAAAAAAAATTTAAATCATCACAAGATATGCACTGGAAACTACAGAACATTGCTGAGAGAAATTAAGAAGAGTTAAAAAATGAGTAATATATCTTATTCATGGGTCAGAAGAATTGGTATTATTAAGATGTCATTTTTCCCTAAGTTGATTTATAGATTCAATGCAATGTCAATTAAAATACCAGCAGACCTTTTTTTTTTTTGTAGAAATTGGTATGCTGATTCTAAAAATTTATATGGAAAGCAAAGGACCTAAAATAGCTAAAACAATTCTGCAAAAGAAGAATTAAAGTGAAAAGCTAGGTACTTCCCTGGTGGTGCTGTGGTTGAGAATCCGCCTGCCAATGCAGGGCACATGGTTTCGAGCCCTGGTCCGGGAAGATCCCACATGCCACGGAGCAACTAAGCCCGTGCGCCACAACTGCTGAGCCTGCGCTCTAGAGCCCGCGAGCCACAACTACTGAAGTCTGCACACCTAGAGCCCGTGCTCTGCAACAACAAAAGCCACTGCAATGAGAAGCCCGTGCACTGCAACAAAGAGTAGCCCCCGCTTGCTGCAACTAGAGAAAGACTTCGCGTAGCCAAATGCAGCCTAAATGAATAATAAATTCTTAAAAAAAAAAAAAGTGAAAAGCTAAAACCGCCTTCTTTCCTGTCTGATTATAAAGCTACAGTTACGTGAGACAGCATCAAGATAAACATCTAGACCAATGGAACAGAATGGAGAGTCCAGAAACAGACCCACACATACATGGATAACATTTTACAAAGGAGCAAAGGCAAGTCAATGGAGAAAGGATAGTCTATTCAACAAATGATGCTGATATGATTAGATATCCACATGTTTAAAAAACATGAAACTGGGGGCTTCCCTGGTGGTGCAGTGGTTAGGAATCTGCCTGCCAATGCAGGGGACACGGGTTTGAGCCCCAGTCCGGGAAGATCCCACATGCCGCAGAGCAACTAAGCCCGTGCGCCACAACTACTGAGCCTGCACTCTAGAGCCCATGAGCCACAACTACTGAGCCCGTGTGCCACAACTACTGAAGCCCACGTGCCTAGAGCCCGGGCTCCGCAACAAGAGAGGCCACCACAATGAGAAGACTGTGCACTGCAGTGAAGAGTATCCCCTGCTCGCCACAAATAGAGAAGGCCTGTGCGTAGTGACAAAGACTGAACGCAGCCAAAAAATAAATAAATAAAATAGAAATCTTTAAAAACAAACAAACATGAAACTGGACCTCTACCTTGTACTATATACAAAAATTAACTTAAAAAACAAATCATAGTTCTAAATATAAAACCATAAAACTTCCAGAAGAAAACAGGAGAAAATCTTTTGGGTCCTTGGCTAGGCAGATACAATTTATAAAAGAAAAAAAAAAAGCACTTCAAAATTGAAATCTTATGTTCTTCCAAAGACTTAAGAGAACGAGAAGACAAGCCACATATCAGAAAAAAATTATTTGCAAGCATATATCTGATAAATGACTTGTATCCATAATATATAAAGAACTATCAAAACTCAGTAAAACTGGGCTTCCCTGGTGACACAGTGGTTAAGAATCCGCCTGCCAATGCAGGGCACACGGGTTCAAGCCCTGGTCCAGGAAGATCCCACATGCTGCAGAGCAGCTAAGCCCGTGCACCACAACTACTGAACCTGCGCTCTAGAGCCCGCGAGCCACAACTACTGAGCCTGTGAACCACAACTACTGAGCCCGCATACCACAACTACTGAAGCCCGCATGCCTAGAGCCCCTGCTCCGCAACAAGGGAAGCCACCGCAATGAGAAGCCCGCGCACCGCAACTAGAGAAAGCCCGTGCACAGCAACAAAGACCCAACACAGCCAAAAATAAATAAAATTTAAAAAACAAAACAAACAAACAAAAAATGAGTAAAACTGTCAAAACTCCCCTTGCCCCGCAAAAAAAGTACACAAAAGATTTGAACAGACACTTAACTGAAAAAGATGGAAAGATGGCAAATAAGCACAAAAAAAGATGTTCAACATCTTCAGTTTTTAAGGAAATGAAAATTAAAATCACAAAATACCACTACAGATCTATTACGATGGCTAAAATTAAAAAGACTGACCATACCAAGTGCTGACAAGGATGTGGGACAACCAAATCTCTCATACTGCTGGTAGGAATGTAAACTGTTACAACCATTTGGAAAACAGGCAGTTTCTTTAAAAGTTATACGTATGTCTAATCATCCATTCAAAGACTTGTACCTGAATGTTCATAGCAGCTATATTTATTAATAGCTAAAACACTATCAATAGACACAACTGAAAAGTCCATCAACAGGTTTTTGGATAAACAAATTGTGACACATCCATACATAGCAATACTATTCAGCAATGAAAAGGAATGAACTGTTTATATACATGACAATGTAGATGAATCTCAAAATAATTATGCTCAGTCAAAGAAGCCAGACATGAAAGAGTACATACTAAATGACTTAACTTACATGAAATTCTAAAAAGTGCAAACTAGTGTATAGTGACTGCAGATCAGTGGTTTCCTTGGGGAAGAGGGGAGATGTGGATGGAAGGGATTATAATGAGACATGAGGAACCTTTGGAGGTGATGGATATATTCACTATGTTAATTATAGTGACAGTTTCATGGGTGTACACATATATAAAAACTTGCGAAATTGTATATTCTGAATATTTGCAGTTTATTGTATGCCAATTATACCTCAATATGGTGTTTTGAAGAAAAGGAGAGAACCTCCTGAAAAAAACTGCAGTTAGCTGGCAGCCTCCAATTGCCACATCTGTGAGATTTGCTGCAGGTTCACACTGATATGTCACTCTTTCTGGGCTGTTCCCAGCCAGTAACTGACCATGGCAGGGATACTAACACTGGGCCAGTCCTGCCCCGTATAGCCTGGCCAAGACCGAGAGCTGCACTGCAGGCTGAGGCTCTTCCTACCCAATCTTCCTCCCTCCCTGCTCTCCCTTCACAGGTGTCAGACCTGCACTGTGGTCTGAGGCTCTTTCCCTCTCCTGCTCCCTCTCCTGTTCACAGGCATTTCTGCCAATAGACCTCTACACTTCTTATTCCATCTTGGTATGTGCTTTCCAGAGGACTTGAGTTGATAACGGTATCTTCAAACGTGTGTTGTCTGTTTGAATTTAAAATTTTTTGCTAATGTTCTGTTGGGTTGTTGTCATTTCTTTAAGGGTTCTTGGAACCTTGGACAAGTTATTTAACCTCTGTGCCTCAGTTTCCTCGGATGTAAAATGGCAGATAATAAGAACCTGATAGAGTTATTATGAAGATTAAATGAATTAGCATTTGTAAAGCACTTAGGGCCTGGTACATAGTAATTTCTATGTGTTTATTAAATTAAAAAAACAGGAATCCTCTATGTTTTCAGAATGTCTTTTGTTAAATATGTCCCAAGCATTTTGCCCATTCTGTCATTCATATTTTATCTTTGTGTATGGATACTGTTTTGATCCCTTGGAAACTAATTTGTTTGTTATTGCTGCCAAAACAGATTATCACAAATTTAGTGGCTTAAAAAACCCACACATTTATTCTCGTACAGGAACAGAAGTCTGAAGTGACTGAAAAAGGGCTAAAATCAATCAGGATTCATTCCATCTGGGGGCTCCAGTGGAGAACCCATTTTTTGCCTTTCCCAGCCTCCCGAGGCTGTTCTCATTCCTTGGCTCATGGCTCCACGCTGCGTCTCCTTTCCTACCTGTACTCTGTCACCACATCTCCTTCTTCCTTTGACCTTCTTGACTCCCTCTTATAAGGACCCTGGTGATTACATTTAGTTCCCACCCAGATAACCCAGGATAATCTTCACATTTTAATGACATCTGCAAAGTCCCTTTTGCCATCTAAGGTAACTGTCACAGGTTCTGGGGGTTAGCTCATTGATGTCTTTGGGAGAGCCATTGTTCAGCCTACCACAGATACCTTTTGCCACGCAGAAGTTTCAGATTTTGATATAGTCACTTACTCTCTTAGTCCGTTCCTTTATGGTTTCAGTCTGACACCACTTTTCTTGGCATTCATGTACATGCAACCCAGAAATGCAGGGAATTCTAAGCCTGTGAGCTTCACCCTTGACCAGTGAGGGATGGCACTAATACTCCTACTTTTTGCTCCCTGGGTGGACAGTTCTGAGAATCATTTTATAAATCTTCTCAGAAGGTCCCATAGAATCAAGCACCAGTTACCCAGAGCAGTGGCGTAGTTGAAAACACATCCTCGTATTGTCTTTTCCTCCTTTACATTTTCACCTCCCAGCCCTCACTCCTATCCCTGGGATGACTTCCCAAATAAGCTACTATAAGTAAGCCTTTGTCTCAGGCTCTGCTTTCAGGGGAGCCTAGGTTAAAAGAACAGAAAAGACTCCTGGAAATTAAAAACATGACAGCTGAAGTGAGAAAGTAGAAGCGGGGAAAGAAAAAATTGCAGAAATACCTCAGAAAATGGAGCCAAAAAGAAAAAAAGAGGCAGAAAAACGGGTGAGAGTAGATAGGAAAAACAGTTCAAGATTTGGATATAGGAATTCCCTAAAAAAGAACCTGGAGTGGAAGAAATCATCAACAAGATTATTTAAGAAATTTTTGCAAAATTAAAGGACATGAATTTCCAGACTGAAAGGGCCTGCCTAGTGCCTTGCATGAGGGTGAAAGTAGACCAAATATCAAGACCTATGATCTCAGAATTTCAGTATAATGGTGATAAAGAGAAGCTCCTATAAGCTTCCAGAGGAAAAAGGGGGAGGGTTTTTTTTTTTAATTAATTAATTAATTTATTTTTGGCTGCTACTCTTCGTTGCAGTGTGTGGGCTTCTCATTGAGGTGGCTTCTCTTGTTGCGGAGCTCAGGCTCTAGGCGTGCGGGCTTCAGTAGTTGTGGCTCACAGGCTCAGTAGTTGTGGCTCGCTGGCTCTAGAGTGCAGGCTCAGTAGTTGTGGCGCATGGGCTTAGTTGCTCCACGGCATGTGGGATCTTCCTGGACCAGGGCTTGAACCCATGTCCCCTGCATTGGCAGGCGGATTCTTAACCACTGCGCCACCAGGCAAGTCCCGGGGGTGGGGGGGTGGTTCTTTAAAAGGATCAGGCATCAGAGTGGCCTTGGACTTCTCAAGGGCAATACTAGAAACTAGAATATCGTGGAGCAACACCTTCAAAATTCTGAAGGAAAACTGTTTCCATCCTGGAATTTTGTATTCATCCAAACAGTTAAAGGGAAATATTGAATAAAGACATTTCCCAGACACATTTAGATTAGGTTTTACTGAGGTAACCTCCCAATCTCAGTATCTTGAAAAAAGTTTATTTTTTGCTCAAATTACAGACAGTTGTGGCTCCTCAGCCCCTCCCCTGCTCCAGTGTCTTCATTCCAGGATCCAGGATGAAAGAGCAGAACCTGGAGACAGCTCTTAAAGCTTCTGCTCAGATGTCACATCATATTCTATTGGTCAAAGCAAGTGACATGTCCAAGCCTGGTATTGGTGACATGGGGAATTATATTCATCTGTAGGGAGGCACTGGAGGTCACATAGCAAAGGGCAGGAATATATATCCAGCAAATCGCCAGGGGCAGTAATCTACTCCACAATGTCTCAGAAATTTACCTCCCACATACCCTTTTTCAAGAAGTCACTCAAGGAGGTGTTCCTCTAAAATGAAATGAATCAAGAAAGACGAAGACATGGGATATAGGAAGTGGATACCTAACATAGGAGACAGCAGGAAGGAATCCCCAGGATGGCGGTGAAGGGGAAACTCAGATGACAGCTGTGCGGCAGGGGTGGAGCCACCAGACCAGATCAGAGGCAGGTCAGAGGGCTCCTGAGGCACTTCTTTAAGAAAAGGAAAAAAATCTGATGTGAATGAATTTACTATGAAGGGGTGTATATAACTGATAGAGAGGTTGGTGGTAAGTAGTGATCAGTACACAGAAAACCAAGCAAATTTTAAAAATATTAATTCTAGGGAAAACATCATGTTACACAGGAAAAGAAAATCATAGTGATAATAGCTTGGCCCTGAGTTGCCTTCATAACAATGAAAACACTGAATATTAAAATATAACTAAAATTGGAGGGAAGGAATACGGGGCGGTTGGAAGTTCCATAGTGAAGTCAGTTGAAGAGCTAATTTCCTTATCTGTTGAAGTCTTCAACAGGTAATGCCTAAGATGAGGTTAAAAAAGAAAAACACTTAAGTATACAAATATAAAAAGAGTCAGTTAAAAGGGTTAAACCTGGTTTTTGCTCTTCAAGGAGAACAGGGGATGGGGGTGGGGGAGAAGGGCTGAAACTACTGTTGTCTTAAAACCATGTAGAGCCAACTGAGGCTTCAAGTGATTGACTCTGATTAAAATACTGAGTTTAAATAATAGTCTCCCCATCCTGGGCAAAACAAGAACGAAATGATTCTCATACTCAAATAGGGCATCGTCATAATGCAGTGTCCAATGCAGGCCCATAGAGGGCTCAAGAGGGCCTTGACTTCTTTCGAACTTTGTGTATAAACTGTGTTTACAACTGGCTTCGTTACCAAATTCTTCTGTTGACTTTTGATCTTCATGAGATAATATTGTTGACCTTGAAGTCCTGGGAATATAGTATAGTCAGTGATCTCAAGAAACGGGGGACAAAGTGGTCAGTGTGAAGTAATTTAAAAGAAATTTCAGGATTGTTGAGTAAGTATGTATCCTTCTGCTTTTCTGTGGACATAGGAAAAGTGCTTTAAAAAATCCAACATTTTGCATCTTTCCTCTTCGGTTGCATCTTTTTGTAAAACTATGAAATCTATTTAAAACCTAAAATTATTTTCTATTTGTGGTGACTCAGGACATATTACTTTATTTTGTCATTCTTGATAATCTCCCAAAAGATATCTTTGTAAATTATCTTGTCTATCGTACATGAGCAAGTTTCTAGAAGCTGGGGGTTCCGTTTGTGTTTGTTTATTGGTTGTTTTGTTGTGTTGACGGAAAAAAAAATCAATAAACCAATCTACAATAGGAATAGAAAAGAGTTTTATTTGAGCCAAACTGAAGATTACAGCCCAGGAGACACAGATTCAAGTAGCACTTGAATTGTGTTCTGCCAGACTACAAAATGGAGGAGGCTTATAAAGGCAAAGACTGCAAAATTACAGGAGCTGTTTGTCAAGAATTATAATTGGAGCTGGCAAGAAGTAAGGTTGCCTGCCAAGGAAGGATTGATTGTAGTCCCAAATGGTTGCATAGTTACAAGGGGAGACCTTGAGACCGTGAGGTTGCAGCTGGCAGCTATCAGATACTGTTTTGAGAACGGATGGTTGTGTCCTTGAGTCTGATACAGTGCAGAAAATTTAATTCTTAGTAATCCAGGAACGTGTCTGAAACAGTGTCCAAAATGGCCACTCAGCTCCATTTTGAAGGCTTGAACCACAGTTACTCCATTTTGATTTTTTAAAATGCATTCTTTGTGTTAATGGTTAAAGCAGATGTGCAATGCATGTTTAATAGGCCACAAACAAGCTGTTCTTGTTAGCCTAAAGTTCAAGTTAAATCATGTATAAGCCAGAATAAGTTCTTATACCTCACTATGTGAACATCTCTTCCATTAGTTGGGGTAGCACCGTATGCTAACAGATGACTGTTAAATATACTTGATTATAAAAATGATGAGAAATACAGATATGAAATAATTCTGTGTAATTGATTTTCTTACAAAATGCTCTCTCTTTAGGGCATTTTGTAAAATAGCCATTTGGTATCCTCACCTCCACTCTAAAGTCCCAGGGGATCTGTAATCTGTTCATTTTGAGGTAGATAACACTTTTGTGATGAGTAGCAGGTGATAGGAGAATCTAACTCTAATAAAATACATACAGGGTCTGATGCAATCAATAATCTTTCAATTGGCATCTGAAAAGGAACTTACTGATAAGCATCCAGAGAGCAGAGAGTGCAAGGCAGGAGCCCCATGGTGAATAAACGTGACGGAAACGTTTGAGTGGAAGCAGAAGTAAACAGCAGTTTATTGGAACTGATATGAGCCTGGAATTGGGAAGAGTGCAAGTCATGCTTTAGAAATCTAGGGAGAAATGCAACGAATCTGGAGTGTCCGATGGCCTTAGAAAATAATATTTTTAAATGAATTTCTATTTTTTTTAAATTAATTAATTAATTTATTTATTTTTGGCTGTGTTGGGTCTTCGTTTCTGTGCGAGAGCTTTCTCCAGTTGCGGTGAGCGGGGGCCACTCTTCATTGCGGTGCGCGGGCCTCTCACTGTCGCGGCCTCTCTTGTTGCAGAACACAGGCTCCAGACGCGCAGGCTCAGTAGTTGTGGCTCACGGGCCTAGTTGCTCCGCGGCACGTGGGATCTTCCCAGACCAGGGCCCGAACCCGTGTCCCCTGCATTGGCAGGCAGACTCTCAACCACTGCGCCACCAGGGAAGCCCTGAATTTCTATTTTTATCTGTACATGGTTATTGAGAAATCAAATAATCAAGGCTTAGAATAAAATATAACAATCCCCTTCCCTCATTTTTCTCATTCTACTTTCAAGTCTTTTGGCCTTTACCTCTGAATATCTAAATAATATGCCTATAATGCATATTTCTTGATTTGTCAATTTTAGACATGACCTATTGATTTTTTCTTATAATAAAGACTTATGTATTATACACCCGCCCCTACTGCTCCCACTGCAACCTCCCAAGATAGTAACAATAACTTTGTGTTAAATCAATAGTGGTTACCTAATGATGACTATGTAAACATGCTCACTGCACAGCCAAGCAGTGTACCATGATTAGATTTGCTTTCCTGAACAACTTTCTGTTTTTCCTGTTGTTAATCATTTTCCTCCTTCACTTAATTTTCTGTCTTCCTTTCCTTAGTTTTTTTCCCCTAAATAAGCCATTAGATCTGACAAATATCTGTTCATGTTATTTCCCAAAAAGTTAACTCAGTTAATGTATAATTTCATTTCTTCCCTGGAGACCTGCCTCCCAGCCATTTGTCTTCCTCTTTCAATCTGGACAGGTTGCTTTCTGAGGCTGCTGCACAGTTGTCAGCCTAGGACTCCTATTGCTGCTCCTTTATTAGATCCCCTGTTTCCCAAATACCATGTCTTCCCCCTTCATATTTTACCCCCTTGTTTTGCTGGAGCATATCCTCTAGTAATATCCCTAGAAACGGGTGCATGAGAAGTAAAAATATATTTAGTCCTTATACATATGAGAATGTCCTTAATTTGCCCTCACACTTTATTATATAATTCTTCTTTGGAAATAATTTTCTCACAACTTTTGAAGGCCTGGCTTCACTATTTTATGGCATCCAATGTTATTGCTAAGAAGTCTGAGGATATTCTGATTATTGAGTCTTTGTGTTGACTATTTTTGTTTTTTTGGGTCCCCCCCAACCAAAGGTTTTAGGATCTTCTCTTTTTCTTCAGTATTCTGAAATTTCACAATGACTTGCATTGGTGTGTTCTTCTGGCTTTTTATTGTGTCTTTTTAATCTGGAGACTGCTGTGCTTTGGTTTGGGAAATATTCTTGGATTATTTCTTTAATAATTTCCTTCTGTCTATATTCTCTTTTCTCTCTTATGGAGCTCTTATTAGTCTGGTGACATCCTGGATCGATCTTCTGATTTTTCTTTTCCTTTTTTTTTTTTCTTCCACTGTCTATGTCTTTGATTTGTGTTCTATTTTTCTGGGAGAATTCCTCAACTCTATCTTCTGACCTTTCTCTTAAATTTTTAATTTCAAAAAGTGCATTCTAATTCTCTGAATGCTTCTTTTTTAATTGTGTCTTGTTCCTGCTTCAATTCATTTTTTATCTCTTTGAGGATATTATAGTTTCTTCTGTTACCTGTGAGCACTTTCTCTCTCTCTATTTTGGACTCTGCCTTTTATGTGGGAGACTTTTGCCGGTGTCTGGTGATCTTTTAATATTTAGGAGTGAGGCACTAAAACACCATTTGGAAGTTCTGTGTGCGTGGGGGGCAGTAGCCTGATTGACCTCAGTGGAGGGTGGTCAGATGGGGAGCCAGCTGTTTTGAGGCCTCCAGATGTCACTATCTGCGGCTCTTTTCTCCGGGACAGCTCATTTAGTTCAGAGGCAGATCCTCTGCTTCCTGCCTCGGGATTATTACTTGGAGACAGTGTTCTGTGAACTCGAGTGGGAAGGGGCTGAGGAGGGCCTCACAGGTTAATGGGAAGACTTTCACTTGGTTCTACTGTTTTCAGTTGGGTGCCTCATCCCTGTTCTACTTGGGCCTAGTGCCCCTGGGGTGGACGCTTTTCAGTTCAGTTTCCAGAAAATAAACCCCTGGTCAGCCACAGTGAGGGAGGACTGGTCACTGGCTTAGACTATGAACAAGGGACAGGAGATATAAATTCTCCTTATACAAACTTTAAATTAATCCTCTTAGGGTTTTTTTTCCCCCCAATGTGTGTGTGTGTGTGTATGTGTGTTTGTGTGTGTGGTAATATACACATAATATAAAATTTATCATCTTAACCATTTTTAAGTGTACAGTTAAGTAGCATTAAGCACATTCATTTATATTGTCATGCAACCATCACCACTACCCATTCAGAACTCTTTTCATCTTGCAGAACTGAACTTCTATACCCATTAAACAGCAATGCTCCATTACTGAGTCTTTGCCTTGCGTTCTTGGCACATCCAGCAGGAACATGCAGGGACACTCAAGGTCTGTGGCAGATGACCATTTCCCACACCACCACACCCCTGCCTTCAGAGACTCCCCATACCTCTAGCTCCTAAGACTTTGCAGGGCTCTAAGGCAGGGATTGGCAAATGTTTTCTGTATAAGGGTCAGATAATAAATATTTTAGGCTTTACAGGTAACTACTCAACTCTGCTATTGTATGAAATCAGCCATAGACAATATGCAAACAAATGAGTATGACTGTACTCCAGTAAAACTTTATTTACAAAAACAATTTACAAAAACAAGTTGTGGGTCCGATGTGGCCCATGGGCTATACCTGAATGATCGCTGCAAGACTAGGGCAAGAATCTGCTTGCTTCTGGTTGTAGAAAGGTTTTTAGCTTTATCTGTTCTGCTAAGTCAATCATCTGACTTTTCATCTTACAAAAATCTGTTGACATTTCTCCTCTGCTGTTATCTTTTCTCCCAATCACTTTCTCCTGGTGGAATTTATAGCTTTTCTACCCCTCTGTAGTTATTTTCACGGCGTTTTCAGTGGGGAACTGAGATAAATGTACATGTTTATTTAACCCACATTTTTAAAAACTTTTAATTTCAAAATAATTTCAAACTTACAGCAAAGTTGTTGCAAGAATAGTATAAGGAATTCCCATATATGCTTTACCCAGAGTTACTAATTGTTAACATTTTATTGCATTTGCTTTGTAATTCTCTCTCTCCATATATATATATACGTAGAGTATATATAGTGTATGAAATGGAAGGACATTTCAGCCATGACTCCTTAAATAATTCAGTGTGTATTTTCTGATATCAAGGATATTCACTTAGAAAGAATTCATTCTCAAAATCAAGATATTTAACATTAATATAATACTATTATTTAATTTATAGACTTTCTTCAAATGTCCCCAGTAATCCCAATAATATTCTTCATAGAAATGGTTTCTGGTCCAGGATCCAGTCTAGGATAGAGCGTTGCGATTTGTTTTTATGACTCTTTAGTCTCCTTTCATCATGAACGTTTTTGTCTGCCTTTCCTTTCCTTTCATGACATTGACTTTTCTGACACTGACATCTTTGAAAAGTACAGGCCAGTTATTTTGTAGAATGTTACTTAATGTGGGTTTTGGTTTTTTTTTTTCCTGATGTTTCCTCATGATTAGATTCATATTATGCATTTTTGGCATAAAAGATGTTGTTTCCTTCCAGTGAATCAGGAATTGATCTACAATTTTTAGCCAAGATTGTTCCCCCCAACACATTATTCTTCATTCTCCCTGATGTACCTGGAAACTGTCCAGAAGTTTGTACAGAAGAACAGCCTTTGTTCTGACTTTTTAAAAATACATAATTTATTCTAGAGATCACTTTATACCCATTCTTTCACTCCATAAACCTTTCAACAGCTTTTGACCAAAAGCTGAAATCTGATTGTCTAAATTTTGCCCTGCTGAGTTGGACTCAGTGCCTTATTTATTTACTGACTGTGTATATATAGACTGTACTTTGAAATATCTTGCACTGTCCTGGATTTCATATTCTAACACTGGATGAATATCTAACCAAGGAGGAGGATATTAGGATACAGGAGTGAGGAGTGAGGTTACAACCTCAGTGCAGTTTTTTAATATAAAAATAACAGTTTTCTTGAGATATAATTCACATACCATAAAATTCATCCTTTTAAAGTGAACAGTTCAGGGCTTCCCCGGTGGCGCTGTGGTTAAGAATCTGCCTGCCAATGCAGGGGACACGGGTTCGAGCCCGGGAAGATCCCACATGCCACGGAGCAACTAAGCCCATGAGCCCGCAAGCCACAACTACTGAAGTCCGCCCACCTAGAGCCCGTGCTCCGCAACAAGAGAAGCCACCGCAAGGAGTAGCCCGCGCCCCGCAAGGAAGAGTAGCCCCCGCTCTCCGCAACTAGAGAAAGCCCGCGCGCAGCAACAAAGACCCAACGCAGCCAAAAATAAATTTTAAAATTTATATAAAAAAATAAAGTGTACAATTCAGTAGTTTTTAGTATATTAACAGAGTTATGGTGATACACCATCCTCAATATCTAATTTTAGAATGTTTTCTTCATCACTGCAGTTTGAAGAGTAACAAATTTTGAGTCCCTTGGTAAAATGGCCAGAGGCAGAGCAGCTTCTGTCTGAAAGATGCGGGGGAGGGATGGAGGGATCTCACAGCCTGCACGTTTTCAAGGAGCACAGAGATGCCAGAGACTGCAGGGATGAGAGAAGGCTTTTGTAGGAGGGTGTGGAATTAAAGAACAGTAGGATTTCATGTTTGGATGCAGGAGAGCATCCTTTTCAGGCATGCTGCATGAACAAAGTTTGGAGATGTGATTGAATTGAGTGTGTTTGTTAGCCAGGAACAGCCTCTCTTCATTGAAATGGAGAGTTCTTGGGCCAGGGTGAGCAGTAAGTTTGGAGGCCAAGGGGGTGAAATTTATCCTGAAGTTGTATGCAGGGTGACAGTCAGAAGCTTAATATCCCTGTAACAGGCCCTGGTTCTGGTCTGCCAGCTGTGATCTTGAGGATCCCGGGTGTTGAAACTGCATCTGTGAGCACATAAAAGCGGTGTTGGAGGAGTTGTGGGGCGGTGACGAGGAGCGATGACAGAGGTGACAGGGTAGGTTTTCTAAGGATGAAGGTCTGGGGATTAACGGTTGTTGCAGAAGTCAAGAGCCAAGCATCCACTGGCCTGAGCGCCCAGCTTCTGCTGAACGGAAGTGGATTGATTAAGTGCTACTCTCCAGGGGTTGAACTACCCGTTGTAGACCTCATCCTCACCATGAAGACCTCTTTGGGTTTTGTTTGTTTGTTTTTGTTTTTACATCTTTATTGGAGTATAATGGCTTTACAATGTTGTGTTAGTTTCTGCTGCACAACAAAGTGAATCAGCTATATGTATACATGTATCCCCATATCCCCTCCCTCTTGAACCTCCCGCCCACCCTCCCTATCCCAACCCTCTAGGTTTTCACAAAGCACCGAGCTGATCTCCCTGTGCTATGCGGCTCCTTCCCACTAGCTATCTATTTTACATTTGGTAGTGTATATACGTCAGTGCTACTCTCTCACTTCGTCCCAGCTTCCCCTTCGCCCCATCCGTGCCCTCACGTCCGTTCTCTACGAGTGCGATGAAGACCTCTTTGAATGGGTCTACTTTCACCCAGACTAATGCTTCTCAGACTCTCTGTGTTGAAAGACAGATTTGTTTGTTTTTAAATTTCCCAATCTGTCCTGGACCAATACACGTGTAAAATACAATAGCAATGAACGGCTAGAAACATGAAACAAGTCATACAACGTGCAACCTTGGGGTTTGTTTGTTTTTTGATTCAGTGGACAAAGTTACTGCCTGAGTTACTAAACACTTCGGCTTCGTTTCTGTCCTCGGGTCAGCGGACAGCACGTTGAGAGCCCTCTTCCAAAGCAGAGGCGGAGCTTAGGGAGGTGCAGAGATTCGCCCGGGTCGCTCAGGTAACAGGGGCGGAGCGCGACTGAACCCGGGTCGCCCCGCCGCCCTGGGCCCGGCCCCGGCCCCGGCCCGCCCCTCTGGGAGGCCGAGCCGGGGCGGGGTCAGCGCGGGGTTGGCAGGGGATGCGCGGATAGGGAGCCAGGGAACCCGGGGAGCCAGAGCCGGAGGGACCGCGTACCTGCTGCCGCCGAGCCCGGGAGCCAGGAGCAGACGACCGTAAGCGCCCGGGGGCGTCGTGCGCAGTTTCCGGGGCCCGGGCGGCCGTGACCGCGCTCCCAGGGTGCAGGGGTGGATCGCGATCCCGCGGGCTGGGGGACGCTGTCGGCCGGCGCCGTCCGGCCAGGGCTCCAGGGAGACTTCCAGACAGGCCTCCACTCCCTCCCGCTTCCCCGCAGCCCGCAGCTCCGTCCAGACCTAGGCTCCGAGCGCGCCGCTCGGCCCCCGCCCCCTCTGGCCCGCAAGCGCTCCGGACTCCGGGAGAGGCCCGCGTGAGCCCTGCGAGCGGGCTCGGGCCAGCGGGGGAGAGCAGCGGGGCCCCGTTGCCTGGCTCTCCTGGAGAGTACTGCTTCCAGGGTGCGTCTGGCTCACTCAGTGCAGCTGCACTTGTTTGTCACCGGCGTACTAAAACCGATCTCAAGTCTCTTAGCTGAGACGTGCTCTCTCGCCATCTCTGTGCGCCGCCCCAGTTTTTCTCTCACTCCCCTTGCTCTTCTCTCTCGAGAGAAGGCCAACTTGCTCAGCTCAGCGCACAGGAGAGGAAACCTGGGCCCGGGGTTAAGAGTTCACCATGTAGCAGGAGCCCAGGGATGTGATCAGTGTAAACGCAGCAGAGACCCGAGACTCCTTTAGCCTCACTACCCGCAGGAAGCTGGGGAACTTAAGCCTCCGGCCCCTCACTTGCCCGGCCCTTCTGACGTCTTCGGGGTGGAGGCGCGGTCAGAGACTCTAGCGATGTTGTGATCCTAGTTTTGACTTCTTTTAAAGCTTCGTCCCCCACCCCCTTCACTCTCCTCCACTATATAAACTTCAGGCTCCACAAAGCCTGTGTGAGCCCCTGGCGCCCGGATGCGCAGACAGCCTTCTCTCTGCCCTGCCCCCCTCCCCGCGCTGCAGCTCGGTGCCGGCTCCGCCGTGGAGTGGGTTGGGGGGGGGGGACCTCTGCATTCGGTACCTCAGCACCCAGTACATCGGATTTACGAGCTGTTGCGGGAAATTGCTGAGAGCATTGGGATTTATGCCTGTCTCAGTGCCGCTCTGCAGACTCCTCTGAATTCAGCATTAAAAATAAATTTTGGCAAGAAGCGGCACCGCTCTGGGAAGTAGCATTGTCTTCTGGTATGGTGGTTGCTTCCTTCAGGGAGTGGGGGCTTGGGGACGTTGTGGGAGCCTTTCACTAGCCCCAGCAGGTCTGATTTAGCAAAAAACAGTTTTTCCTTCTCACATGTCCACACCTAGGCGTGGGCAGTGCGAGCGGACTGACCATTGTGTGCAGGCTCTACCCCGGCACGGGGGCTCAGCAGGGAGCATGCCTTCACGGAGTCTACCGTTCTGCTGGGGGAAAGATGGACGATACGCACAATAAATTTGTAAAATATAAACTATGTTAGAAAGCGATGTGGGAGCAAAATACAGCACTGAAAAGAGAAGTGGGGGGGGGCGGGTAAAAGAAGGCCCCCCTGAGAGGGGATATTTGAATAATACTGAGGGGTAAGGGGGTGGCAGACTGCTATCTGGAGTGATGGTGCACAGGTCAAGCAAGTGCAAAGGCCCCATGGCAGGCATGTGGCTGGCATGGATGCACTTTATATCTGTGTTCGCTGAGTGTGGGCCAAGCTGCCACCAGGGTCCTTTGGTGTGAGTGAGCTACTGGATAAACTGAACTGGCTCAGCCTGAGAACAAGAGGCTCCCCCCACCTCCAGTTCCAGGAAAGGAAAGTCTTCCATGGGAAATAATTGCTCAGCAAGGCCGCCAGGGTGAACTTCAACACCACCTGCTCCAACCCACATGCTCCCTGTGTGATCCCACCTGCCTCCCGGCTATCCCTTAAGTGCATGGGCTGGTACAGACTTATGGGAGTGGGATGTCCGTGGTAAGAGACTGAATGGGGCCTCTTTGGGCAGAGGGACCTTTAGAGAAAGGGCATCGGATCACTGGAGGAAGTGGAGTGCCTCCCCCAGCCCCCTCCTGTGGTGTCCTCGTTCATGTCTGAGGTCTAAATCCAGCACCAGCTGGAGGGCACAGGGGGCCCCCATGTTATCAATACACGGTGACCCTCCCATCGACATAACCCAACATGCCCAGGCTTAGTCATTGCTGACTTGCACCTTGACTTTCCTTCCAGCATCCTGGCCTAGCCCAGACATGGGAAGGCAGGGGCTGCCCAGATTCCAGTTCTCCATCCTTGAGCTGAGATACTCAAAGACATGGAACCCAGCTGGGCTTACAAAATAAGGCAGGGCTCGGTGTGAGCTGCTCACTACTGCCGAAGAAGGAGCCCAGAGCATACCCACTCAGGCTGGAGTGGACACAGACAGAGCAGGCCTGTGGTGACTTGAGGGGTCTCTAGGATCCCATGCTCAAAACCCACCTCTGATAGGACCCTACATCCCATCATAGTGATTCATTCCTTTGAGAGGTGATACAGTGTTGTGGAAAGAGAATTGGCATAGGAAGAATATCTGGCTGGTGTCCCAGCTCTGCCAGTAAGTTCCCCTCTGGGGACCTCATCCATGAAATGAGGTTGGGCTATATAATCTGCAAGGCTTCTTACAGATCTAATATGTAATGATTCTGTGGTTAAGAATCCAAAGGGATCTTCAGAAAAGGAAAGAGGTTAGTGGGGAGCTGTCAGCTTTGATGGGGCCTGGGTGGTCCTGCAGCCTACGCCGGGTTTGCTGCGGGCAGCGTCAAATAGAGTGAAGGGCCTGGCCAGGGTGTAGCGGGCAAAAGCCCAGGCAGAGGTCGAGGGCCCAGGGTTGAGGCAGAAGTGTCACTACCCAGGCCAGCTGGCCCCATGGGTCACCTGGGGGCTGCTGGTGGATGGTTCTTGGCCTGAGCCCAGTGGTTTAGGAGCAGAGGCTCCAGGGGCTGTATGGTCAGGTGGGGAGGTTGCAGCAGGGAGATGGCGCCCCAGCAGTTCCCCCAAGAGGGAACCAAAGCTTTGCCAAGGATCCAGCCCCCCACCCCTTCCCTGAGGAGGGAGTGCTGGACGCTGTCTTGTCAAGGAGAGAACGGTACGATCCTGCCCTTGGTTGCCTAACTGAACGCGCCATTGTGCAAACCAGGTTCAAACTGAAACAGCCCCTTCTGCCGTCAAGGTTACAGTTGGCCCTCCGTATCCCTAGGCTTTGAGGCCGTGGATGTGGAACCCAGCCATACGGAGGGCAGACTGTACTCCGCCATTTTATATAAGGGACCTGAGCATCCACCGATTTTGGTATCTGGAGGGTGCTGGGACCAATCCCCCACGGATACTGAGGAATGACTCTATGTTTACTTCCTGAGGGAGGTCATAGTTCATCCTTTGTCACCAGAGAGCAGCTGTTTTCACTGTCCAAGGTCTAGCCTGTGAACACTCCTCTAGACAGGCTCAAGGACCTGGAGTGGAGTCTTCCTGTCCACTGGACCCCATTGTCTGTCTTGGCTTTGCTGTCAGGCAGTGGGCACCGTTCTCGTGAGGAGCCATTTGAGTGCACGGTCCAACTACTGCAAAGCCACACGTGTTAGGCTCAACTGAAAGTGCTTGCATTAGGAAAAAAAAAATGCTCTTCTATTTGGGGATTTCAAGGACTTTCTGGAGGAATCTGTAGCTAACCCACAAATGGGAACCATGGGTCTTGTCCCAAGTCAGGAGCAGGACTTTTTAGTACCTTTAGCGTTTGGGAAGATTGATAAACAGACTGAATTAAAATATCTTCTTGGCACTTGCAAGCTGGGTTAACTTGGGCAAACTGTTTAGCCTCTTGGAGCTTCATTTTTTTTTTTTTTTAATTTTTATTTTTGGCTGTGTTGGGTGTTCGTTTCCGTGCGAGGGCTTTCTCTAGTAGCGGCAAGCGGGGGCCACTCTTCATCGCGGTGCGCGGGCCTCTCATTATCGCGGCCTCTCTTGTTGCGGAGCACAGGCTCCAGACGCGCAGGCTCAGTAGCTGTGGCTCACGGGCCTAGTTGCTCCGCGGCATGTGGGATCTTCCCAGACCAGGGCTCGAACCCGTGTCCCCTGCATTGGCAGGCAGATTCTCAACCACTGCGCCACCAGGGAAGCCCTGGAGCTTCATTTTTAAATCTCTTTAAAACAGAAAACAACTCCGCCTTACTTCTTAGGGTTGTCGTAGCACAGGAGATGATGTGCTTATGGAGTCTTCCCACCACCATGCCCCAGTCCAGGGCTTCTTGGAGCTTCCTCAGAGGAGGTGGTGCTGCCCAGACGCGTCCTCATGTTCTGGAAGGGTTCTGAGCGTCCCCGCCGTGGGCCCATCAGGCGGGCTCTAGCCAGGCTGTGGCCTGCACTGTGAGCCGTGAGGGCTGCAGGAAGCCAATGACCAGGAGCGGGAGGCCAGGTGCCTCCGCGTCAGAGACCTGCGTGGTGCTTCTCAGTGGCTGGGCGTGGGCCTACACCCTTCCCCGAGGACCACCACCTCAGGGTGTCCCCCGGCGGCTCAGCCTGGGACGTGGCTTTCCAGGTGGCATGAGTGACCTTTGCGATACTGGGTGGGACTTTCCGATTGTACTACCCTTCTCGTTAGAACTGGAGAGACTTGGACCTTTTGGAAAGTAAGAGAAACACTGATTCCAGCACCAAGCTCCGTGATTAACCCCTGAGTGCCAAGGGCTCAGGGAAATCTGACGCTCTTACCAACTCTTTGGGAGAAAATGGATGTATTTTCCTGCTTTCCAGGTTTTCTGCCTGTGAACCAAGTTGTCGCTGTGAGGAGGCAGGAGCCGGCAGGCTGGCCACCGGGTGGGGGAAGGCGGCCCCCTGCCCTCGGCCGGTTCTGTGCCTCCTTCCCACAGGTGGGTCTCAGGGTCACAGTGATACTGTCAAGATGGAACACCTTAATTTCAGAGTTGCCCCCCTGGACCTTTGGTTGAACTTCAGAAGTATTTTTAGCCTTTTTTGACTTTTTATTTCTTTTTGCAACCTAGACATTTCCACAAGCAAACTGACCCCATCAAGACACCAGCAACCCAGAATATTCCTCTGAACTCAGACCCTAGTCCTTCGGGCTGCAGTACGTGAAGCACAGGGACCCTTTCAGTGCGTTTCAGACAATAAAGCCAGCTCAGGTGACTGTGCTGTGGCCCAGCTCGCAGTGCTATCCTGTTACACACTATTGAGGAAGCTTCCAGACTGGGAGCACATCGCTGAGGAAAAGCAGACTTGGGGAGGGGAGGGAGGAGAGAGAGTGTGGTTAATGGTGGAAAGGAAATCAAATAGGTGTATTATACGGCCCACGCCTATTATCTCCTGAAATAGGAGTCTTTCTCTCCTCAAATAGAGAATGCCACGTATTGAAATTCCAGGAAGGTAATGTTTTTTCCTCATAGGCAGTGAACTGTGTTCCGCTTGGGTTTTTTCTCTGGTAATTTAGAACCAGTGGACAACTTGACAGAATGCGAGATGGAAAGGATTCAAATGAAACTCCTAGAGCGTGAGTGTGTGAACCCTGCAGGGTGGAGAGAGTCTGCTCCCCGCTTGTGTTGTTTAACTAAAAGTCTGCATGGCAGCTTGTGTAAATGAGTTTGTGGTGGCCCCTGCTCCCCCAGCTCAGGGGCATTTAAAATCTGTGGAGGTCAGCATCCCCTCTCTGAAGGTGCTGTGGGCCAGCCAGCCCACCCATATGATTCCCCCCCTTCACCCATCCAGACCCTCCAGGCAGGTGCTGAGGCTGCCTTCACTCAGGCCCCAGAGCCCAGAGCCCCCTCCTTATCCTAGGCCACGCTTCCCTCACTTTCTGCATTCCAGCCACACTGGCCTTCAGGCATCCTATCCGCCCTGGAACCCTCTGCCCTTCCCTCTTTCAAGGATCGCTCCTAACTTCCCTTCTTGGTTCAGGTAACACTTCCTCAGGGAAGGTTCCCTCAGCTTCAGGGTGGGCCTCTCTCCCCGACCTTTAGTGTCCTCAGGATTTAAAAACAAAACGCGAATGCCTGTGACAGCTGTTCCCTGTGCGGCCACTTTCCCTGCGTTCATTCAGTAAGGGATGTACTTTATTCCACCCATTTTGCAGGTGTGGAGACTGAGGCTTGGAGAAATGAAAGCACTGGCCTAAGTTTACCTAGGCTATGGCTGGTAAGGGATAGGGCCAGGATTCAAAGCAGACCCTGAGTGCCTGACCACCAGCCGAGCTGGCTCCTGAGTCCATGAAGATTTTCATCAGATCAGATCAGCAGTCAGTAATTGTATTCTTTCTGTCTGTCTATACAGGTGTGTGTATGTGTGTGTGTGCATATATATATATATATATATATATATATATATATATATATATATCTCGTTGGGGGCATGGGAATGCGGGCAGGGGGCGGGGAGGACCCTCCAGGGCACACAGTGATGTGCCTTCACTCAGGCCCCAGAACAGGGTTCCCCATAAGAAGGCTGCCCCCCACACTGTTTTTACTTTTTTACCTCCCTTTGTTTTTGCCTACAAACGACGTGTTTCTTTTCCTGCCAGGCTGCTCTCCCGGGGCTTGGCTCCAGATCTTTCAGGGAGATAAACATGGCCCTTGTCCCAAGTGCAGAACATTCTAATCTGTCCAGCCCAGCTGACCTTGCCCATGGGCCTCGTCCACCCCAGCACCGCTGGCCACTGGGGTTCCGGGAAAGGCCTGTGTGTGGAGAGGCTGGTCGTGTGCTGGGCTGTGCAGAGTTGGGGAGGCCCTTCACCCAGGGTTTTCCCCCATCTATCCTGGGCCAGAGCGGTCTCCGCTACAGTGAGCTTGCCTGGGAGTTTCGGGCATCGCTGTTGGGGAGCCCCTGGGAGCCCCAGGCTTTGGCCAGCCTTCGGTGCACGTTGCTGGAGGGACGTTCCTGGTCTGGGTGGCCTTCCTTGGCATGCCCACCTGGAGCGGAAGGGAAGCCATCTGTTTTCCCCTTTCTGCTGGATATGCCTCTCCCCAGGGAGGAGCAGCAAGGCTGGGTAGGGCGGCGAGGGGCCGAGACTGAGGAAGCACACAGACCCCCAGCCCCACCTTTCTCTGGCCTGTAGTCTGGGGGCACACAGTGTACCCCTCTGCCCCGCGGTTGTGGACCGCTGGCCAACTACTTCCCCAGAAGGAACATGAGGTTATCACACTCCTGAGTCTGAACCCCTGTCAGGAAGACGTCAGACAACAGGGTGGAGGGAGGAATCCCCCGTGCAGGCCACAGCTGGGCCTTCTCCTCGGGCTCAGGTCTGTGTCCACCCTCTCGGCCTCTTCTCTTGAAGGACATTTGGGCATCCAGCCCAAGCCCAGGTACATGGTAAGAGTTGGAGTTAGCTAGTAGCTTTCTATGATTTGGGGAGCATTTTCAGATTGTGAGGTCCTCACCACCTGCCTGGGTCCGAGGGAGGAGACTCTCCGAGGGCAGGCTGGCCGACCCGCCCTTCACCCCACTGTGTTCAGCAGGATCCTGAGGCTGATCGTCATCTTTCTAGGTCCCCAACCCTGACATGTATAGTGCGCCTGGGATACCGGCCCATCTCTACAAACTAGGCTCAGAAGTAGGTCGTCTATAATTCCTCAAGGAGAATTCAGCCATCTTTCTGTTCAAAAGGTCTGATAATGTTCAACGCTGTCATTCAAAGAACTTTTAAATTCATTCATTCAACAAATTTTTTTTTATCACAAGTTGTCAACAGCACTTTATTTATTTATATAAATTTATTTATTTATTTTTGGCTGTGTTGGGTCTTCGTTTCTGTGCGAGGGCTTTCTCTAGTTGCGGTGAGCGGGGGCCACTCTTCGTCGCGGTGCGCGGGCCTCTCACTATCGCGGCCTCTCTTGTTGCGGAGCACAGGCTCCAGACGCACAGGCTCAGTAGTTGTGGCTCACGGGCCTAGTTGCTCCACGGCATGTGGGATCTTCCCAGACCAGGGCTCGAACCCGTGTCCCCTGCATTGGCAGGCAGATTCTCAACCACTGCGCCACCAGGGAAGCCCAACAGCACTTTATTTTGTTCTAATGCTTCTTGTTGGCAGCTGCCACCTGTCCAGCGATTCTGTCCAGATCTCTCTGTCCCTGAGGTGTCCGTTTGTAGCCCCCATCTTGGTCCTTTCCCACCTTTTTCAGTCCCTCCAGGGCTTGGAGAACCCGACGGGCCATGCTCTTGGAGCCTCTGCCGAAGTGGCTGGGCATGACACCGTTTCCCTGACGCCCACCATAGATCTTGGTCATGGAGCGCCCCCACCACCGCGCTGCCCTGGAGGTACAGGTGCCGTGCTGTGGAAGCAGCTCGTGTGTAGAACCAGTTCTTATCGTAGGGAGTGAGCTCTTTGTACTTGGCCGGCTTGACAGTGTCCACCCATTCAGGGACTTTCAACTTCCTGGACTTTCTGAGGAAGACTGCCAGAGCTCTGACGAACTCCCGCTGGTTCACGTCTTTTACAGTAACTCCAAGCATTGTGCGGCCTCCGAGCTGCCAGCCTGGGGAAAAGGCCATTCAACAAATATTTACCGAGCATCCAATAAGTGCCAGGCACTGGGGACACAGGGGAGCCAAAGCAGCCCTAGTCTCTACCCTCAAAGAGCTTCCTTCCAGTGGGGGAGACCCCTACCAGTCACACAGCCTCATAGACAAACGTGACAGTGACAAGGGGTAGGAAGGAGAGGTGCGTGGTGCTGAAATAGGCTTGGAGGAGGGACACGATCTGAAATCAGAAGGATGAACACAAGTTAAGGAGTTGAGAAGGGACGAGAAGAGCATTGCAGACGGAGGGGAACCAGCATTTCCGCGAAGCCCTGCAGCAGGAGGGAGCAGGTGAACACACAGGCCTGAAAGGACAAGGGGTTCGGGGCTGAAGCCTGGGAGGGGTGTGGGCAGGTCAGACCACACAGGCCTTGAAGGTCACCTTAACCAGTGTTGCTTTGTCCCCAGAGTAGCAGGAAGCTATTTAAGAGTTTTAGCAGGGGGCGCGACAGGGCCAGATTTGCATTGCCAAAAGATCGCTCTGGCTACAGAGTGTATTGGAGGGGGCAGAGCAGGGGTGAGTGGACCGGCTGTAGTCCAGGGAGAGACGGGCACCTGGGCACCTGGGCGGGGTGGTGGTGGTGGAGAAGGATTGGGGATATAATTTGGGAGGTAGAGCTGCCGGAACTTGCCGAGAGATTGGCTGTGGATGAAATGGAGGAGGGGGGTTTCAAGGACATCACCTGGGTTTTTGGCTTGGCAGATGGAAGGTGGCTACCGCCAGGTACAAGGAGAGGGAACCCCAGAAGAAGACAAAGTTTAGGGAGACAAGTGCAACTTCAGATGCTCTGGAGGAGGTTTTGAGACATTGAGGAACTATCGAGTTGACAGGTGAGTGCCTGGGTCTGGAGCTCAGAGGAGGTCTGGGTTAGAGATGCTCATGTCTGTCATCTGTCCAGAGGTGGCAGCGGGAGCCATGTGCACAGAAAGGACAGCCCCGTTTGGACACCAGTTCTTCGGCAGCCAGTGTTTCTCCCACAGCCCAGCCAGCTTTCTTCACCCTGTTTCATATGTTCGCCAGGCCCCCGGCCCTCAGATGCCCATGGGTTTCTGAGTTTCTGGATTCACCTTTGTCTCCAGGGCTTCTTGGCCACTGGGAGGTCACACCTCAGCTGCTGAGTGCGTTTGCGCAGTTCTGGTGCTGCGAGGTGTCTGACTCACTGTTGGCGCTGGATCACGGGGAAGACTCACTCTTGTGGTTGTCCATATTTTTTAAACGTATAATTATTTTGTTTTGGGGTAGATAGTACATGCATTTGGTAAAAAAAAATTTTTTTTTCAACATGCAAAAGCATATTCAGTGAAAGTTTGTTTCCTCTTTGCTGTCTTTTGAGAACATACCTTTATGTGATTGGGGCAGCAGGAAAATGTTCATTTATCATATAAATGTTCCAGAGACGGAACAGTAATAGAGCATTGAAAATTTTGAAGACTGGGCATTTGTTCTTAAGAGTGTGTGCCCTGGGGGAACTTGATATATTTTCTTTCCCCCCTGACTTTCTCAATTAGTTGGGATTATGTTAGGCTTTATATAATAGAAAACTCAAAATAACAATGGATTAAACAATACAGAAGTTTATTTTCCTGTCATACAAAGGAAGTTTGGGAGTAAGCAGTCTAGGCCTGGGCTGGTGGCTCCATGGTGAATGCAAGATCCTTCCATCATCTCTGATTTCCATCCTCAAGATCACTTCATGGTCCAAAATGGCTACCAGAGTCCAGCCATCATGTCTGTGTCCCAGGAGGCATGAAAAGAAAGGGGAAGGGCAAAGGGGTGTGCTTCTCAGCTGAGTCAGGGCTCTCTACATAGTCTTCCACACACATGCAGGACCCATGTACTCTTGTGTAGGTTGTTCACTGGATGCCATTCATATCATCAACATCATGGATTTATATTTTATTTACAAGTGATTTCTAGCATATGGCAAAAGCAGTATATTAGGTTCATCTTCTGATGGTATTTTGAGGAATGGATGCCTTTTCCTAATTCAAACAAAGGTACTGTCTGGGTCACAGATGGCTCTGCCTCAAATACACTTCCAGCTCTTTGTCAGCACCTAATCACCCTGTCATACTGAGTTGCAAAGAGGGCCAAGAAATGTAGTGTTTAGCTGCGCTTCTCCAACTAAAATAAAAATTCCAGTGCTGAGAATGAAGAGGAAAACATAGCTGGCAGTCTGCCACACTATCAATCTGAGGGCATATTTGCTGGAGCAGCCCAATCACTAAGGGCAGCTGGGGTGGAATGTTGGTTTTGAGTAATCTCCTGCCCTGGCCACCTTTTTCTCATGCAACCATGAAATACTCACCTCCCAAGTATATTTCCTTTCCTCACTCCCCTTGGCATCTAATTTACAGAAGGGTCATCTGAATTGCAAACACAATTTCTAAGTTAAACTCCTGGGTCAGCTTCAACATGATGAAGTAACAATTCATAAAAGAGATAAGGTAGGGACTCCTTTCAGCTAATATAGAAAGAAATTAAATGACTGCACTCCAAAGTTTGTAATCGTCAACTCTACACTGAACATGGATGTAGATTCTTGTGGTTCTTTGCTTACACCATGCACTTTCTTACTTCCATGCCTTTGCACATGCTCTCTTTTCTCCCTAGATTTATCCCCATTCCACCATTATTTTCTGCCTGGTAAACTCCTATTCATCCTTAAAAACCCTACTCAGTGACACCCTCCTCTGTGAAACCTTTGTGGCAGACTTACCACTCTAACTTTGCACACTTCTCTTCCATCTGTGCAGATATATTGTATCTATCATTAGAAAGGTGTTATTTGTTCATCTGTTTGTCTGTCCTACTAGAGCATGAACTTCAGCAGGTACAGGACTGTGTCTTGTTCCTTGTGCCTGCAAAGACCCCAGCTCATAGTCATGGGTAGCGTCTACTAAACTGCCCTTTGATCCAAAAGCAAGTTTATACTTACTTTTCCAGCACCAATACAAATCTCTTATTTACTTTAAAAGAACAAAATGACTTCTTGATACTTTACATATTCAAATTACAAGAAAAGAGTTTTCACTTGAACTTTCAGTATCAATCTAAAAGTGAATCGTGGGTTTCCCTGGTGGCGCAGTGGTTAAGAATCTGCCTGCCAATGCAGGGGACGCAGGTTCGAGCCCTGGTCCAGGAAGATCCCACATGCCGCAGAGCAGCTAAGCCCGTGCGCCACAACTACTGAGCCTCTGCTCTAGAGCCCACGTGCCACAGCTATTGAGCCCGTGCGCCTAGAGCCCGTGCTCTGCAACAAGAGTAGCCACCGCAGTGAGAAGCCCGCGCACCGCAACGAAGAGTAGCCCCTGCTCGCCGCAACTAGAGAAAGCCCGTGCACAGCAACAAAGACCCAACACAGCCAAAAATAAATAAAATAAGATAAATAAATTAAAGAAAAAAAATAAAAGTGAATCGTATGTTTTTCTTTTTAATTCCATCGGTATTTTTATTTATTTATTTATTTATTTATTATTTTTGGCTGCCTTGTAGTGTTTAGCTGCGCTGTGGCTCCAAGAAAAAAATGCTTTCATTCTGAAAGGCTACTCCCCGCTCTCCAATTCTCTCAGCAAAGTATTTTGCCAGTACTCTGGAAAAGTGCATTACAAACAAAACAAAACAAAACAACTTAATCGGATAAAATCTATTTTCTGAACTTTTGGAGTAGATGAATTAACCTCCAGTTTCAGGTGCTAGCATAATAAAGCAGGCACTCTCGTTTTGCATTGTATTACTTCTGAATTTTTCATGGTGTCTCCTAAATATTGATGTTTTGACGTAGATAGAATATTTTCTACACCAGCAGAAGCGGACCACACAGAAGAGATAAATATAGCTTTCCTTGGAAACGGGAAGGCTTAGTAAACAGAATTCTGCTCTCTAACGCTGAGAATGTAACTTCTCAGAAGAGTGGGGACTACCCAGGTACACGTACTGCAAAACACTGGTAGCCAAGATGTATGTGGCCTTGTGCTTTCCTTATCCTTCAAGTCCGTCCTTGGTGAGGGCACATGGGGAGGCCAGCAGATGCCCACACCATGCACTTTCCTGCTCCCAGCCTGCTTATCCCTAAGTCATCTAATAGGGATAGGGGTCCTCTGGGGTCTCTTCCTGCATGAAGAGTCCACACAGTAATAAGGGCTTTGGGAGAAGGGGAAGGAACACACATTGGTAGAGTGCCTGTTTTGAGCCTGTGAGGTCGGTGTTATCCCCATTTTACAGAGGAGGCCACAGATGGTCAGAGCAGTTTGGTAACTTGTCCAAAGCCCCTCAGCTGGTAAATGGCAGAGCTGGGCTTTTTTTTTTTTTTTTTTTTTTAAATATTTTCTCATAACTTTTTCTTTGATCCATGGCTATGTAGAGATGTGTTTCTTTTTTTTTTAATTTATTTATTATTTATTTATTATTTATTTTTGGCTGTGTTGGGTCTTCGTTTCTGTGCGAGGGCTTTCTCTAGTTGCGGCAAGCGGGGGCCACTCTTCATCGCGATGCGCGGGCCTCTCACTATCGCGGCCTCTCTTGTTGCGGAGCACAGGCTCCAGACGCGCAGGCTCAGTAGTTGTGGCTCACGGGCCTAGTTGCTCCGCGGCATGTGGGATCTTCCCAGACCAGGGCTCAAACCCGTGTCCCCTGCATTGGCAGGCAGATTCTCAACCACTGCGCCACCAGGGAAGCCCAGAGCTGGGCTTTGAACTACTCAAACAGGGAAGCAAGCTAGAAGATCCTTTACTGTAAACTCCAAAACATTCCCGGTTCTTAAAGTCAAAGGTAGTCAGAGTTGCTGTTGGTGGGGCGATGTCTCATGGAATGGGGGTTCTCCAGGAAAGCCAGGCTGGCTCTTCAAATGGGAACACCCAAGTGGGCCACCAGGCTTCCCCAAACTCTCAGGGTGTTTGCATTTCCTTGATGCATGGCAGGACGGGGTGACACCTTGTTCCCGGGGACCCAGTGACTAGGTCTGCCCTCTAATGTCCCACCCTCCTCCAGCAATCAGGCTTACCTGCGGCTGACTTCTGAGTCAGTAGTTCTCACTGAGTAGAGAACCAGAGCCCGGGTGGGGTGCCACAGTTGAGGGGCAGCATACAGGCTTATAGGGAGGCCTGCGACCGTGGCCACCCCACACTCGTGACTGCTCAGCGCACCCCTGCATTGTTAAGGCACATGCCCAAGTCTTGCTCTTGAGGCCTCTCTTTTCTGGGCTACATAAGGACCTGTCCCCTGTCTGCGCACTGTATTCACTGGGGAGTTTAAAAAATAGCGTTCGGGCTCCAGCCCCCATACCAAAGGAAAGCGCTATCCTCAAGTCTCTTACTACAGATTCGTTTTGCTTGTCTTTGTCCTTTATGTAAGTGGAGTCATGCGGTGTGTGCTCTTTTGTGTCTGGCATCTTTGGCCCAGCACTGTTTGTGGGATTGATCCCTGTCACTGTGTGTAGTTAGAGATTGTCTGTTCTCATTGTATGGTGTTCCCTTGTGTCAAGAGACCATCATCTGTGGTGGAAGGACATCTGGATTGTTTCTAGTTTTCGGCTTCTACAGATCGGATCGGATCGTGCTGTTACGGACATTCTCGTTTGTGACTTTTGGTAAACACGTGGACACATCTTGGTTGGATCCATACCTAGTAATGAATTGCTGAGTCACAGCGTTTGTATCTGCCCAGTTTTAGGAGGTTCTGCCAAACAGTCTTCCAGAGTGATTGTATGAAAGTCTCCTGTTACATTTTGATTCATCCTAGTTTCTCTCTAGCATTGTTACCTCAATTCCAATTTTGAGGGGACCCTCCACAGACCCTTCCATCTTAAAGGTCAACGTCTTACCTGCGTCCAGTGGTAGGACTAAGGCCCACCAGCCAGAGGTAGGCCTGAAACCCCAGCTCTGCAGCTTCAAGTGTGTGCCTGCACTGACACTTAGCGCCTCTGTGGGCAGAGCCCCGTGCTTGGAGCCAAGGGGAAGACAGAAGAAACAGAAGATCGCATTCTAGCTGGAGGGGACAGAGGGGTCAGGGGAAGATAGGAAAGACACCTGCAAGGAAGGTGACTCGGATGGCACGGCAGCGTCTCCCAGCTTCCTTCCAAGCTCTCAGCAGTCCCACTGCCCCAAGCAGGCCTGAGCTAGCTCATAACCCCCGGTGACCTTGAGCAGAGCCATGTGGTCTCCCTGAGCCTCCGCCCGCTCTCTTTGTCACGACGGGCTTGGCTATTACAGTATTCAGTTTTGTAGTTTATCGGCCTCCTGTTACAAACAAGGCATGGTGGGGATTTGGGGCTGAAAAGGACAGAATCCCTGCCTTTGAGAAGCACACAGTTTCATCGTACAGAAAAATCCTCCCCAAGTAACAAAGCATAAGGAATAGAGGTGGTCTGGGGAAGGGTGGGTTGTGGGTCTGGCTGTCTGCATTAGAATCCTGACACATTTCCCCTCCAACCCCACCCCCTTTACTGGCTGTGATCTCAGACAAGTTACACAACCTTGGTTTTCTCATCTGTAAAGTGGGACTGTTGTGAGGATTAATGGGTCAAATGATACAGAGTGCTCACAGCAGTGTCCGACGAAGCCCTCCCTAAGATGCCTGTTACCCTCAGACCTTGAGCCCACTGGGGTGAGAGTTCAGGGGCGAGCATAAATACACACTGCCATGGGGTCAAGGGCGGCTCACTGACGAGATTTTGCGGGCTCCTGAGGAAGGAAGAGCAGGGTTCTGATGGGGGAAATGGAGGGTTGTCCCAGGATTTGGAGGTCTGTTTGTGGGGGACAGAGAAACTGCCTTGTATGGCTTCAGGCTCCAGAGTCGGGGTGCCTCCTGGGGCTGGCTAGGAGTTTAGCCTGTAGCTTGCAGGCTGTGAGAAGGACAGATTATGGAATTTCTCCTCCCTAGGAAAAGAGGGTTGGTAAAATGTGAGAGTTGGGCTGCTGAGACTTTCACAGGCCTGGCTGGGGGGCAAGACCCCCTGGAACTGTAGCATTTTCTTCAAATTTCTACTGGGATCTTGGACACCATGGATGTGGAGTCATGGGTCCACCCTTCCCCCTGAGGGTTACAACCAGGAGGGCAGCTTGGGGATCCAGCTTTCTGCACGGGACCAACTTACCAGTCTGTGCACGGAGAGAGGCTCTGGGATTGTCTGCTCACCTGTTACCTTGGAGATGGCATTTTCTCTTTGCTTCTTGATCCTATAGAAGGGCCACAGTCCCTCCCACCTCAGTCAGGCCCAAGTGTTTATTAAACAACTGTTGGTGAGTTTCCTGCATCTGCCAGAACTGGGCTCGGTGCTCACTGGGATACCTTGGGGAGCAAGACAGATAGCCAGCCTTCTTAGAGTTTATAATCCAGTCTAGAGCAAGGGTTCTCAAAGTGTGGTCCCCGGACCACCAGCAGCAGCATTACCTGGGAACTAGTTAGAAATGCAGATTCTCTGGCCATACCCCAGATCCCTTGAATCGTTTAACAGCTTCTCAGGTGATTCTAACACATCCTGAAGTTGGAACTGCTGATCTGCAGCATGGGTTCTGCACTGAGGGCAATTTCCCTCCCAGGGAACATTCGGCCATATCTGGAGATATGTTTGGTTGTCAAACAGGGGGTGGCGGGAGGGTGGGGTAGGGGAGGAGGTGGAGCTGGTATTACTGGGTAGAGGCCAGGGATGCTGTTAAACACCCTACAATGCACAGGACAGGCCTCATAACAAAGAATTATCTGGTCCAAAATGTCAGTTGTGCTGAGGTTGAGAAGCCCTGCCCTAGAGCAGTTACCATAGAGGGCAGGGAGGGCAGTGGTCCTTTTCTCCCTTTGTTCCAGATGTGTTGCTCCCTGGCCACATGACCTGGGGTGAGTCACGGCCACCCCCGGCCTCAGTTTCCCCAGCTATGAAGTGAAGGGGGTGAATTCACGTTGCTGAGTTCCTGTTTAGCTTGGAGGTTCAGTGGTTCCAACCTAGCAACTGGCCGACCCAGGGAGGTTGAGCTGATGGAGCCCTACTCTTCATCTCAGGTGCCAACTGGCCTAGAGAGGCCTTGGGGGAGGGGAGGCAGGTAAGGGCTGTGTCATCTGCCTAGTGCTACCGCCTTCCCAACCCAGGCTGCGGCAGCCAGAGTCCAGTTGGCCTTGGGTTTCCCGGTGAACAGTGCTTCTCCGCATTGGGGGAGATGGGGAGCCCAACCCCAAGGAGCCCGCCCTGGGGAGGAGAGTCACCAGCTAGCTCCACGCCCTCGGCTGCACTGTGCAGGGAGCTGGGCAGGCAGAGCGGCGCCTTCTCTCCTGAGCCTCAAACTTCCACTTTCCTCATACTCGAAGTAAACCAGCAGTCCTGGCCAGGGAGGGCCGGAGGCCTGAGGGCAGCCGCGGCACCCTGGTAGCCGTCCCGCCGGCGCCCGGCACGTCCAGACTCTCCACGCCCCGGGGGTGGGCGTCTCGGCTCTCCCTCCCTACCAAGGGGCGTGGAGGCGGAGTTAAACCTAAGGACGCAGGGGGGGGCCCCTGAACTCTGATTGGTCGGACTCTGAGGCCCCGCCTCTTCTCGGAGCTCGCTGACCTCCATCCTCACGGACCCGCAGCTCCTGTGCACCAGGAAGGGGAAGGTTTTGTTTATTATTATTTAATTTTTCGGAAAAAAAAATGTGCAGGCCTGAGAGACCCGCTCGGGTAGACGGCCGCGGCCCGCGTGCAGTCGTGGCTCGCCTGTGCTCTGAGGGTCCCAAAGAGCAGGTATGAAGGCTTGAGGCTGAAAACATGCTGAAAGGAGACAAGATGGGATGGGGGCGGGGTTGGCAGGAGCAACATGCCCAATGACAGACGGGGAATGAATGCTTTGATTACAAATTCTAATCCTCACAAGTGCGATGCGATTTGGGGCAAGTCCCTTGCCTGCTCTGATTCTTACCTTAAGTGAAAAGGAAAGTCAAGTTCAATGAATTTTGACTCCTTAGTGGGTGGATTTGCATGGGCCATGGTTTATCACATCCCTGGAAAACCCACCTGCAGACAGTCAATGCCTGTTACACCTGGCTAGCCTAGAGCGCCTTACTTCGCGTGCATTTAGGACCCGCTATTAAATAAAGGGCGGTTAATAGGTGGCAAATTAACACACTGCAGTAAAGCTTGCTTTGTAATCTGAGATCAGTGGCTCTAAAGCGCCCTCCTTGAACCAAGGACTAATATTCTTATTATCTTAATTAGGATGCAAGAGAAAGGGCTTTAAACTTTCTCCTTGAATCTGTTATTTTGCCCTGGGCCGTGGCCCTTCATGGTGCCCCTTGTTCTGGTTTCCTGAGTTTAGATGCAGTGCTTGAACACTGATCATTTCAACGTTCTCTCTTGTGGTTCTGTTTGCTGTCGAAGTCCGGGGACATAACTACGCTGCACACACATCAGATCTGCTAAGTTGGTAGGACCCAGCAATTGTTAAAAGGCAGTGGGGGAGCTTCCCTGGTGGCTCAGTGGTTAAGAATCCGCCTGCCAATGCAGGGAACACGGGTTTGATCCCTGGTCCGGGAAGATCCCACATGCCGCAGAGCAACTAAGCCTGTGCGCCACAACTACTGAGCCCACATGCCACAACTACTGAAGCCTGCGTGCCTAGAGCCCATGCTCCGCAGCAAGAGAAGCCACTTCAATGAGAAGCCCGCGCACCACAACAAAGTGTAGCCCCCGCTCGCCGCAACTAGATAAAGCTCGCGCGCAGCAACGAAGATCCAATGCAACCAAAAATAAATAACTAAAAAACAAAAAACAAACAAACAAAAAAAGGCAGTGGGGAGTGAGGGTGGCGCCTGTAGCCGCCCCACCTCTCCTGCAGGCCCCTAGCATGTGTCTGGGTGCAGAACTCCACCGCTCTGCTTCCCTGGCTGCTTCCCAAGGAGCTGATCAAAGGGTGAGAACTCAGAGCTCATGTGGACAAGTGAAAGCACTGGGATAATTCTATGCAGAAAAGGGAAAGTTGGGCCTTGATATCCCAGCAGGAAGTGACAACCGTGCTCTTGGCCTCTCTGTGCTTGACAGCATCCTGCACAATTTATCTTATTTGCTTCTCCCGTGTATGCTGATTTCACAAATATTGGCAAAGTGCCTTTCTGGGCAGACATTGTGCTGGGCACTGGGGTCAGGGCAGGGACCAGGATAGACACAGTCCTTGCCTTCCCAGCTCCAGACTATTGTGTTGTGACCCGCCCACCAGGTGAACTGTGCCCTCTGCTCCTGCTGCTGGGGGCAGCTCTGCTCTCTGCCTTCTGCCTTTTCCCACATGCTCCCCAGTGCCCCACAATCCCTAAGCCTAGTCCTGCCTTCCAATACCACAGAGACTAGCAGCTGGCTTTTCTCCATCTTCTCAAAGGGTAGGATTTCCTGGCAGGGACAGAGCGTCTCTCTGTGGGAGGCGGGAGAAGCCTGTGCATGTTTTCTTTTCTTGGCAGGAGCAAACCTCAGAGCCTCAGCAAGCCACCAGCAGAGTCCTGTGGCAGATAGAGAGCACCCTAGGGTGGGTTTGCTAGCAGCGTCCTCCTCCTGCCCCAGCTTTCCAAGGGAGAGTCTGGATGGACCTGGGAAGTGGGTCTGCTGAGGCCTCACCTGAGATCCATGCTTTCTCCTCCGGTTGGGTCCTGACTGCCCTGCATCCAGCAGACCCTCTGCTGGCTCAGGCCCGAGGACGGTGCCCGTATTCACGCACATTTCTCTGAATGTGAACCTCCAGGGGGTTACTTCCCTGGGAATGTGCAAGATGAGGAGCTAGATAATAATGCTGGGCCAGTGTCAGCCTGGTACTGGTTTGCAGGAACGAAATTCTTCTTTCTTGCCCTTCTGAGAAAAAAGCAGGGGAATCAGACAGATGAGGGTTAAAAGAGCTGAGTTGATATGAAATGTAATAGGCAAGTCTATAGAGACAGAAGGTAGGTTAGTGGTTGCTTGGGGCCTGGGGTGGTGTGAGGGACAAAGCGGGGTGATAGCTAAAGGGTACAGGGTTCCTCTTTGTGGTGATGAAAATGTTCTAAAATTGTGGTCATGGTTGCACAGATCTGTGAATATACTAAAAACCACCGGGTTGTACACCTTAAACAAGTGAATTACATGGTATATGAATTATATCTCAATAAAGCTGTTGACAGCCAGCTGAGATATGTGGCCATGTTTGGGCCACTGAACACTCCCCCACCCCGAATGAACTTAGCCTCCCAGCTCTTCAGACCTCCCCTCTTACCCCTTACGTGTACCCTGAGGACAGGCCCCCCTCAGAGAGAGCCAGCAAGGGGCAAGCATGGCTCCATCTCCTCTCCTGAGCCCACCACTTAGAGAAGTCCCTGCGCCTCCCGTTGCGGAGGGTGTCACAAGGGTGGAGAGAAGCTTCTCCGAAGCGTCTGGAGCCAGAGGCCCCTCAGAGAACCATGAGGCCTCAGAAATGCAGCCCCACCACCCAGGGCTGTGCGGAAGCCAACGCAGCTTCATCTTTTCCAAATTTGATTCATGAATTTCATAGCTCAGTAGGATTATGGGTGATTTTTGTGTCTTTTTCTGTTGTTTTCCAATTTTTCCATACTATGCTTATATTATTTTTTTCAGGTCAAAAGTACCTAAAGTCGAGGGTTGGGTGGGAAAGAAGTAGGGGATCTGGCATTTCCGGCCAGAGGTCAAGGTGGATTCTTTCCCCCTTGCAGGAGTCATGTGGCTGGAAATACTCCTCGCCTCAGTGCTGGGCTTTGTCATCTACTGGTTCATCTCCAAGGACAAGGAGGAAACTTTGCCACTTGAAGATGGGTGGTGGGGGCCCGGGGTGAGGCCCACAGCTGGGGAGGACGAGAGCATCCGCCCGTTCAAGGTGGAAACGTCAGACGAGGAGATCAACGTAAGGCACCTCTTTCCAGGCGAGGGAGCAGAGGGGAGGGCGGGGAGGCCCCTTCTGGGGCTGGGCCTCAGGCTGGGGCTGGGATGGGGAGGGGCTTGGGAAGTGGTTCCTCTCGGTGGGTGTTTTTCGCCTACTCTTCTCCCACTGGGCTCTTCCGCTCTGCCCACCCGTCCCTTCTGCTCCTTCCCTCCCCTGTTTCCGCCTTCCCCTTCCCAAGGCCCAGCAGTACCCAGGCCGGCGAGTGGGTGCCAGCCGGACCCAAGGGTCACAGAAAGCAGCTGTTTTTGCCTCCTTGGTGCCCCACCTGAAGCCCTGGGAGAGAGCTTGTCGGCCTGGGTGGAGATCGTGAGTGAAAAGCAAGGCCGTGGTGACATAAATGCTGCTGCACAGAGAACCTGGCACGGGGCCAGCCGTGGCCAGGCACCTACTGTGTGCCAGCCCCCTTGTAGTCACATGCAGTCCCTGCGGTCATGCAGAAACTGAAGCTCAGAGAGGCAAAGCAACTGACCCAAGGTGACCGAGATAATAAGCAGAGGGTTTAAACCCAGATCTGTCTAACTCCAAAGCCTATGCCCGTCCTCTGCACGGGGCTGGAATCGGGATGGGTGGACGTGATCGTGGGGTGGGCTGATCTGAGAGCGAGGCTTGAGCAGGGCCAGGAGGGTGGGTGGAACCCGGGATGTCCCTACTCATCCTTTTTTCATTTTGTGGGTGTGGGAGCACCTACTGTGTGCAGGCCCTGTGCTGGGTGCTTGGAAGAAAAGGGAGAGCCTTCCCTCAAAGAGCTCCTAGTCCAGCAGTTGAGAAATGTGGACAGAGAAACGTTAATGATTAATAGAGATAAATGCGGTAAGAAGTGCCGATAAAAAGTCATGGGAGCGCTGAGGAAGACGGGATTAAAGAGCGGAGACAGCTGTACCCAAGAGAAACCAGACTGAGGCTCCCTTGGTAGCACTTGACGAAGTGTCTCTTTTGAGGACAGAGGCTGAGCCCTGTCGATACCTCCTTTAGTGGGTTCCTAGGCTCAGCGTCTGACATTCCTAAAATCTGTGTGGAGGTTACTGCAGTGCTTGGGAGGACACTCTGGGAAGGGTAACACTTGAGAGGCTCCGTGGACCAACTTGAACTTCCCCAGCTGGGGCTGCTCTTTCAGCTTGATGCACGCCTGCCCGTGAGACTTGTACCTTCTCTCCGGGTCTGTCATTTTTATCCTAACTGAGTTAGGATATACTGTATCATTCAATGCTGCGTATCAGAGTCAGCAAATCCATCCTGCCACCTGTTTTTTTTTAATTTAATTTTTATTTTATATCGGAGTATAGCTGATTTACAAGGTTGTGTTAGTTTCAGGTGTACAGCAAAGTGATTCAGTTATACATAGACATATATCCATTTTTTTTCAGATTGTTTTTCCATATAGGTTATTGCAGAATACTGAGTAGAGTTCCCTGTGCTCTACAGTAGGTCCTTGTTGATTATCTGTTTTATATGTAGTCTGCCACCTGCTTTTGTACAGCTCCCATGCTAAGAATAGTTTTTACATCTTTAAATGGTTGGAAAAAATCAAAAGAAGAATAATACTTTGTGACATGTGGAAATTACATGACGTCAAATTTCAGTGTCCATAAATAAAGTTTTTCTGGAACACAGCCATGCCCATTTGTCCATGTACCATCCACAGCTGTTTCCACACTACAAGGGTAGAGTGGAGTAGCTGCAGCTCAAAAAGCCTAGGATGTTTATGATCTGGCCCTTTACAAAAAAGTTTGCCAACCCTTGCTGTATATAAGCCTCGATAAATTAAAGATCCGTATTGTTCATACATTTAAAAACTGAAAGATGAGAAGTAAACCTGAAGTCGAAAGTGAAGAACATATGTTTGGGGAACAGCCACCGCTGTGGGAAGCCCGGAGGTTTCTTCTGGGATAAACCTAACAACCCAGAGCGCAAGTGTGCAGACCAGGAGTCTCCTCACCTTGTCTGGTGAAACTTTGCTTTGCCTCTGCTATACATATTATATATAATATATATTAATATAATTATAATATATGATACATATTATATATCATATATTATCATAGGATATAATAATATAAAATATGTAATATACATTTTATGTAATATAATAATGTTATGAAATATATAATATTTGGGTCTTGTGGCTGCAGGGTTTGGAACTGTCTTCTGGAAACAAACTTTCTCTTGTGCTCTGCCTCATTCACCTTCTCTACTTGGGGTCCTGAATTTTGCTCCAGGATTTACACCAGAGGATTGACAAGGTCCGTTTAACCCCACCTTTGGAGGACAGCCGCTTCCACTACGGTTTCAACTCCAACTATCTGAAGAAAATCATCTCCTACTGGCGGAATGAATTTGACTGGAGGAAGCAGGTGGAGATTCTCAACAGATACCCTCACTTCAAGACTAAGATTGAAGGTATGTTTCCAGAACACCAGCTGGAGGGGGATGTATGTCACAGGAACGGCCTTCTTAGGTACTGGACGTGACTTAGGGACTTCCCTGGTGGTCCAGTGGTTAAGACTCTGTGCTTCCACTGCAGGGGCATGGGTTCGATCCATAGTCAGGGAACTAAGATCCCGCATGCCTCCCAGTGCGGCAGAAAAAAAAAAACCTTCCTTAGATACCGGACACAATTATTGGTCACTGAGATGTATTTGGAAGGTATAACGCCACGAGGATGCAAAAATAATGCAGAATCCCAACAAATCTAATGGTCTTTAGAGCTAAACAGGAAAACATATAAATAAATTAAAAACCAAAGAAATGCACAATCCACTTCAATGATGGAACAATCTCTGAGAGGATGGAGATAAGATTTAGATCTGGGCGTGGCCTCGGTCAATCAGCCCCTCCTTGAAGCTTTGGGGTCCATGATGCTGTGACTGTTCAAGGGTGCTCAGCCTGTCAGTCAAGGTCCGAATAAAAACTGTCCTGTCTCTGCAGCTCTAGACCTCCTGTCCCAACAGTATCACAGGTTGTCACCCAACTTCATCTGGAAAGGCAGGTATCTCTCAAAATGTTCTTGGGAAAGTAACCTAAGATCATTTGGGATGAGATAATAGTTTCCTAAGTGGAAAAGCATTTTTTTAGCCCCAGAAAGATTTAGAATCAAATATAGAAATGCTTAAGAAAATCAAACTCGTGCTGTTAATTTTTACAAATTTATCTGTTTTTAATTATAGTAAAATACACATAACATAAAGTTGACCATTTAAACCATTAAGTGTGCATTGTTACGTGTAACGCTGCAGTGGATTAAGTACTTTTATATTGTTATCCAGCCAGCACAGCCATCTATCTTCAGAACTTTTTTTATTTTGCAAAACTGAAACTCTGGGGACTTCCCTGGTGGCACAGTGGTTAAGAATCCGCCTGCCAGTGCAGGGGTCACGGGTTCGAGCCCTGGTCCAGGAAGATCCCACATGCCTCGGAGCAACTAAGCCCGAGTGCCACAACTACTGAGCCTGCGCTCTAGAGCCCGCGAGCCACAACTACTGAGCCCATGAGCCACAACTACTGGCCCGCGTGCCTAGAGCCTGTGCTCCGCAACAAGAGAAGCCTCTGCAGTGAGAAGCCTGCGCACCGCAACGAAGAGTAGCCCTCGCTCGCCTCAACTAGAGAAAGCCCGAGCACAGCAATGAAGACCCAACGCAGCCAAAAGTAAATAAATAAATAATAAATAAATAAATAAATAAACTGAAGCTCTGTACTCATTAAGCAATAACTCCTCATTCCCTCCCTCTCCCTAGCCTCTGGAAACCACCATTCTGCTTTCTGTCTCTATGAATTTAAATATGATTCTGAATCTAAGTATCTCATATGAATGAAATCATACAGTATTTGTCCTTTTGACTGGCTTATTGCGCTTAGCATAATGTCCTCAAGGTTCATCCATGTTGTAACATGTGTCAGAATTTCCTTTCTAAGGCTGAATAATACCCCATGGTATAGATATGGCACATTTTGCTTATCCATTCATCCGTCAGTGGACACTTGGGTTGCTTCTGCCTTTTAGCTATTGTGAAAAATATTGCTATGATTATGAGTGTACAAATATCTGTTTATGTTCCTGCTTTCTGTTCTTTGGGTATATACCCAGAAGTGAAATTGCTGAGTCAAATAGTAATTCTATGCTTAATTTTCTGGGGAACTATAATACTGTTTTTCCTAGCAGTTGCACCATTTAAAATTCATCTTCTTAAAAAATGTTCAGAGAGGTTGTATTTACCTTCCCAAGGCTGAAAAGTGTGGGAATTGCCCAGTTTCCTAATTTTCCACCAGAGGAATATGTAAGTAGAAAAGTACTAACTGCTTACATATATTGTGTGTGAGTATATATAAAACTGCGTGTGAAAGAGCTGCATACTGATTTTCATATGAGAATGTTTTGTAATGTAAATGTAATAAATACTACATTATAGGCAAGGACCTCCCTGCATTTGAAGAGTAGGTTTTCATTTATATGTATTTGGGGATGAAAAATAATAAAATGAGTAAATATTTTTTGAAGTGTACAAGATTCCCAGTTTCTCCATATTCTTGCCAATACTTGTTATTTTCTGTTTTTGTTTTTGTAATAGCCATCCTAATGGGCGTGAAGTGGTAGTATCTCATTGTGGGTTTGATTTACATTTCTCTAATGATTAATGACGTTGAGCACGTTTTCATGTGCTTGTTGGCCATTTGTATTTCTTCTTTGGAGAAATGTCTACTCAAGTCCTTTGTTCATTTTTGAATCGAGTTGTTTGTTTTTTGTTGTTGTTGTTGAGTTTTACAAGTTCTCTATATATTCTGGATATTAATCCCCTATGAGATAATGTGATTTGAAAATATTTTCTCCCATTCTGTGGGTTGCTATACCAATAATTTTTCATGTTGAAGAAATTGTGCATGTTTGGAATTTTAGATATATGTAATGTTTAAGAGAATTTGGCCGTTGCGAGTAACAGATACGACTTTTCAGTACTAACTTAAAGTGGGTAATTGAGTCATGGATTTAGACCTGTGATTTTATATGAAAATCTTCCTGAGTTTATAGGCAATATTGGAAGATTTAAGCCTCACCATATTTATAAATTTAATTTATTAAAATTCTAAGAGTTACTTAAAGTTTGTGGAAGATATACTGGTTAGTCAAATCAAGTAAAGTTCTTATAAAGGAAATTGAAATTATACAGTGTTTAAGGGAGTGTCATAAAGCAAGTATAGACATGCAGCCCCATTAATCAGAGGTTCCTGGAGAATGACTGTCAACATTTGCTAGATTAAGAAATATATAGAATAATATTTGTAAGTTGAACTCAAATGCTTAATGAAGAGCTTTAAATTTGAAATTTGTAACTTCAGTAAGTTGAAGAATAATTTTTAAATCTGTAACTTCAATAAGTAGGAGAATAATTCTAAATATAAACCAGTTGTTGCTGTGCATTTTAGAGGACTTTGATACCTTCTGTCATGAGCCTAACAAGAGGATCTAAACCATTTTATCTAAGCCAAAGTACCTACAGGTCCTTGTATGTAATTTACAAAGGTTGCCTTTTGGATCCCTGGTGCCAGATGCCTGGCTCCCTTGGGTTTGACTCAGCTCCTTCTGTTACCCCAGCTCTTCAATGTCAATCTGGCAGATATTGACAGGGCACCTCCTGTACCCAAGCATTCTGCTTGTGACACACAGAGAAGACAAGGTCCCTGCCTTCCCAGCTCACAGGCTCTCAGGGGTGATTATAGCATGTGGTAAGGGGTGCTATGAGGGAGGAGGCTCTGGGAACTTTGTGAGTCCCACTTGCCACCTGGGAGTATAAGGGAAGGCTTCCTGGAGGAGGAGGCATCTAGGCTGAAACTTAAAGGATGGATGGGAGTTTGCCAGGTGTGTGGGGAAGGTTGTCCAGAGGAGGGAACAGCATGTTCCAAAACCCAGAGGCAAGAGGCACTAAAGGGCTGTTTCCTTCCTGGAGGCTTGCAAGCTTGAGAAAGCCTTACCCCACTGGACTGTCTCAGGGTTCCTCACGACATCACAGGATATCAAGTGTTTATAGCACAAAACCTTCTCAGGGTACAAGTGCTCCAAAGCGGGTAGTTTCTTGCGTGGAGTTTATCACGGAAGCAGCCCACTGTGACTGAACGCGTGTGCAGTTCAGTCACTTCCCTAGGCCTGCAGCTTGGCCTTGGCCCTGGGCCCTGCAGTGTGGGTCCTCCTGCTGGACCCGGCTTCACATGCCGTCTGCCCCGCCTGCCGCAGTGCTGAGCTGGCCACCTCCCAGCCCTGGGTCCAGCACGCCTTCAGCGTGTCTCTTTTCCTGGCTCCCCAGCCCAAGGAAAAGCCTTCTTGGCCCAAGAAGGGTCCCTCATCACTCTCTCTGCTGCCATCCTCCTCCCTCACTTTTGGACCTTTTCGGGGTCCTTTCTGTCTCTGCACTGACCCCTGTGCTCCAGGCTGCTCAAGGCTCAACCTCTGACCCCTCCCCGATGTTCTGTCCTCATCCCCACTAGCCTCCTTATTTGGCCTCCCTGTTCCTGCCACTTCCTTGTTCTGTGATGAGCTTCTGACTCCAGCCCATGTCCTGGGCCTCCTGCCACAAATCAGTCTCTGTTCTCAGAGAGTCTGAGACATTCAGGGGCTTCAGAGGCCTCCGGGAAATGCAGCCCATCACCTCCAGACGGGAGGGGGGAGTTGCCCGAGTCACAGGGAAGTGGAGGTTCAGGGCCAGAACCCAGCTCTCCAGCCTCCCAGCCTGTCTGTTCTTCCTTCACCTGTGGCCACGGTTTCAGCTCGGGCCCTAGGCTGTGACCACCGCCTCCCCTCACCCCCTGGCCAGGCCCAGTGCTGCCCTCTGAGCCCAGTTTGGCTTCTCGATTCTGACCCAGCAGCCTGGGTACAGAGAACCTACCGGTACCACGTAGGGCAACCGAGAGAGCGTTTCCTCCCCAAAGGGAAGGGGGGCCCATAGGGCATATTTTAACATTTTTTTTAATTTTAAAAGTTTACGTATTTAAAATTCAAAAAGTACAGAAGGAGACAGAGCGAAAAGGAAGTCTCCCTCTTGTCCCTCCCCAGGGACAGTGTCTGCTTCTGTTAAACATACGCTTCCAGGGGTTTCCCTGGTGGTGCAGTGGTTAAGCATCCGCCTGCCAGTGTAGGGGACACGGGTTCGAGCCCTGGTCCGGGAAGATCCCACATGCCGCGGAGCAACTAAGCCCGGGCGCCACAACTACTGAGCCTGCGTTCTAAAGCCCGTGAGCCGCAACTACAGAGCCCACGTGCCACAACTACTGAATCCCGCATGCCTAGAGCCCATGCTCCGCAACAAGAGAAGCCACCGCAATGAAAGCCCGTGCACCGCAATGAAGAGTAGCCCCCACTCACCGTGACTAGAGAAAGCCTGCGTGCAGCAACGAAGACCCAACGCAGCCAAAAATAAATAAATAAATAATGAATAAATAAATAAATTTATTAGAAAAAAAACAAAAACATATGCTTCCAGGGATAGCCCATGCATACACAAGAATGGATGTATATGTGTGTTTTTTCTAACTTTAAACTCAAATGATAACGTGAGTGATAGAATTCGAATCAAAAATAAATAATCTCACATCATGCTCTGTGTTCCAAAGGAGATAAAATTACCTACTAAAACAAACTTTAGGAGTAAATTTAGCAGCATAGAAGGACACCCAGGATATATTGTTAAGTGGAAAAAATGAGGTTCCAAAATAGAATGTATGTAGGGTTCTATTTCTGTTAAAAGAAAGTTATGTTCTCTCTTTTTAAAAAAAAGTCTGAACTGTCACAGCCAAAGAGGAGCCTAAGGAGACATGACAGATAAATGTAATGTGGTGTCCTGGATGGGATCCTGGAATAGAAAAAGGACATTGGGTAAAAAACTAAGGAAATCTGAGTAATATTCCACTGTTTGTATGTACCAATATTATTCAGCCTTTAAAAAGAAGGAAATCCTGCAATATGTGACAACATGGATGAACTTTGAGAACATTATACTAAGTGTTATAAGCCAATCACCGAAGGACAAATACTGCATGATTCCACACATATGAGGTATCTAAAATTGTCAAAGAGAGTAGAATGGTGGTTGCCAGGGGCTGGGAGGTGGGGGAACTGGAGAGTTGCTAATTACTGGGTACAAAGTTTCAGTTACACGAGGTGAGTAAGTTCTAAGGATGCACTGAAGGACATTGTGCCTGTAGATAACGATACTGTACTGTACACTTAAAACTTTGTGAAGACAGTAGGTCTCATGTTAGATGTTCTTACCACCATAAAATTTAAAAAATTAAAACTTAAAAAAAAAAAACTAAGGAAATCTGAATACTTAAAGTATGGACTTTAGTTATTAATGTATCAGTACTGGTTCATGCATTGTAACAAATGTACCATCCTAACATTGAGATGTTAATAGTAGGGGAAACTGAGTAGTGGTATATGGGAACTTCCTGTACTAGCTTCACTATTTTTCTATAAATATAAAATTGTTCCCCAAAAAAATTTGTTGCAAAAAGTTGGACAGACAACACAATGTTCTCTTCAGATCATGGGATTACAATGTGATTTTTCCCCCCTTTTGATTTACCTTTGTTTCCTGTTTTCTGTAAGAAACATGTATTATTTGTATAATGAATAAACAACAGACCTTGCTATCGGTGCCAGCCCTCATGGTGGAGGGTTCCAGGTGTGCCAGCAGCCCTGGCTGTGCTTGCCGTGAACACCCAGGCACAATCCAGGCCACTTGCCTGGGAAGGGGCTGCTATCAAAGGGACTCTAGTGGGGCCTGGAATCCATTCACCTGCCCTTGGCCAGGATGGTGTTCCAGTGCCCAGCACTCTACCTTAGAAAAATTTTCTCCACTTAAAAAAAAAAGTTATGCATATGTCCATTGTAGAAAAATTTAGAAGTTCATATAACACAAAAAAGACAATAATTTACTTGAAATTCTATTGCTCAGAGAGGACTACTTCTTATATTCTTGTAGTTTATCTCTTCAGACTTTAAAATTCCTATGCACACCGTGTAAACATATGCATACATATGACTGTTTACAAAAATTGGGTCATACAATGGATATGGCTTGGTAGTTTGCTTTTACCACTTAACAATGTGTAAGGAACTGATTTCCATATTCAATACACGTCGACACTGTCATTTTATTTTATTTATTTACTTTTTGGCTGCACTGCCCGGCATGTGGAATCTTAGTTCCCCGACCAGGGATTGAACTTGTGCCCCCTGCAGTGGAAGCACGGAGTCCTAAGCACTGGACCGCCCGGGGAGTCCTGACCACCAGGGAAGTCATTTTAGATGACTGTGTCATATTACAGTATACTGTTAAACTATAATCTATTTCATTCTCTACTGCTGGATATATAGGGCTTTTTTCCCCCGCAATTTGTAAATTATTAAACAAGTATTCATTGAGTGCTGCCACGAGCCAGGACCTATTCTGGCCTCTGGGAATCCAGCCGTGCGTGAGCAGACTTGCCCCGGCCTTACAGACAGAGCTCACGTTCTCACGTGAAAGGCAGGTGGCTGCAGGTGGCCGTGAGGCCGAGCGAGCTACCCGGGTATCTGGAGCTCCGTGTAAGCACTCAGCCAGCACTAGCGGTGGTGACTGTAGTCAATACCATGGGGGCGCTGAGGATGGCAGCCCTGCTCTGGCGGTGCAGAGCCTGATTGGCTACCCTGAGAGCTGGGACTGTGGCCTCCACAGCCTCAGGGCCCTCTCCCCCTGACCCTACCTGTGCTCTGTCTCCCTAGGGCTGGACATCCACTTCATCCACGTGAAGCCCCCCCAGCTGCCCTCCGGCCAGACCCCAAAGCCCTTGCTGATGGTGCATGGCTGGCCTGGCTCCTTCTACGAGTTTTATAAGATCATCCCGCTCCTGACTGACCCCGAGAACCATGGCCTGAGCAATGAGCACGTTTTTGAAGTCGTCTGTCCATCCATTCCTGGCTATGGCTTCTCAGAGGCATCCTCCAAGAAGGGTACGGGCTGCTGCAGGCTGTGTCACTGCCCCAGGGGTGGGGAGCCGGCTGGGACAGCTTCCTTCAGAGCCTAAGGAGGCTGAGGAAGGAGGGGTCTGAGACCAGAGGGAAGAGAAGCGATGGGGGCGATTTTATTGCCAAAGGGCCAGTGCATCTTCTCAAGATGTGAGGGGCGTGGCAGGCGGGGGACCGGGCAGAGTCACGACTGTCCAGAGCTGGCTCAGGGCCTGGACTCTCGTGTCCTCAGGAGCTGCCCACTCAGGGCAGGTCCACGTCTGGGCCCTGCACTGTTCTGGGCCAGCAAGGCCGACTAAGCCCCACACACAGTGTGGGCCCATGGACGCTCAGCAGGACCGGTCTGAGCCCATCACACGCCCTCAGTGTCTCCTGCACCAAGGCCAGCACCAGGAGCACTGCCTTCTGGGCACTGGGCACCCCACCCTTGGGCTGCAGGAGTCCTTCTCACCCCCTGTGAGCTGCTCTCCCCTCAGCCTGGGGCGAGGGGGGATGAGGAACCTCAGAGGACCTGGGAGGACCCAAGGCGTGACCTCCGCATGGTTCTTCTTTCCCCTTTACAACCAGGCTTCAACTCAGTGGCCACTGCCAGGATCTTTTATAAGCTGATGCTGCGGCTGGGCTTCCAGCAATTCTATGTTCAAGGCGGGGACTGGGGAGCCCTGATCTGCACCAACATGGCCCAGCTGGTGCCCAGGTGAGGGGGGCTGTCAGGTGTGTGTGTACGTGTGCAGGTGTGTGTGCACAGCCCCTGTGAGGTGGATGTGCAGGGAGGCGGGTTATGGACGCCAGGCCCTGCCTGGACGTAGTGTCTGAGCCTCGGAGCAGGGGCCACACAGGCAGGATATGTGTGGGCCCAGGGGAGACAAGGGAGCTTGTCATTCAGCTCTGCCTGGGGCACTTCGACATGGATCTTCCCTCCACTTGGTGTCACACAGGATTGGTGACTCTGGGCCAGGTTCCCAGGCAGAGGGCCAGTTAGAGGAGGGGAAAGTCAGGGAGTAGACCTTTCTGATGGACCAAGTCCTGGGAGAGGCCTGACCGGGACCTGCTTCTCCACCTCATGTGGTCACCCCCGGGGGCAGATGCCGAAGAGGGCTGGCCCTGTGCTTCTCAGCCCTGTGGCCTCTTCCTCCTCCACCTCCGCCCCTGTCGCTTCCCCATCCTTGATGCCACCCAGCCTCCCCTGGCCCTTCTCTGCCCTCAGCCACGTGAAAGGCCTGCACTTGAACATGGCATTCATTTTAAGAAATTTCTACACCCTGACCCTTCTCCTGGGATGGCGTTTTGGGAGGCTTTTTGGCTACACCAAGAGGGATATGGAGCTGATGTCCCCCTTGAAGAAGATCTTCTTCAACTTAGTGAGGGAGAGCGGCTACATGCACATCCAGAGCACCAAGCCGGACACCGTAGGTGAGTGAGCAGGCGGAAGAAAGCCTGGCTCAGTGGTTCGGGTGGGGTAGGCTTACATCCATTCCATTCAGCGAGGCTCCCAACCGGGGGGAAGCCTCACCCACCCCAGGAACACGGTTCACGGGGTGAAAACCTCTTGTGAGAGACTCAGAGCTCCTTCCACCCTTACACGGCATCTCTCCACAGACGTGAGTGATGCGTGGTCATAAAATTCCCAAACAACTCCACTGAGCGGCATCAGTGTTCCTGTTGGCTTTGACCCCTGGTCCCTCCACCCCTGAGCCCAAGTCCTACAGTGAGAAGCAGAGGGATGGACAGGGATGGGGGGAGGACGAAGCCTAGGGCTCATCAGGTCTGGGGCTTTGGGGGCAGGAGGGTGCACCAGGGCCTGGGGGGAGTGTCCCCAAGACAATGAGGAGGGCCCAGCAACCGTTTCTGCCATCAGGGCCCTGTTAAGGAATAATGTTTTTTTAAAGATGTTAATCACACAGCTATACTTTGTGTGTGTGGGGGGGGGTATACCATATATTTTGTCAATAAAGTAATTTACAAATGTAAATAAAAACCCCCAAAATATTTAAAAAGATAAAATCATACAAATAAAAATGAACACGTGTCAAAGATTTTATTTAACTCATTAATTAATAAAGGAACTAGTAAAATGTAAAACAGAACAGTTCGAAGGCAATTGGGAACACTAAAGTAAATTTGCTAATAGATGCAAAACTTGTCAAAATCCACAGGGTAAAAATCAAGTAAATCTCCACTGGACAAATTTTTTTTTTTTTTTTTTTTTTAAACAACCAACCCACAGGTTATTTTTTTTAATTTATTTATTTTTATTTATTTATGGCTGTGTTGGGTCTCCGTTTCTGTGCGAGGGCTTTCTCTAGTTGTGGCAATTGGGGGCCACTCTTCGGTGCGCGGGCCTCTCACTATCGCGGCCTCTCTTGTTGCGGAGCACAGGCTCCAGACGCGCAGGCTCAGTAGTTGTGGCTCACGGGCCTAGTTGCTCCGCGGCATGTGGGATCTTCCCAGACCAGGGCTCGAACCCGTGTCCCCTGCATTGGCAGGCAGATTCTCAACCACTGCGCCATCAGGGAAGCCCCAAATTTATTTTTCTTTTAGTTTTTTTGAGATATAACTGACATTCAGCACTGTATACATTTAAGGTGTACAGCATAATGACTTGACTTAAATCTGTTGGAAAATGATTAGCACGATAAGTTTAGTTAACATCCAACATCTCATAGATACAAAAAAAAGAGAAAAAAAATGTTTTTTACTATGTGATGAGAACCTTTAGGATCTACTTTGCTTCTCTGTGAACAAGAATCATTTGCATTCCTATTAGTTTTCAACAATTTACAGAGCTGTAAAATAGCTCTAAGACAAGGGAAGAGGGGTCCCCTTGACAATCACATGACCCCAGAAGGGTCCACTAGAAACTCTCCGAATTCCGCTCAGAGGATACCCAGAAATTGTTTTGCCCATTTCCAAGTCTTTTAGAGTTTCCATGACAGTCTCATGCTCACACACGTTAGGCAGCTCATGATAATAATAACAGTGTTTTATAAAACCAGTTTTTTTCCTCTGATTATAAAAGTAATCCATGTTCATTGTCAAAAAATTGAAAGATGCAAAAAAGCACAAAACAGAAAAGACAATCGCCTGAAACCTCTCGTCCTTCCCTACCTCTCCTCTCCCAGACCTGCAGAAGAACTTGCTAACATTTTGGTTGATGAATTTTCGCAAATGGTATCTGTCCACATAACCAGCACGCACTCAAGAAACAAAGCATGACCCACCAGCCCAGAAGCCACCTGTACCCTCTTCTGGGCACTACCCACCACGCCCAGGGCAGCCACCCTCCTGAACTCTGACAGATAGATTGCTTTTGCCTGTTTTTATACTTTATATGCATTGGAATCCTCAAATAGGTGCTCTTTTGAGTCTGGCTTCTTTTGCTGAATATTTTGTTTGTGAGATCCATCCATGCCATTTTTAATGCTTGCTCAGTCTTTGAGCTTATGAGTGGATCAATATTATCTGTAACTGATTCCCTATTTTGGACCTGTAGGTTGTTTCTAATTCTTCACTAATCATAGAATAGAAACCAAAAAAACCCCACTTTTAAAAAACAGCATTCATATATATTTCTCATTTGGATCCTACAAAACCTGGAGTCGTAGCCTCTTCAGTTTGAAGGAAGCTGCCCATGTAGCGTATGGATCCCTAGGAGGTAGTGGGAGAGGTGTTACCCCTTTTGTCATTAAGGATTCCAAGGCCAAGGGTCAAGGAAGTGAGGTGCAGGAGCACCCCGAGAGTTAGGGCAGAGCTGGGCTCTGACGCGTGCTTCCTGCCCACGGTGCCGCTCTGTGGGCCCAGCACCACACCTCTGTCCTGCTGGCCAGCTCCCTGGCCCCAGGCCTGAGTCGCTCGCTTGCGTCTTCCCATGTCAGGCTGTGCTCTGAATGACTCTCCCGTGGGACTGGCTGCCTATATTCTGGAGAAGTTTTCTACCTGGACCAATCCAGAGTTCCGAGACCTGGAGGATGGAGGCCTGGAGAGGTGAGACCCCATCCACCCCTGCTGCTGGCACCACCTTCCTCACCCACCTCCCTCCTCGCCATCTTCACCTCTGCTTGCTTTATCTGGGCGGGATGGTCAGCAAGTTCCACCTGCTGCTGGATGTCCCACAAATCCTCACCCTGTGGCCAGCCTAACCCTGATCTTTGGAGGAGGAAGCTGAGGCCCAGAAAGGTCTAGTCTCACAGTGGAGGGGTCAAGAATAGGATGCAGGGCTCAAGACTGTTCCGCTTGCTAAGCAGCCTCCTCCTGGGACCGGGGCGTCCAGAGGGCGGCAAGAGCCTCTTTTTGGCCAAGACGTGGGAGCAGCCCACGGCCCCTCCCCCCTGAACCCCGGAAGAGCCGGGCCTCATGCCCGAAGGAATGCATGCTCTGTGGAAGCCGGTCCTGCAGGGTGGCTGCAGAAAGAGTGGGGAGGCTGTCCGGTCTCCCGAAGCCTTGGAGGCTGCAGCCTCGACAGCGCAAGACTCCTGGGTCCCTGGTCTGACTTAAGCTTCATCAAGGTTGGTCTTGACCCACCTTCTCCAGGGCCCATCCCTTTTGTTATTCCTTCAGAGACACAGAGAGTGCCAGATACAGTGCTGAGATGTGGAAAAAAGTGAATGGATCTGGCCTGGATGTAGGGACTTTGTCTAAGCCATGCCCTAGCCCCAGCACCTGGAACAGCATGGGGCATATAGTTGGTGCTCAATAAATATTTGTCTGATGAAATGAGCTCTAAAGATACATGCCGAGGACTGTGGGGCACAGAGAAAGGAGGATTCACTTTGTTTAAGGGACAGGGAGGGGAAATGACTGGGAGAATCTATTTGATCTGGGCCGTAAAGGATGAGTAGGAGTTTGCCAGGTGGAAAGGGCAAAGAAGGGAATTTAGGCAAAGAGAGAAGAGCAGAAGCAAAGGTTGGAGTGATTAAAATGCACGGTGTACTTGGAAGGGGTAACTTGTCCCGAGGCTGGAGCAGGTACAGTGGAGCCAGACCACAAACTCATTCCTATAGGCGGGTCCTCCAAAAGCCTCACCCTGGGATCTGTCTCCCCCGCCCCACACTGGGCAGCACCCAAAGGTCAATGGAGTGCCACTGGGAGCACCTTGGCGAGGGGTCCGGCCCTGCTCCTTGCACACAAGTACCTGGAGCCAGATGTGTGGCCGGCCAGACCGCCCACGGGCTTCCCCCTTCAGCTCCTGCTCGGCTGCATACCAGGAGCACCAAAGCTTTGAGCAGGGGACAGACGTGATCAGATCTGTGTTCTATAAGGGACACAGATCTTTTTGCAGGAGGGTGGAAATGGTTGCTGTGGTAGTTTTCAAGCTGTGGTCAGAGCTGTAGGGGAGATGGAAGCACTTGGCCAACTTGCCAAAAGCCAGTTCACCAGTTTATTTATTTTTTTAAATTTATATATTTATTTTTGGCTGCGCTGGGTCTTCGTTGCTGCGCGCAGGCTTTCTCTAGTTGTGGTGCGCGGGCTTCTCATTGAGGTGGCTTCTCTTGTTGCGGAGCACGGGCTCTAGGCGCGCAGGCTTCAGTAGTTGTGGCGCGTGGGCTCAGTAGTTGTGGCGCGCGGGCTCTAGAGCGCAGGCTCAGTAGTTGGGGCACACGGGCTTAGTTGCTCCGAGGCATGTGGGACCTTCCCGGAGCAGGGCTCGAACCCATGTCCCCTGCATTGGCAGGTGGATTCTTAACCACTGCGCCACCAGGGAAGTCCCAGTTCACAAGTTTAAATGCTTCTTTTAACTGTTCAGTTTCCATTGACTGGTTTTCATTTTGTTATCAAAATTGCATTTAAAAAGATGTTCAGGACTTCCCTGGTGGCGCAAAATGTGGTTCTAAGGATAAAAATATAATTGACCAACTGCATCTAAATAGCTGAAGCAAACAAGTAAATTAAGCAAACTGACCATTTTTGGCCAATTGGCTTCTGATGACTCAACGAAGCTAATTGCATACAGCTGAGGAGCCCGGCAGGCGGAGCAGCAAATGTTCTTTAATCCAGGCAGCAAGGATGGGGTGAGAATGCAGGAGTGAGGGCAGCAGGGCTTGGCGGGGACACAGAGAGGCTGAGCTCATTTTCGTCACAGACATGCCGAGTGGGAGATGCTGGCAGGATGCCCGGGCGGAGGTGTCCACTTGCTAACTGGGCTCACAGATCTGGAGCTCAGGTGAGGGGTCGAATTGGAAGGAGTTATTTCCACTGTTCTCTTGGTGAATTAGTAGCTGGAGCCACAGGGTAGATCTCCTCAGACAGAGTGCAGCAGGGCAGCATCCAGGGATGCTGGGAGGAGCCTTACTGGCTGCAGAAGGACCAGAAGTGAGAGAGTCTGGGAGGACAGACCTAGTGAGAGGGCCCTACCCGCGAGGCCTGGGCAGCAGGGACAGTTCCGGTGTGCAGGGTGAGGAGGCATGGGAGAGATGGCAGGGGCGGGAGAGAGGGGACAGGGGTATGGAGGGAGGGGAAGGCCTGAGGGCATTCGGGGTTGCGGGGGGGGCGGGGGGGGCGGGTGACTGATGTTTGGGCCTGAAGAGGCAGATGGAGGCATTTAGGGCCCAGGACAAGGGGGCGACAGCTCTCCTAAGCCCCAAATCTGGAATCAAGCAGGGAAGGGTATGGGGGGTGGGAGCTGTTGCTCCGTGAACTTGGATTTCCTCAAAGAGGAAGGCAGGGCAGGCGGGAGGCTGTGGGTGAGCACACGGCCGTCAGGACCTTCTGAGGAGGTGGCAGCTGAGGTTGGAGAGCGTGGCGTCAGTAGTGCTGGAGTCCCCTCACGCCTGTGGACTGTCGGGTGGGCTCAGGGTGGCAGAAGGCCCCCAGGGTGAGGGCACTGAAGGGGTGAGTGATGTCAGGGGAGCGAGAGGGTCTGGGGTGCGGTGGGCAGTTATTCCAGGGACGAAGGGCAGATGCTGGGGAGTGGAAGATGAGTTGGGGAGCAGTGGGGAAATGGAGGCCCAGGAGGCACAGCCAGTGGAAAGCAGCTGCTGAAGTGGGCAGAGGGGAGGCCATGGAGGGCTCCGGGGGCTCTGGACGCAGGCCGGGCTGAGGGAGCCCAGCAGCAGGAGAGGGAGAGGGCCGGGTGGGCCCAGGAGGAAGTGGGGCTTTCCGGAGTCCACAGGCCACGTGCTCCAACATTAGGTACAAATGATTGTTTCCTTCCAGAGTGTGGGGCTCTGCAGTCTGGGTGGGGTTCACCTGCTCAGCAGTTCCCAGGCTGGAGAAGAAAAGGGGTGTCCCATGCTGAGTGGGTGTGCCGGGTCTCTGCAGGACCCCATGGCTCCCTCCTGGGGTGACACAGGTTTGGCGGGAGGCAAGCTGGGGGCTAGTGAATAAAAATGCCCCAGGAGCTGCTGACCCTGCCCTGCTTCTCCTGGTGCCCGGTTAGGGCAGGATCGGGGCTTCTAAAGCCTGCCTGGAGATCAGGTTTTGCTCAGGGCCTGGCAGGGGTGGGCGCCCCTGAGGATGGTCTGAAGGTGGCCTGCACTGAGGTCCCAGGAGTGGGCACCACCTCTGAGCAGGGTTTGCAGCACCCTACCCACAGACCTCCTGGCTACCCAGCAGTGACCAGCCAAAGCCTCTGGGTTCAGTTGACCTCACCTGCTTCATCCCTTCTGGCCTGAACTGTTAAACAGGTCAGGGAGGGGGTTGGCTGACACCACCCAAGATGACAGCCTGCCGTGTACATGGTCATCACTGTGCATTGCCTGTCGTCACGGTTATGGTGACCCTGGGCCAGGCCTGCCTGTGGCACGGGGATAAGATCACCAAGCTGGCAGTGAGGCCTGAGGAGGGAAGTCAGGCGGGCATAGCACCTGGCGTACAGCTTGAAAGTGGCAGCTCTTATTTGTCATACAACTGCACCTGGCACTGAGAGGGGCCTTCCGGTCTGCTTTCCCAGGAAGTTCTCCCTGGACGATCTGCTGACGGGCACGATGCTCTACTGGACGACAGGCACCATCACCTCCTCCCAGCGCTTCTACAAAGAGAACCTGAGACTGGACAATACGCATGAGGGGTGAGTCCGGCTGAGCCCGGGGCGGGGCTTCTGAGGAGGGTGCCTCCGAGGCAGGGAACAGGGGGACGGCCTGGCCTTGGACTCAAGGGAGGACGTGTGATGCGGAAAAGTACAGCCTAGCCTTGGGTGCGCGCCGGGAGTGTAAGGTGAGAACACAATTTAAAGGTCAGGGGTGTTGGGAGAAATTCCTGTCATTAGAAGTAGCTCATGGAGGGAACGCCAGGCCTGGCCCCCAGACATCCCGAGGGGCTCCCCCAGGGCCAGGAGGCTGTCCTGGGGTAGCACTGATGGTTCTGGGACTTCCCTGGAGCCCTTTCCAGATCTCGCAGGGAGACTCTCGGCAGCAGCAAAGGGAAAGGGGAACAAAGGTGGGAGTTAGAGGCTGTCCCACCCCACCTTGGTGACGCTGTCCAGCTTGGGCAGCCCTTCCAGAAAAGAGGACCCCAGAGAGGGCTGGAATTGAGGTGGGTGGTTAAAACCCTGGGTCTGTCCTTCTATGTCTCCACGTGGGTGAGCGAACTGAACCCCCAGCCCCCTGAACCCCTGCTTTGGGGGAGAGGGGGGCCAGGCCACAGCTTCCCCCTCAGTGGGATCTCTGTCTCTTCCAGGATAAAGGTCCACGTGCCCACGGGCTTTGCTGCCTTCCCTTGTGAGTTAATACACGTCCCAGAAAAGTGGGTGAAGTCCAAGTACCCGAAACTCATCTCTTATTCCTACATGCCCCGTGGGGGCCACTTTGCTGCCTTTGAGGAGCCAGAGCTGCTCGCCCAGGACATCCACAAGTTCGTGGGGCTGCTGGAGCAGCAGTGACCCCGGCGGGGAACGGCTGTCACCTCGCAGGCAGCCCCTGCCCTGGCATGGCAGGCTTCCTCCTGACACCCGCCCTTTTCCCCAGAAGCCCCCAGTCTCCCAGCCCAGCTTCCAGTAGAAGTGAGGCTGGCAGGGAGGCCCCTTCCCAGTCCTCTGTTGGTGGAGTTGATCCTTTCCCCAGGAATGTGCTTGCTTCCGTCCCCTGCCCGTGCTGGGACCCCATGCTCACCCCTCCACACGCACTCCCCACACACTTTGTTAAGCAACATGGCTTTGATGATAAATGATTTTCCTTCTAAGAGCGGCTGGAACAAGTGACATGTCGAGCCCCAACCCCACGTGGGGTGCCCCTTCCAGCAGAGCTGCCAGGTCTGCACTGGGGCTCCGGCTGGGAGAGGCAGGACGGGCCGCTGGGGCCACCGGGAGGCCACTCTGTCCTCCCTGGTGCCCGCCCGAGGCAGCTCTGAGCAGAGGCAGTGAGGCCGAGTGACTGCCGGGGACCTGCCCGCCTCGCCTCAGCGGGGACGGAAGCGGCCTCCCAGCTCTGCCCGCCAGCACCCATCACGCCGGCTTCTGCCTCTGGCAGTAGGGAGGCAGCTTCTCCGGCAAGTGCCCAAAGGTGCGTCCCAGCCGCGGGGTCCCGTGGGGAGAGAAAAAGCAAGAGGCTGCGCCCCTCCTTCTGTGGCCATAGTTCTCCCTTGGCTTCAGGGAGGCCCTGAGCACTGCTCCCTTTGGAGGGAACAGACAGATGGAATCAAGGGCTGGAGGCTGAGCCCCACGCAGTGGGCCCCGAAGAGGCTGCATCTCACCAGTCTGGCTGAATGGGCATTTTATTAGTGGTCCTCATCGTCCCTGCCAGCTGCAGGTGACCCTGACCCAGCCACGGTGTCACTGGCAACGTGACAGAAAAACACAGAACCATGGCAGGGATGTGGAGGAAGCTGGGGCGGCCCAGCACTGGTCCGCTCCCGTCCTGCTCCCTGCAGCTCACTCCTGGGGGGCAGGGGCAGGGGCGTGAAGGGCCTGATATCCAGAAGGGGAAGCTGGGATAGACCTGGACCATCATCTGGCACCCATCTCAGGCCTGCGGTTGCTGCAGACTCTTTGGTTATCAGTTGCGTGTGTGCCCGGAGGAGGGGGCAATGTCTGGATGCTCAGAGGGAGAAGGTCTTCCACACAGTACCTCCCCCTCTTACTTGATACAGTCACCACACTAATGGGTTGGAGGAACACAGTGCCAACACGTGATCCTGCTGAAAATCATCAGGGGCATCATCCCGGCCACAGAGCTGGGCACTTATGCAGAAGGGGGACTTGGAAATAAACAGAGCCTCGGGCAAGCAAGGGAGAGTCCAGAGCTGCACATCCTCCCCTTACCACTGCTAGGACTAGAAAAGACCACCACCTGATGGCAGTCCCGCACTTCCGCCTCAGCCAAGGGCCAGAGCCCCTTTCTGCTCCCATCTTTTTAGAGCTGTTGTGCTTAAAACAGGTGGAAAGAAGTCCTGACTTGGTTGAGGCTGGAGTCAAGCCACTTCTCCACCTGTGTCTCTTCCCCTCCCAACTCCCCGAGTCTGGACCAGCCTCCCCGGCCCTCAGGCCTCCTGGCAGGCGGCCGCCACGCTGTCCACGGGGCTCTGATCCAGGCACTGCCCTGGGATGGTCCCACTGATGTTGTGGATGGCACCGTAGGTCTGCTGCTGCTGTGGGGACAGGGCTGTTTTCTCTGAGGACAAGCTGTTCAGAATCCAGGGCACGTAGGACTGCCAACAAATGGGGGTGTTAGTGCTTGGATGGGGTGGGCATGAGAATCCCTATCCCGTTCCTCCCCTACCGCCCCGCCTCCCTCCAGCCGGAAGACACACAGAATGCTCATGACGGACACATAAAGAAATAACATCAACCTAGGACATCAGGACCTAAAATATGCCAACTGCAGATTTTCCTAACAGCCAGAGCAAATCAGAACACACAGTCACAGAGTTCTCGTGGTGATAGAGAAGAAAGCACACACACCAATTTCTCAGAGGAAGCAAAACTTTTCCTGGCACTGGATTCTAGAAGAATTTCTCACTTTATGTAGGAAACAGGTCTATCTACACAGGGCAGGCTTAGAATGCTGTCAGTGGGACTTCTGAGCAGCTGACCGACTCTGTGTAGGTTCTGTTTCCTCTCAATCCCAGACTCCAGCTGCCGACCCTGAACCAGGCTGAGAATGAGGGATCTGCGTCATCCACCTGCCCTGTCTGGCAGGCATAGTCACAGGTGTGCCTCTGGGTAATGAATCTTCCTGAAACCTTCTCTGGGGCTGGTCCAAAGACAGACACTGATAAGAGTGCCTGAAACCTGAGAGGGAGCCACTGGAAAGAATGCTGCTGCTGATCTAGATCGGCGCTGTCTTAGCCCTGTCTGTCAGGCCAGCGGTCACAGCTCCGGGAGCCTGTGGCTCCACCTTCCTTTCCCAACCCCACCCTAGGAGCAGGACCCTGGAGGCCGGAAGCAGGGAGAACCAGGAAGGAAAGGAGTCCTGGTGTCTTTCTAACACTGTGCCCCCCTCCATAGCAGGTAAAATGTTCATTTGTTGAATTCAGAGGGGAGTTAGTGTGACACCCTCTTGGTGCCTAGCAAAGGACCTCACACAGGCAGGTGCTGGCGAAATGCTCTAATAAAGCTTCATCAAACCGCAGGGCCTTGTGATATGGCTTCACTAAAGGCCCAAGCTCACCAAGCATTAAATATGCAGAGAAGGAAAGTGAGCAGGCAACTGAAACCAAGGGAGATGGATTCTAGTGAGCAGGCAACTGAAACCAAGGGAGATGGCAAAACTAATTATCTTCTGGTGACGGATGTGGCTTCACACATGCAAGAGAAAACATCCGGAGGGACCAGGGATTCCTTCTCAAATGACGTTAATTCAGAAACCCGCCTGGCACGTGATCAAGGGACTTCTGTCTTAACAAGAGAGGATCAAAGCACGTTTGCAGGGCCCATCTGGTCGGGGCCGTTGCAGGTGCTCATGCGCGGCTGAGAACCACACTTACTGTGAACGGTGAAGGCACGTGGGCCCCTGCCTCACTTCCTTTGTCACTTGCCGATTCTTCCGTCTGCAGACAACAGCAAAAACTTGCGATGATAAACAAAACCGATCTTCCTGAACTAACACCCTCTAAACAAACAGACTATTAACACCCAGAATAATAGTACCAGCTGGCACAAAGCTCCCAGCGGCAGCCCAAGAGAGGATGGTGTGGGCAGGGCAGGGAGCAGGGAAGGGGGCAGGGAGGGAAGCTACACATCACACCCAACTACCCACGCCTTCCCCGTGGATAAATAAAATCTGGAGAGGGCTGTTGATCTGTTGATATGGGAAGAGGTGGAGGAGGGATGGAGAAGGAAGCCACCATCTTCTCCTCCCAGACCCTGGCTGAGCAGCAGTGGGGGAGGGGCCCTTTACCTTGTAGTTCAGAGGGCTGAGGTGCTTGAAGCATCCAAAGCAGGTGTAGGCCAGGCAGACCAGGATGGTGAGCAGAAGCGCCAGGAAGGTGAACAGGGTGAGGGGAGCCTTCAGACCTGGGGACAAAGGGATGCCAGCCTTGGCGGGGGGAGGTCACCCCTGGTGCAGGAACTGTGTGTGGCTTCTCTCTCAGGCCGGAAATGAAGAGAAGGCCTCACCCACCCACCCCCACCACCATCTCCAGCAGCTGGGATGGTATGTTCACAGGCAGGAGCACAGAGAGTGACCCACTGAACAGATGGCATTATCCCTGGTCAGATTTCAGGTACTGGGGCACCGGGTCAAAGGCAAGTTGCCAGCTTCCTTGCTGGGTCGGTTCCCTCTAGTCTCCAGTGCCCTCGGCAGAGTCACACATCTCTTCTGCCTCTTCCTTTTCCTCAAGAGTGGCAGTTTTCCCTCTGGCATGTCCCCACTGCCTCCACACTGTGAAGTGTGAGGACCTGGGCCCATCCACACCCGCAAAGAGCATCGCGGACTGGCTTCCCCCTCTCTGGTTCAGCCCCTTCATAGCTGGTAAAGGGACCATCTTCTCTGTAAGGCTGTCTGGGGCAATCGACCTGGTCTTCCCCAGGTTACACTTGACCTCAGGATAGCTTGGAACTGGGCTGTCAGTGCTGCACCCAATCAGCCCTCACCCTTGGCACCACCTTCTGATTGGACACCGAGTTGATGCTCTTAAAACAGGAAGGGATTTGACGGGCTGGTGTGGACGCGGGAATAGGAGGCTGGGTGTTGCCTCCTGCCCTCCACCCCCGCCCTAGTTAGAAGGGCCACTCACCCAGGCGCAGGAAGGAAAAGAAGTAGAGCCAGAAGAGGCACAGGATGGGAGCAGCCAAGGCCTGGTTCACGGCTGCGAAGTGGATTCTCTTCTCCAGCTTTGCCGGGAGGTAGGCGAAGTAGAGGTTGTGCCGGTCGACCATGTGCTTGAGCAGGATGTAGATGAGGCCTGCAGAGCCAGGGCTGTGAGCTGGACAGCGGCTGGGCCGCAGGGGCCACTCTACCCCCTTCCTCCTGGAGGTGGCTATTTGTGCCGGGAGCTGGGCCGGGGCTGCGGCTGGTCTACGTGCATACGTGCATGTCCTGGCTCCTACGGTTTTTTCTCCTTCTCCTTCTCTCCCCCCCGCCCCGCCCTGTCTACCTCTCCCCCTCTCTCCTCTCCCCACCTCCACTTCCTCCCTCCCAGCCTCTTTCTGACCCAGGGAGTAGAGGTGTCTGTGCTGCTGTCCCCACGGAACATTGAAATTCTAGGACCATTTTGGGGAAAGAGGCGATTTTACACCCAGAAGCCTGGCCTCAACTTCCTCCCATGCTGAGCCCCCCTCCCCTTATCCCTCAAGGAAGGCCCGTGGAAGGAATCCATGAGAAGTGAAATTAAATTTGGTGTCCCCTGTGGCTCCTTGGCAGCTTACGGTTCCTGTGGCTACAAGAGGCCCTCTGTTTGTGGGGCTCCATGACGCCCTGCTGATGGCTGTCCTGGGGTGCTCGGCAGAATCAGCCATCCACCTACCCTGGGACCGGCCCCAGGGCCACTCACCGAACGGCACGATGATGGGGCAGGTGATGCTGTAGGCCATGATGACGGTGAAGACACACAGCATCCACGCATACATGGCTCCAAACTCGTACTCGAAGGCCTGGTTCTGGGAGGGGGAGGTGGTGAGGGGCTTAGGGGTTTGGTCCACCCCAACCCGCCTCTGTGCACTCCAAGTGGTCGGGGAGAACACAGTGCGGGAGGACTTTGCAAGTGGGAGCCTCACTGCGCCCCTCACCTCTCAAGGCCCCTTCTGTCCCTCCACAAGCCTCCTCCAGCTTCACCTGGCTCACACCCAGACCTCGAAAGGCACAATGACTCGTGTTTTCGTAGTGTTTCTCTTGTTCTAATCCTGTCTACACAGCAGGCCTGTGAGCCCCCAAAGGGCAGAGGGGGTACATCTGACTGTAGAATGACCCTCCACAGACTCTGTCAGACCCAACGTCACTCCGCCCCTTCTATCCGTGTGTCCTGGGCCAAGCACTTGACCTCCCGGTGGCTTAGTCTATGCGTCTGCAAAGCAAGCTCCAGTAGCACCCATCTCACAGCGGGCTCTGAGGATTAAATGACAGGATGCAGGGCTTCTCCTCTTATGGTTCCCACAGTGGCAAAGGAGAATAAAAGAGAACCCCACACACCCAATTTACAGAGTCATGGAACAAATGCCACCAGCCCAAAATGCTTTGACCTCTGTAGTAATCTAAGAATTTATGCAAATGAAGGTCCATGGGAAAGAAATGTATGTGTATGTGTGTGTGTGATCAGCCCGGTTAAAATGCAAAAAGCCCCACTCTCTCCTCCAGCCCGAGAGTCAGTGTGGAGGATGACGTAGCCAGGCCACCCTCACCCAGGCTCCTTACACCTCCTCTCCCCACAGCCCTGGGCCCAGGTGAGAGGCCCTGCGCAGAGTGCCCGGCACTTAGCAGGCGGCTGGGTAAACGCGGGCGGCGGGGAGGCTCTGGGACGAAGGTGGCGCCCACCCCCACCGTCTGTACCTGCTTGATGTTCCTGCGGTCAGCTACAGTCTTGGCCATGACCATGCGGAAGGTGTAGAGGATGAGGCCAGGCAGCCGCAGCAGCTCCATGCCGTTGCCAATGAAGGCCGAGGCGATGACATAGTTCACAAAGAAGGCGCCCTGGTCGGGCAGGAAGACGCACCTGGGGAACCACCGGGTGTGCGAGCTGAGCGCCCAGAGAGGGAGAGGGGCCCGTGACTGAGCAGAGACGGGGCTCAGAACTGACCATGGATTTGGCCATCTGGAAGTCACTGTCAACCTAGACCCCAGCTGGTTGGGTATGGGTGTGTCTGTCTGTGGCTGCCAGCTCCCAAGTCCTCAGTTTACCCAGCGAGAACCCATTTAAGAAAATTTACTCTATCCTTTCAGATAGGCACGGCCAGGCTTCCCTGTGAACAGTCCTTTGGAAAAGTCTATCTTGAACATTCGGGCCTACATTAGGACTTAAAGTATAGTATAGTAGGGGCTGGGGATGAATCCCAGCTCTGTCTCTTAACTAGCTGGGTAGCCTTTTTTTCTTCAGCATGTCTAGGCCTCAGTCTCCTCATCTGTAAAATGGAAATAGTCAAATTTCTGACTCATAGCTTGTTTAAAGATTAAATGAAAAAAAAGAATCAAGCATTTAGCACAGCATCTTCTTAAATAACAGCTATTACTATTAAGTGGGTTCGGTACAAGTTGAAAACACTAACAAGGACACACATTAGAAATAAGTTCAACTCCTCTCTCCTAGCGAAAATAATCCTGGACCAGACAGTCATTCTGGTTGCAGTGTTAATTATTATTCTCCTTCCCCCTTCCCCGGCACCACTGAGACCCAGCAGTTCCTTCTCCCCAGGCGGTTCTGTTCTCAGTAAGTAAGTTTCAAAGAATGAATGAGAATGCCACTAATTGAGTTTCAACCTAAAAGATTAACCACATTTCTGCACTTGTAGCACAAAGTGGGTCAGTTCCCCCGGTGCAGCCCCGCCAGGAACCTGTAGTGGTGCGGGGAGTCCACAGGCCCTGAAGGACAGACAACCCTCCCCCCACTGCAGCCCCAGCCCCAGCCCCTGGGGGACGTAGCTCCAAAACTCAGCATGGCTGATACTTACTCCAACCTGATAGAGGCCTCTGAGGAAGTTTTATCAAAGAGCCACCGGAAGAAAAAATCCAAACTGAAAGAAAAATGAATCCCGTAAGAACTCATTTCCAACAGTCCATGTGATCGCTGCATATGTTTTCATTTTTTTCTGCTTTCTGCTTTTTTTTAAGAAAAAGGCCAAATCTCAAGATCTACCCTGGTTCTCTAAGATGCTACTTATTATACCATAACTCATCAGGGCCTGCTTTAACAGAAACTTCCTTCCTCAAAATAACCAAAGCCATGATCAGATCCTCTCCCTAAGTGGAAGGTCCACGGTAAGTTTCATTTTCAAGCTTTTTTTTTTTTTAAGGCAGAAAGATCATGAATCAGTGGGCCAGCACAACTGCACGCCAAGTGAGTGTGACAGGTTTAAATGTTGTCAGGAATTTGCAACGACTCCCAAACCATCTGCATTTTCTTGCGGATAGTGTTCTCTGTTGTGACCCTGGTTCTGAATTTAGAGCAGGAGGTGGTAATATGTACCTGGTGAGGCCCAGGGAGGGCAGAATCAGCACCATGAAGATCAAGAATATGTAGACCTTGGTCATCATGATTCGGTTTTCCCCTGACCTGCAGGAAGTCAGAGGTGAGCCCTCACAGTCCCTCAGATGCACCGGGCATCCCCAGTAAGGGCCCTGCTGTATGCCCATCGCGCTGGCGGGGAGGGGGCATCAGAGACACCCACCTCAGGGGCGAGCCCCAGGGAACTCACTTGGTCCAGTGACACTCCAGCAGCGTAGAGTAGTAAACGACGGTGGGCAGCAGGGCTGAGAAGGACCACAGGAGGAGGGTTGGGAAGAACTGGCTGATGATGGGGTCCTAGAAAACAGTCCATAGCAGAGAGAGCTGTGAGCCCTGGGGGCTTTGGGCCATGACCTGTTGGCATGGTGACTCAGTGACCTCTGGGATTTTGGTCACTTTTGTCCCCCAGAACCAACGTTGTACCTGGTACAGGGTAGATAATGTTGGCTGAACAGACAATAACAGCACCTGACATTTGTACAGTGCTTTATTTTTCCTATTTTTATTTTAAAAAAATTTTTGGCCACGCTACGTGACATGTGGGATCTTAGTTCCCCCACCAGGGATCGAACGTGTACCCCCTGCAGTGGAAGCACGGAGTCTTAACCACTGGACCGCCAGGGAAGTCCCTGTATAGCTCTTTAGAGCGAAGAATGCAACTTCACATACAACTGAACTCCACTTGTCTTACTGACCAGAGAGATAACCTCCTCCATTCCCTATAGAAAGCCAACGATGGACGCCAAAGGAAGACAGAGCACTGACGGCCAGGGCCCTTCCCCAGCCGCCTGCCCACTCAGCTCCCACTGGCCCAGTCGTAGCTTCCCAGAACTGCTTCGTGTTTGTTCCCAATCTCATCTTTGCCTGTTGTACTTGTTATTGCAATTACATGGTTCGATTAACTTATTACCTTCTCTGATAAAATGAGCATAGCAATAGAGAGATTTCTTTGAAAACTAAGTTGGATACATTGGAAAGACTTGATAAAGGCCAATTTCTCAAAAATGCTGCTGAATTAGATGAGAGTGAATTAACTGTAAAAGACCAAGGGAAATGAAATCTAGGAGGGTTCTATACTTTGAATGGCTTTGCAAGTATCTCTAAGTTCTTGCTTGACTGTAAGAAACCAAAACTGGAATCACAAACAATGAAATAAGCATGTGTTTTATATAAAATACACAAAGGGGAAATCTAATCAGCAGATCCTTCCTCAAAAGAACAGGCCTTGACCATACATCAAAAGACTGGCACAGGAATAAACATTTAGATGCTTTAAATCTAAACAAAACTTATGTATTTTTTATTACCTATTGAGTCATTTGATCATCACAATGGCCCCATGAGTATAACATAGCAGAGTGTTATAGAGAACAAAGCCAGTTTTTAGAGGAAAAACCAAGGCTCAGAATTCATCAGCTAGGGAATGGCTGAGTGAGGACCAGGCCCTCAGGCCCTCCAGCCCCCTGTGCCTTCCCAGAGTGTGATTAACCAAATGCCAAGTGGAACTGAAAAAAAGAAAAGGATGTGGAGTGACATTTCAGCAAAGCCAATTATGGGAAACCAAGTAGATGCCATTTTAGGGAGTGTTCAGCTGTTACCAATTCATCTAAGATCCTTAAAAATCATTCATTACCTATCTAGAATAAGTAACTTTACAACAGGATTATCAGAAACTGAAATATAAAAAGAAAAATTGATTCATGATCCCACCACCCCCATCAGAGAAGCGCCTCGCATTCTTTGCTACCCACTTCCCGTAGCAGCCATCCTGCACGCACATCACTGGTACATCACTGTAACCATTGCTGAGAGATAATTTTATATTCTGCTTTTATCGTAAAACCCCACGTCTGCCACAAAGTCTATACAGTTTTTTAATGGATGCTTAACAGTCTGTCAGACTGAATATACCTCATTCAACTCAAATTACCCCTACTGTTGAACATTTAGAGTGATTCCACTGTATCTATGTCTCTATAGTAACACATATACACACACATATACATACACATACATGTATACATGAAGTATATACACATATGTATATCTACATAACGTTACTATAAAGACATTGTAATAAATGTGGCCATGCCTGCTCAGGGCTTAAAAGCACATGAGCCGAGTGACACGGCCTCCTGGTTCAGTGGCCCCCATGGCTCTTGGTCTCATTCCTCCCCCACCCGCCATGCCCTCTTGCGAGAGGCCCTACAGGATGGTCACTCACATTTAGCGCATGGATGGGTTTGGTGACGTTGAACTTGTCCATGGTGGACAGGATGATGGAGGGTGTGGTCAGGAAAAACAGCCCCAAGGAGAGAGTGAAGTTGATGCCCAGCCATTGGAACCACCAGCGGAGGCCCTGGATAGAGAGATTCTTCCTGCAGAGGGGAGGACACAGGCCCTGGAGGTTTATCTCTCAGGCTCTGGCCACCTATGACACCTACAGTGCCCACGGCTTGGGTGAGTCAGAAGGTCAAATTTACGCAAGGCAAGAGACTAGACTGAGGGCTCTGGCTGAGGGCCCATCTTGACCTTGGGAGCACAGGCAAGTGTCCTGCACTGACCTTCAGCTACAGGAAGGTCGAATTTGGGGTCCCTATGAGCTCAGAAGGAAAACAGGTTATTTGCAGCTAGAGTCTGGGAGTCAGAACCTACTCGAAGAGATGCCATGAGCCCCGCAGCAGACCAAACAAGGCTCCAACGTGGCATTTTTCAGACACGCTAAAGACACGTGACTCCCCACGGGGCCGTGAGCTGGGGTGTGAGTTGGAGGGGGGTGGGGGACAAAAGCAAAAGGCCCAGCTGGAACCCGCCCTGGCTTCTCACCCCACCAAGAGCAGACTGACAAACCAGTCCCAAGTTTAGAAAGCTCAGTGAACCAAAGAGCAGAACTGCCAGGGGCTGAAGTACAGCCCAGTGGAGATGAGCGCCCAAACCCTGCTCTGGACCAGGAACTGAGGCCAGGCTGGATGGCGAGCCATGCTGGGGCCTCTGCTGGGCTGTCCTCACCCTCGGCATTGTGCTTAAGGCTCCTCGGGACACAGCTCAGCTCACCAGCTTGTGCCCCAGGCTAGAGAGGCGGCTGGTACCTAACCCAGGGCCGCACTGTCTGGTACAGTAGCCTCGAGCCACAGCAGGCTACTGTGTGTTGAAATGTGGCTGGTCCAAACAGAGATGGGCCAGAAGTGGCACATACACGCTGGATCTCAAAGACACTACATATGAAAAGGAGACTGTAAAACATCTCAATTTAAAAAAATTGATTACATATTGAAATGATAATATTTTAGATATAGAGGGAGAACTCTTATTAAAATTACTTTTAACAGTTTCTTTTACTTTTTTTCTTTTTTTTTAAGACCTGTTTTTTTGTTGTGGTTTTTTTGGTGTTTTTTGGCCTTGCCGTGCAGCTTGCAGGATCTCAGTTCCCTGACCAGGGACTGAACCTGGGCCATGGCCGTGAAAGCCTGAAATCCTAACCATTAGGCCACCAGGGAACTCCCCAGTTTCTTTTACTTTTTTTAATGTGGCTAAAAGGAAACTTAAAATTGCATACATTGCTCCCATTATAATCCTACCAGACACTGCTGATGCCGGGGAGAGACACTGGAGTGAAGTCCTGGGTGTGGACACACCACCCACCCCCATCACGCCTCCCACCCCCGGCCCAGAGGGGTGCAGGAGAGTATGAGTGTTTCTCTGAGTGCCAGGTCACACCTGTGCTTCCAGGTGACTTGGGCAGCCCTGCAGGGCTCCCAGGCCCCATTCCCGCCCCTTGCCGGCCTGGGGGCTCACCAGCAGATGTCTTTGGGGTAAACGGCGAAGCTGACCGTCCACTTGGAGATGCAGAGCTCTCTGCTGTGGGAGGATGGCTGCGGGTCACTTTTGCACTGAAGGCCCTGACACTTGCAGGCGTTGAAGTCCTTCAGGATGCTGCCAGGAAATGTAGAAATGGCCAGGGTCCAGACCCCTCAGGGTACCATGTACCCACACAGCAAACAGGACCGTGTGAGAGTGGGAGCCCCATTGCACAGGACCTTTGCTTTATTATTAGTTTATTATACTTAGGCTATAATTAGTGCTATGAAAGAGATGCCATTCTTAGCACATTATGTGCAGAATTTTGCTTAATCCTCAGGACAACCCTCTAAGCCGGGGACTACCATTCCTATTTTACAGATGAGGAAACTGAGGCTCTCAGAGTTAGGTTTTGCACCCTGTCTGTCTGACCCCAGCTCCCATGCTGTTGTCATTGCCCCAACATAGGGCTCCTCCTTGCGGCCCCCCTCTGCCCTGCCCATGAAGCCGGACATCCCGCTGCCAGGCCCGGGGCCTCACTTTTCCACTCCCTCATCTCTTCCCAGGCCCCATAGCAGCATTAGACTGCATCACCTACGACTCCAAGATGCCCCTCCCTAGGACTCCCACACCCACCCTCTCCACTCCTTCCCCCTTTAGTCTCCCACAAAGAACCCACCAGCCCCCCTACTCCTGTCTCAGAACACTCTTCCTCTTTCCACTGGCCTCATCCCCACCCCAGCCTCACTTGAGAGCCTGCAAGGCACAGCCAGGAGTCTGTTCCCAGGGTTCATGATGCCCGAAGCAGGGAAGGCAGGGGAAGGAGCATTTGCTGGGCCACCTCCTTTCCGCCTCCCTCTACCGACCCCATCCCCCGCTGCTCCCAAGGCGAGACGACATGGAGATCCCAGGCATGAGAGCGTTTTAGGAGCTAGAGCTCATGCCAAGGTGCACTATGAAAACCCACTCCCTTGGGCCAGGCTCTCAGCAGCAGTGAGCATCCTGGAGGGCCCAGAGGTAGTCCCCCACAGCAGTGCATTTGTAGGGAGATGGGAAGGCCACGCACAGAAGGAAGATCTGTGGATCCAGAGTGGGTACGTGAAAGAGGGTGGCATCCACCCCACCTGGCGAAATGCTGGGTCATAGAGGCAATGGGATCCCTGGGGCAGCTGGTGAGAGCCCGGCAGTGGGGTAAGGCCATATCAACCCAAGAGGGGCTCAGCTGGAATCACCCATGCCCAGCTGGCACACAAACATCAGCCGGGCTCACCAAGGGAGTGGGTGTGGATGGCTGCCCCCAATCCCAGCCACACCCGCAGAAGGAGATAGAAATGCTACAAACAAATCCCAGCAATGGCGGTTCAGCAGTACCGTCTCTATCCAAGAGGGACACCAAGTTATCTGGAAGCAGACAAGGAACATGCCCACACTCACTAGGTGGCCATGGACTTTTCCTGGAAGGTGACGAAGGCCATTCCCAGGGACTGGTCCTGGACCCTGCATTCCTCCTCTGTGATCCTCTCCATCAGCCTGTCCTTCATGCGCGTGTAGTAGGAGATGGCGTCCTCCTACCAGAGGACACATCCCCTTGTGATGACGTGGCCCTGTGCAGGTCTCGGGGGACCCAGCACCCACGTTCCCGGGGGGTGTGGGCCCTCACCCACTCACACCCCTGCACTTCACAGCAGCAGAACTGGCCGCAGGGCTTGGGGTTGATGAGGGTCCGCTGGCCTGTCTTCACTTGCAGGTTTGTGTAATAGGTCAGGCTCTTCTCTGTCTTTTTTCTGCAGTGGGAGGGACAAACTTCAGACTCGCAATCCTGTGGTGTGACTCACGGTCCCCACACCCATCACCAACCACTGTTCACACCAGCTTTCTAAACAAGAAAGCGGCAGAGCCACTCCCCTCCTTTCCTCGCTAGGGGATCTGAGGCCAGCAAGGAACGAGGATGGCATCTCAGAGGGAAGGAGTCAGAAAGATGCAGGCCAGCTCAGCCCACGCCCGCCCACCCTGCCAGCCCTCCCTTACCTCTCCCTGCACAGGTAAATCAGCTTGGCCACGTTGTAGCACAGCTGGACCTCCACCACTTCACACGTGGGATACGCGTCCCTGTGCCCAGGGCAGATCAGAAGCAAAAGATAGCCATTGGAAAAGAGAACCCCCCAGGCAGGAGAGACCCCCAAGACTCCAGGGGTGGCAGAGCAATTACACTGCTCATTTCTGTGCCAGGGGAGACCTCTTTCCTCTTTGTCTTTTACCAAAAGGGGGAAAATTTGAAATGTAATACAAAGAGGTCCTTTTAAATAGCATGAAAGTAACTGCCTGAAACTGACAAGTTTATACCCACTTGGCTTTAAATCAGTCAGTACTTCTCCTGAAGAAAAAAAATAACACTATTCATTACCTCCTCTACCCATGCAAAGGAGTAAATTTATTGTTTGCTCTAGGTCATTTCTACTTTGGACCATCACTGAAATCCTATTCAGTTTGTGACCCTTTTGAAGATCACAGACCTTTTCGGTCTCATGAAAGCAAAGGACACTCAGCCCAGTAAATGTCTACACATGTATTAACAATCATAGTAAAATACTGTAAGTATGCTGTATGTATACTTATTCTTGGCCAGGTACTGTTAGAGCATTAACTTATTTGATCCTCACCATAACCTGTGAGGGTTTTGTCCCCATTTTACAGATGAGGAAAATAAGCGTCGGAGAGGTAAAATGACTTGTGCCCAAGATCACACAGCTAGTGAGTGTCTGAGCCAGGAAGTGAATCCAGGCGGCCCAGCTCCAGGGCCCATGCCTGTACCCAGCGTATCATGCTCCCTCACCATATACGCAAAATCATATGTACAACTCCTGGGCGTTCCTGAACCGTGTAAATCCACACCTACTACTTGCTAGGCACTGGGATGGAGCCTGGATAAGTTTACATTTTAGTGAGAGAGAGAGACACAGCCCATAGACATGTCAGGTAGACAATTTCAGGTCCCATTACGAGCTCTGCGGAAGAGAACAATGGTGTAAGCATCCCTGCTACAAGGCAAATTCACACACCAATCCCCATGGATTGCAGCAGTGTTCACTAAAAGGGCTTCCTGAAATAGGAGAAAGTGTGATTCAGTGTTTGTAATGGGAATGAGAGGACTTTTTTTTCTCTTTAAGGTAATACATTAAGCGGAGCTACTGTTTTCAAATGTTGCCTAACAGGCAACTTTGGGGAGCTGTTTCAAGGAACAGAGAAAAATGATTCCAGTACCCAGTGTTTATATATAGAAAAATATTTCTAAAATACTTAGATTTTCTAAAAGAGAGGTTAGTCGATAAATTTTAAACATTCATTTCACAATTCTGTTTACACTAATAATTTGCTTAGCAAGTGTTCTTCATAAATAGTGCAAAGCCAAGCCATAGCCAACCCCTAATCCATACTACAAATTAATGACTGTTGATGAGGAATGAATACAGACTGAAACCTCAGCTCCCTAGCCCGGGTTCAAGCCCTCCAGCCCAGGGTCCTGGGAGCCTTCCCGGCCTGCTCTCCCCCGACCATCCCCTTTCCTGAAGCTCCATGAGATGCCCTGCATTCATCGCACCGTACACACAATTTCCTTCTCACAGGAAAGCCCTTCCTCTAGCCCCCACCTGCAGGTATCCCTGGTGCAGGTGCTCAGAGGAGGCTGCTGGAAAGGAGGTTCTGCTGGGAGAGCCGTGAGTGAGCTCTGTGAGGACAGGGCCCCGGACCCGGAGTGCTCACTCAAGAGACACGTGCTGAGCAGAAGAATGAACCACGAAATGCATAGCGGGGCCCAGGTCCCTCCCCGCCTCCAAGGCTGCTGTCTCTCGGGTATCTCTTACTCTGCAAAGCTGACGCTGAGAAGCCCAGGGTGAATCCTTTTTTTTTTTTTTTTTTTTTTTTGCAGGGGATGTGTGGGCGTGTTGTTTCTATGAATCTTTTTCTCTGCCCCTGAGCTCTCAAGATGTTTATCTGCCCCACACCCTGGCCTGTATTCTGGCTACTGCGGTCACGTGGGCAGCCGTGGCTGCTGGCAGAGGACGTGCCGCCCCAGCCCAGGCCCTCACAGCCCCAGCAGAGCCTGCTCAGAGCAGCATCCGCGGCTCGGTGGCTGGGCCAGGTCCTCCTAGGGTCTCTGTGGGTGCCCAAGCGGAAGACAGAGCGCTCATCTAAGGTGCCTGTCCCACCCGGAGGGGACTCGCTCCCCTTCCCTCCCAGCGGAAGCGGCCCTGCTCACTGGAAGTGCCTCTCCACAGTCTCCTTCTTCGCGTCTCTGGGGAGTCCTGTGATGAACAGGGTCCGCCTCACCTGCCGGAGAAACACACCAGGGAGAAAAGTCACCAGGGCAAGCCAGTCGGCCAGGGGGACACCCTGTTCAAGCCTCCCCAAGGAAAACGATGGGGACTCAGAGGCTCAGGTGCTCGCCTTCCTGGCCTGACAGAGCCTTGAAGTCTCTTCTTTGCATAGCATCTTCTTCTAGGCAGTCAAGAATACGTTTCCAGGGAATTCCCTGGTGGTCCAGTGGTTAGGGCTCTGCGCTTCCACTGCAGGGGGCATGGGTTCGATCCCTGGTCAGGGAACTAAGATCCCACATGCCACGCAGCATGGCCAAAAAAAAAAAATACATTTCCAAAGCAATTTCGATGAGCCTCCTTTGCATGACAAGAGACTGAGAAAGAACCCAGAAAGGGGAAGTGACTCAAATGAGGTCACACAGCAGATCAGAGGAGGACCCAGGCTTGGAACCAAGTAATAGAAACTCCCTCTCCCCTCATCAAGTTATGGGTTGCAATGAGAGAGGGAGCTGCTCTCAATTCAAACTTCTTGGAAGTTACTTAGAATCAGTAACTACAAGCCCAAACCCCACAAATCTAAAGGCTAGTTGGCAAAATGGGGGGAAATAGCCAAATCCTAAAACAATCTACCAGAAAAAAATTTTTAATGCCGATTCTGAGCACACATTTGCAAGCCTGAGGCCTCTCCTTACACTCACTGCCATCGTGGTGCTGGGGAATAAGCCTGGTGCCACTCCTCCCCAGCTCCCACCTGAGCCCCTCCCCAGCACATGCCCAGCCCCCCACCGCCCCTCACTCACCAGGTTCTCCTCTTTGTACTTGATGGACTGGGTGTGGTGCCGCATGAAGCCCACAGTGAGGATGAGGTAAAGGATAGAGAAGGCGGTGTGCAGCCAAAGGAGGTCGTTGCTGGGGGGGAGGGGAGGGACACCACCTGCCATCAGGGCTGGGCTCCCAGGCAGGGAGCGAGGGTGCAGGGCTGGGCTTGGTTACCCTCCTGGCACTGAGTTGAGGGCCAAAGGCTTCATCACAACAGACCCTCCAACAGAGGTTGAGTGGCCAGTGCCCTTTAGAGAAGGCACTGTCCTGACAAATGAACCCCAGCTCCACGGGGCCCTCTGTGTTTCCTAAAGCCCACTGCAGAACAACAGCGGCCTGGGGCGTGTCCATGCCCATAGCCCAGCAGCAGGCACTAGCGGCAAAGAGGCTTTCAGACATTAACTCGCTCACTTTGGACGACCTCTGGCCTATCCCGGGCTCCAGAATCTGCCCTCTCCTTGGTCTCACCCATCAGCACCCTCATGCCCTCCCACCTCAAACTCACTCAGTCTGTAGGTTTGCGACTGTCGTCCTCCCAAAGCTGTAAGGGTCTTTGTCTGCAGAGAAGCACAGATACTCAGTTGCAGGGTCACACTAGGGAAGTGGGAGGGGGGCAACACAGCCTTGGTTTGTGGAGCTCTAAGGAGGAGGAGCATTAAAATGTCTGAGAAGTCAGAGGACTGTGACGACCGTCCAGTCTTTTCAGAGCTACACCAACCAAGGCCTCTGCTTTACTCCACGATGCTCCTGACAACTTCTTCTCAACCTACCATGTGGGTAAAGTCAAAATTTGAATTCATCTTGCTTTGAGATTCTTGTGGCATTCCTTGAGAAATCTAGAAACACCCTAAGCTGTTCCCAAAACCAAGGCTGGGAATCACTGGGCATAAGAAGTGGATTCGTGATGGTGACGCTGGATTCCTGTGGGTGCTTAGAAATAGAATTCCACACTCTGATTTTCACTTAGAGCATCAAAAACATCTTCTGGATCCACTACTTGTGGCCTCCTGATTTGGGTGGGGGCAGGAAACTATAAAACACACTCTGAAAGCCCCTGATCTTATCAGTCTTGGGGTTTTTCCTCCTACTTAGATATTAGGGGCCCCAGCTCTTGGCCCAGGTTTGGGGTGGATTCTTCTCCAGATCTTTAAGCAAATGGAAAAGTTCAGAAAGTCACCCTGAGACCTTCTCACATCTGAATTTGAGCATGAATCCTGGGGTTCTGATCCACCACAATGAGGCCCTTTCCCCAGGGCTGCTGCTCTGCCTGGGCCCAACTCAGGCAAGATGAGGAGTCCTTACCCAGCAAGCTCCCCGAGAGGTTGACGGGCAGGATGACACACAGAGACAAGAAGCTGACCACCACCAGCAGGAAGATGATGTGTCTCTGGAACGACAGGTAGTGGATGGCGTCCTCCCCACACCACTCCATGATCTGGTCATCTCTGGCCAAGACACACATGGAATCCTAATAAGTAGTGGTAACAGGCTGGGCCCTTTGGGCCTTGCATGGATGATCTCATTTAACCCTCACGACCGTCCGTGAGGTAGGTCCCAATTTGATCTCCATTTTTTTAAATATGAGGACACAGGTACAGAAAAAGCACATTAACTTTTACAATCATCCAGCCTGTAATAGCAGAGCTATGACGTGAACTCCAGAGCCTGCCTCTCAGCCCTCGCCCCGTACTCCTGGACGAAGGAACCTGCCACTGCTCCACTTTAGGTCTCTAGAAACACTTGTGCCCATGTTTGTGTGTAAATACAATTATCCCTCAGCCCTTTCCTGCATCTATGGACAAGCAAAGCCACTGACAAGAGGGCTGCTGAGAATCTCCTGAGCAAAGCTGTGTGTGTCCAGGCTCATGGTTCCCACCCTTTCTCCCATCTCCTCCTCAGGGAAACTGGGAGACAGAGGTGGAGCCACTGCTTTATTTAATTTATTTTTTAATATTTATTTATTTATTTGGCTGTGCTGGTCTTAGTTGAGGCGTGTGGGATCTTCGTTACCACGTGCGGATCTTCATTGCGGCATGCGGGATCTTTAGCTGCCGTGTGTGGGATCTTTTAGTTGTGGCACGCGGGATCTAGTTCACTGACCAGGGATTGAACCCGGGCCCCCTGCATTGGGAGCGCAGAGTTTTAACCACTGGGCCACCAGGGAAGTCCCTGGAGCTACTGCTTTAAACATTCTAAGGCTCAGTCCATCCTGCTGGCCCTGCCTCTTCCCTGTGTCCCTGCTGTGGCCCCAGAGGTGGGGGGCGACCTGCTCCACCCTTTCCCACCCTCAGTGCTGTATCTGGAGGCTCCAGGTCATTTGGTGACCCAGAAAATTCTGGGTTCTGACAGCCAGACTTCCATGCTGCAGAGGGATAAGGGGAGGGGGGTGTCTCCTGCTTTCCCACTCTCCTGACAGGGAGCTACCCTGAGGATCCTGCTTCCAGAAGGCAGGGAAAGCCCTGCACTGGGAAGAAAGAGCTCAGGGAAGCAAGGGCCACAGCATAAAAAGGCAGGTGTGAAAGGTGTGGCGTGTGGGCTCTGCAGCCAGACAGACCACAGTGGAATCCAGCTCAGCCGCCTCCAGAGAGGGTCACAGCACCCACTTGAGGCTGGGACCTAAAGCAGGGAGGCTACTACCCGCTAGCTAGCTGGTCACTCAGCAGGCGCACAGGAGGCAATGAGGATCCGGGCCCAACGCCGTGCCTGGTGCCGGGTGGATGCTCGAAGTACGCTTGCTAATGTTACTCCTTTTTACTGCTTACCTGGAGGACAAAGCTCTGCCGCTGACTACACTGTTTTCACTTCTAAATAAACTACCAAAATGCATATACTTTGCCATAATACGTGCTTACGAAACAAACATGGGTGAAGATTAAAACCAGTAAGTGGGACTTCCCTGGTGGGCCAGTGGGTAAGACTCCACGCTCCCAATGCAGGGGGCCCGGGTTCCCTCCCTGGTCGGGGAACTAGATCCCACGTGCACGCCACAACTAAAAATATCCTGCATGCCGCAACGAAGAGCCTGCATGCCGCAACTAAGACCCAGTGCAGCCGAAATAAATAAATATATAAATATTTAAAAAAAATAAAACCAATAAGTGAGCAATTTTCATCAACAATTTTTTCTTGAGATATACACCTCTAATTTCCCTATCTTGCTGGGACAGGCAATTTGGAAGGAAACTGAGAGGCCTCTTTAAATGTCAGTTGTGGACTTCCCTGGTGGCGCAGTGTTTGGGAGTCTGCCTGCCACTGCGGGGGACACGGGTTCGAGCCCTGGTCCGGGAGGGTCCCACATGCCGCGGAGCAACTAAGCCCGTGAGCCACAGCTGCTGAGCCTGCGCATCTGGAGCCTGTGCTCCGCAACGGGAGAGGCCGTGACAGTGAGAGGCCCGCGCACCGCGATGAAGAGTGGCCCCCGCTCGCCGCAACTGGAGAAAGCCCTCGCACAGAAACGAAGACCCAGCACAGCCATAAATTAAAAAAAAAAAAAAAATGTCAGTTGTAACGTTGGGCATGAGCAGCTGTTAAAATTTAATTGCAGCCTTAAAATAAGTCAAAGGGTAGTCCTTTCTGTGGCAGGAACAGAAGAGAAAGAACAGTGGGAGTTGAAATGGAAAAATATGTCTGATACGGCATTAAAATGACAAAGCAGAATACGCAGCTGTATGGGTACGGCCCCACTCGATGAGAAGTGAGGTCCACGCGGAGAGGGCTGGAAGGGGACATGGAGTGATAGAAACAGTGGGTATGGACTGCAGTGCAAACCGTCAGCAGCCTTTGCTAGTTAACATGAAGATGATGAGTCAAAGTTTCTGGCTTTGCCCCACCCGATCCAGGGAGAGAGTGGGGGGCACAGTCCAGGGTAGGGGAATGGCCTGAGTCCCAACCAGCGGTGTCATGGGGAGTGGCTGAGCAGAGGAAAACATGCCAAGGGCATCTTTCAGAGGTAGGGGTAAGGGTGACTTAAAATTTCTTCCTATTAATTCTGTTCTGTACGTGATGGATTTTTGCACAGAATATGCATGACTTCCAACACCCGGAGGAAACGCTGACATGATTTTGGAGTGGGCAGGGAAGGGTGAGGCTGGCAAATCCACCTCTCCCACCTCTGTCCCCTCCTCCCTCCCAGAAACCTCCCCTCCTGCTCCAAACCAGAGTTCACTGTTTTTTTCTGCACAAACTGCCTCCTGCCAGTTCCCCTGGGAACAACTCTCACCAGCCTGGACTGTTTATAACACGCTCACATGTGTGAATGCATTTGAACTAGACAGAGCAGGTGTTATTCTCAGCCTGCTTTTATAGTTGGGGAAACTGAAGCCCAGAGAGAGGGATTTACCCAATGTCCTAGAACTATCACATTTCATCACTTCTAAGATGTCATTTTCATATTTCAGCACCTCTGAAATGGGGGGCACCCTGGGATCATAGCCAATCACAGCATAATAGGAAGCATTTTCTCATTCTTGGTGCTGTGAGTCTTACAACGGTGGTTTCTCAGATAGGATGCAATACGGCCGCAGGCAGCAGAGCTGAGACTCGCAGCTTAGCTCTGCCACCACATGCAAGGGGAATAACTGGCTTATAATCACCAAGCACCTCTTTCAGGATTTCTCTCCAAAGGGCCCAAGTTTTAAGAAAAAAAAGAAAACTTCTAACCAAATGAGCTGAATATATTAAGCAATCATTATTTCTCCACTTTTCACTAATTCAAAGACATGACACTGCCTAGAAGAGCTTCCATCCAAATATATCCGTGTTAAATAGTACGTAGATATAATTCCTGCCTAAAGCAAAAAATTAGCTTTAATTAGCTTGCACAGGGGCTCCCTGGGCCACCTTTATTCTCAGCCCCCAAGTACAGCTTTGGGTCTGAACTGAAAAGTATCTGAGAGACTCCAGCTCAGGATCAGGCATCTTGGCTCTCTCCTCCTGATTGGCTGAACACCCAAACAAACCCACCCAAACAAAGACACCTCCAGCCACCCGCGCTGTACTCACTGCAGGCGGAAGATTGCAGTCAGCCAGGGGCAGCATCCCTGGAAACGGAGAACAGGGATTAGCTTCCAACAAGCTCTGTTTTTCGGAGGCAGATATAATCATCATCTTTGACTTTAAACAACCATCTAAACTCCCGTTTTATAAAAAGCAGTGCTTTTGTCCCAAATTCAGCAAGCAACACTCTTGTCCAAACACGACAGAGTCAGTGTGCCCCCAGTCCTTTGTAACATGCATCCTGTGCCTGGAAATCTTGTGAGAGTCTCTCAAGTTTTGACAATTTGTGGAATTATACAGGCTCCTGGGTCAAATGGTGCAACTTGAATGGAGAGCTGATGAAAGTTCAAGGCCGCTCTGGAGAAGCTGAAGGGGGCTTCTGTTTGTTTCAAGATGACTGAATGAGATGCAAGACAAAAGCAAGGAACCAAGTCCACTCAACTGGACAGTTCCCTGGGGCGGGGTTTAGAGAGGGAAAGGGTTTCATGGGTTTTAGTGTCCATCGTATCTCTTAAACTCGATACCCCTTAAAGCTGGACTCTCACCCAGCTGGGAAAGACAAATATTTGCTCATTTGACAGTTACTTAGCACCTACTGGGTGTCAGGAGGTGGGGAACAGGGCTGGATAAGATTTGGTTCCTGCCCACAGCTGGCTCATAAGCTAGCAAGCAAGTCAATAATTAACTGTCACACAAAGCCGCTAAGTATGATAACACAGACAAGAGCTGTAGCCAGGTGCGTGAGAATTAATCAAGTCTCACGATCCTGGATCACCCAGCTGCCATCTTTGCTGTGGTATTTCCCAAGTTCAGGTGTCTTTGTCAAAGCAGAGAAGAGCTCTCACCAGCATGTGCCACTCAAGGTCAAGGGTATTGAGCTAGCGGCTCAGCAGGAGTACAACTGCCCTCTCCCTGCCAATTTATTACTGCCCATCCTTGCAAGCCCCCATCCCGCAGCCACAACCATACCTGCCCCTTAAATACCAACCAGCTCGCTTTCAAAGTCCTGCTGCCCTGAGGAGGAAGATGACAGTCTCTGGAATCTGGACTCACTAGAAACACAAAAGGGAAAAATGGCAGATAATTCTTTTAAAAGGTCTAAAAACTTATGTCTAGTATCTCGCTGCCTCTTAGAGCTCAGGACCAAAGCTACTAGCGCTCAGTGGCTGGGACAAAATATAACTCACCCTGTGAAAAATATAGGCAAGGGCATCGACCATTCCAAGGTTTGGTGAGACATCAAACTGTGTGTTACGTGGGATGAATAACAGGGGCTCAGGGCATCAGTGCACCATCCTGTGCTCCACACCCTTGAACCTCAGCCCTGTGACTGGTCTACATAAAGTGACTTCAAAGTGTTGCCTGTTTACAATATATTTCCCAATATAGCAAATAAAACTTGGAATACTGTATTTTATCAAATCTAAGACACCACTGGTTGTAAAGGGCACAATTATTTTTTGAACCACTAAGAAGTAAAGGATGCTGTCAATTAACTATGATCACCATTGATAATAAGTTGCACGCAATTTCATAGATGAGAAAATGCCAAAAATGCGCATTTTAGACTTGATGAACTGGGGCATTTTACATTGCTAATTTGGGCAGATCCTTTCTTCTGAGTAACCCATAAAAACACCCTGTGCACTGTGAATTTGAGGTGTTTGCACTATGCTAAGTTTTGCTTTTCTCTCTGTTTTCCTACTCCTGGCTTCACCATCCCACTTCTAATGGCATAAGGCCTGGTGAAGCTCAAGTTTCAAAGCCTTTCCAGAGAACTGCCTCATTTGACCTTCATGGTAACCCTACAGGCAAGAAAAGGCCAGACGAAACAACCCAACGAGCTCAGGGTCCTGACCAAGATGACACAGCCATAGAAGTGTGGAGGCTCCTGATTTCCAGGTGCTCTAGTCTGTTGTAGTACTCAGCCCTCCTAGGAGTGAATGTGCCAAAAATGCACCAGGTGTTTCAAAAGTTTCCCCCCAAACAGTCCAAGGCTGGCACACAGCTGAAGCAGAGGCCCCAGCACCTTACCCCAAGGTTAATACCCTTGGGCTTCCGCAAACGCCAGGATGGAGACTGTGGGGAAAGAAGGTGCATTTACAGACACCCCCAGCGCGCCTCCTGCACAGACCACATTTCAACACGGGAGCCCCCTGTGGAGCAAGAGTGGGGGTCTGCCTGCGGAACCCCCGGGGAGGCTTGGGTGGGGCAGCCCGGGCCAGTCTCTGTTTCCCCAGTCGCTTCCTATTGCTGCATCTGACACAAGATCCTGGGGTGAGGAACAGCTAGCTGGAGCTGGAAATTCCAGTTGTGCAGACGTGGAACTCATTCTCCCCCTTCAGGTGACATGCGTAGAGAGCCCAGGGTGGAGGCAGAAGGACGTGAGTCCTGGCCAAGGCAGTCTGTGCTCTGTGACAGAGCGTCCGAAGCTGGCGGATTAGGGCCACTGGCTGACCCTGACCCAGAGGAAAGGAGCAGCTCACCTACGGCCCTGCTGCCCTTCTCAATCCAGCTCGCCTCATCCCCAGCCCCGAACTAATTAATCTCAAAGAAGATACACTTGAAAATGTCCAAGGCGAGAGAGAAAGCTGGCATCCTCCTCAGCTGATGATGAAAGCCTTAAGTATCTAAGGCAACTAGATGTCTTCCGTAGCCTGAAGCAGCTGGTTCACAGTCACGCCAGCTCCAAGCCCCAGGGGAAAGCTGGGTGTGTGGGCAATGGTTTTCTTACCACCACAAGGAAGGTACCAAGGCTAATCTCACAGGTCTGCGGTGAAGAGTAGAGGGAACAGTTTCTGGTACAGGCCTGGCAGACACACTAATGAACACAATCTAATACGAGCATCATGTGTGGGCTGTGCCTGGTGGGCTTCACAAGCCCCCAGCCCCATCCCAGCCTCTGTCTTTGTCTCTGTCTCTGTCTCTCTCTCTCTCACACACACACACACACACTTGACGTAATGAGTCTTTTTTACCTGTCTGCTTCTGACACCAGGGCAATGCGGCCATAATCCCAGAATTTTCTTCTTATGATGGAAAATACCAATACTAAAAACTAAAAGTAGAAAAGAAATCAAGTCTCGTAAAAGCATATTGGATGGCTTCTAATTAGGGGCGATTGTCTTAGGGGCAAAGCCCACCCCTCCCCAACCGCCCCCCCCAGACTCAGGAGGGCTAAAAGGGCCAGAGAAGGCACGGAGCTGCCCAAGGCCACACGGCTCAAGGGCTCAACGCTGTGCTCACCCCCTTCACCAGCTCCTGTCCCCTGTGCCCAAGCCACAAAGGCTGTCAACGCTGACACGGAGCTCGCCCTGGCAGCCCCCAGTCAAGCACGCAGGCCCTGCTCTTCACTCCCAAGGCAGCCCTGACAGCCACGGCCGTCCTCAGCCCTGGTGTGCCTGCAGGGTCTCCTGAGCAGGAAGGCCCTCACAGGAGCCCTGGGGACCAGCTCCCTCCTTCGCTTTACATAGAGCTGCATTTTTAGTTATAGAACAGAGGTAGCAGAGCTCCCTGAAGCTGAGCCAGAGGTGGTCAGACCTTTATCTTGAGTTTGGTTCTCCTGGAGGCAAGCCCTGGGGACGGACGCCTGGCGCAGAGCACGCAGGGGCAGCGCCCACTGAGGGCCTGGGGCTCCGTGTGGCTCCGCCTCCACAAGCAGGGGCGCTCGGGCGGCAGGCCCGTGCGCCCAACAGCAACGAGAGGGGCTGCACTCAAGTCTAACCCCCTTCCCAGTCTAAAAGTCTGTCGATTCTAGGCTGTCTCCTCGCTCCCTCCGTGTCCACCTTTGCAGGTCCTCTGCCTTGCTCCTGTCTCCCTTCCCTGGACAGGCTCCATCCCTTCAGGGCTCAGCGTTTTAATCAGTATATCCCTGCCTGCCCTCGTCAGAAACTGCGGTTTTAAAAGTGGGTTTTGGACCCCAGAGGGGCTGAGTTCCAGCAGAGTTTTCTCAAGGTGAATCTGGAAGTAGGTGATATATTTTCAAAGGCAGGTGAGTCCTGATGTCGGATAAACGTGAAGGTGGCTCGGCAAGTGCCTGCCCTCTGCCCTGGCTGCTGCCCCCTTGGCTCAAGCGGTGTGGACGTTTCCCGTGCATCTCTCTCCTCCAGGCCCCTCTGGCTCTTCGGTGGGCCCCTTCCTCCCCCCCACCCCCAATCCCCGTAACTTCCCGCAATACAAATCCACCCCCACCAGCACACTCCACTGGAGAGCTACTCTCTCTTCTCAGCCAAGACATACCCACCCCAGCCTGCCTCTCCGGACTTCTCTCCTTGGCCCAGACCCTCCCCTCCCTGGAGACGCTGGATCATAGCTCTAGGGCCACCCTCCTCCATGAATCCCACCAACCCTCAAATCCGTCACCACACTCCTGCCTACTCCCTCCTCCCAACCAAGGCTGGTAGATATGACTGTTCTCAACCTACAAATGGGTTTTGGCTCCAAGACATGGGTTATTCGGCACTTAAAGAGCCCTTTTTCATAAAAGCAACATGAGTAGCACTCGGGTTCCCACAGCTGCCCCTAGAGGACCAACAATGTAGCAAAAGTCTAAGGCAACAATTTAGACTTTAATCCTAGGGAGGAAAACGCAAAGAGGAGTTAGGACTCCCTTTCCCTCTTCCTATGAACATTTTTCCCCACAAGCAAACTTGGGCTGGATACCCGCCTCCTTCAGGGACGGGGGCCCTCGGGCTACCCTAACCCCCCTCCCCCAGGCCCCCACCTAACCTCTGGCCCAAAGCAGTCCAAGGGGTCTGCTCCCTCCGCCCCCTCTTACCCTGTTTAATCAGATGGTCTCCCCTACATGGGAGGAGAAGGTGACAAGAGGGACCAACCATCCCATGGGCACTTGTCAAAAGAAGGTGCCCCTGAGCCCCAGTAAATCTCACCTAGCAAGTCTGAGCCAGTCTAGGGGAGAATACGGCATATTTCAAATTGGGTTGGGGGGGCGGTCTCTGGGAACAAGGAGGTCTGAACTAAAGAAAGGCCACCTGTGAGGGTCGGCACTGATAAGGTATACTCGCCTTTCCCCAGTTTTCTCCTTTTCTCGTCTGATCCTCTAAAGGCCCAGGGACCCCAGTGGGGAACAGGGGGGGTGACATTTATAAATTGGGAATTGCAGTTGCTCTAATTCTCATTCACATCTCTCATCCCTGTGGACTGACCCTTCCCAAGGGCCTTAGACACATGACGTGCTGATAACTCGGTAACAATGGTAATAATCAAAAGAATTGTAATGTGTATTTTTTACATACATTGCCTTATTTAATCTTGTCCCAGAATCTTCGAGGTAAAAATTATTACCTCCATTTACAGAGCAAAAACCTGAGGCCTAAACAAGCTATGTAACACGCCCAAGGTTACAGAGCTGCGAAGTAGCAGAGCTAGGACTTAAACCCAGGGATGTCTGCTGGCTCCTCACCTGAGCTTCCCAGAAAGGGGAGTGGGGGGGTGGAGGTTAAACAAACAAATAACTGACACGATTCCCACGGAGTCTCACCAGGAAGCAGGTGACGTCTATGAACAGGACAGTGGGGATGCCACCGAAGGTGACCCCCTGGAGCACGGTGCTGTTTTTGGCCGAGTTGTAGCAGTAGGAGTCATTGGGCTGGTCCCCGATGCCCAGCCGCTCGCGGATGGCCACCGCCCTGGATTGCCACAGCTCCAGTAATGGGGAGTCGGTCATCGTGCTGGTCCTCCCTAGAGAATGGGACCCGGCGGAGGGTCAGGACTCCAACTCTCCCATGGTTTCCCCAGCCAGCGCTGGCAGAGCCAAGGGCGGGTGTCTCCTCCAGGGGCTGGTGGGGCACAGGGATCGGGGAGAGGCGGACACTGGCCCCGAGTGCCCGGCAGAGTCTACAGAGAATAGCTCCATTGTGGGAACAGCCCAGAGGGTCAGATGGACCGGGCGGATGGCTCACCCAGGACACAGCTGGCCGCCTCCCCAGCTGGGGGGTGAACAGGAGGACAGGGAAGGACAGGAGCTGCTGTGGTGCCTGCCTAAGGGGTGCCAAGTTCCTCCAGCCTCAGGGGCTACTGCCGGGAAGTCATTCCTGCAGGGGGACCCTGGGAGGTCTGGAGGGCAGGCAGGGGAGGCCAGGCAGGGCACAGGAATCAACAGAGGAGGAGGAAGAGCGTCCAAGTGCAACAACTCTTGATCATCTGAGCCACAGACGAGAGTTCATGGGATGTCAGGCCGGGGCCTCAGAGACAGGCCCACTCCATACACTTGGAAACCGAGGCTCAGAGGCTTGAGATTTCCATTAAGATTAAGGAGCTGGTCGGGGCAGAACTGGGTCTCAGACCCAGCCTCCCGGGTCCCAGATGCCAGCTCTCTTTCTACTACGCCACACTCCCTCTGCAGCCGGCTACACACATGTGTTAGTTTAGTGAGAGAGTAAAAGCCAGGAAAGGGGCAGCAGAGAGGAGACAGAGAAGGCAAAAGGGGGTGGTCTAGGGTGAGGAGGATGGGGTCCCAGGCCTCCTCAGGGACCCCTGAGTCCCCCACCGTGCAACGCTGGAGCACTCCCCAGGCTCTGCCCTCTCATTCCTACACCCCTAGCCTTACTGGAAGGTCCAGCATTTCCAAAGCAAATATCGCTCCAGGCTGGTTGTTGACTTTTCCTTTGAGGCTCCTGGTAACACAGGTGAAACTAATGGAAATCTCCAAACACCAAAGGCCCCAGTGTTAGTGGCCAAGTTCTGGTCTGCTTTTCACACTGTCTGTGGCTGAAGAGCCTGGAGAAATGCTCAGCAACACCTTCTCTCAAGGTCCCACCTCCTTAAATCTGGTTAACCTAGATTCCCAGGGGACTTCAGGTAAGTCTGGTCTTTCTACCTGTTAGAGGGACAAAAATCTTGGGGACAAGAAGAGGAGGTACAGAGAACAGACAGATATTTGGACTACCCGGTAATACTGGCAGGGTGTGTGTTGGGGGAAGGTGATTCCCAATTCTGGCCCCTGGGACAGCTGGGTTGGGGACAGTCTCACACACACATGACAGGAAGTGCAGGGTGGGTGGGTGGAGGTGGCAGTTCAAGGGCATGGGAGGACTCCCCAGAAGGCCAAGTCACTCTCTCATCCTTATAAGAGACTGGGCAATGGCCGGAGGGTGTGATGGCAGAGCCACAAAAGCTGCCTCTGGCAGACAGATGGTCTTAGCTTCCCTCCTTTAAACCCCACCCCCTGGCACCGCCCCAACGGAACGCCCAGCCTGACACTGATTGGCAAAGGCCTGCCCCTCCTTCCTGTCCCCGCACTTACCAGATGCCAGGGGAAGGAAGTGTGGGTGAATGCCTTGGAGAGGACCTCAGTTGATGCAGGCTCTAGCAAAGGCAGTGGCAGCCCGGGCCACCTCCCAAGCTGCCTCAGGTCCGCCACTCATTTCCTGCAGGGCTTTCCTGACTGGGATCATGGGGCACCAGCCTTTACAGACTTCCCTGAAGGAACACAGACAGTCACGTGGGAGCTGCCCTCTTCCAGTTCAGGGCTTCTGGCCTGAAACCCTGCAGCACACTTCCCCTGCACTCACACGTGCCCCAATGTGTCGGAACTCAAACGCTCATACGGAGCCTGTGGTTCTTCCCAATGCGCTCCCTCCTGCCCTGGCTCTCTCCCCAGACTCCTAGCACTACGGAGGGTCCACACTCCTCTGTGCTGCCCTGCTCCTCTCTCCTCTCTCTTCCCCAGCATCACCTGAGGGTCCAGCCTCTCCCCTCTTGTCCAACGGCTCAAGGCCCTACTGAAGCCAGGGCAGTGGACCTCCCCCCACAGAAGCGCTGGCAGCTGTAGGCTCCAGGAAGACTGAGTCCAGGACCTCATACGGGCCCCAAGAGGCTTCCCCAGGGCCCCCAAAGGCTAGAATCAGGAAAAAGGAATGCAGCAGAACAAACAAGGGAGGCTTGAAAAGTGAAGTGGAAAGAAAAAAACAACCCCATAAAATGGTCACAGAGGGAGCATTGTCCCTGGAAAGGGGCGGCTGGTGCAGTGGTGCTGGGGCAGGATGAGCCTCACCAATGCTGCTTTGTGCTGAGCTTTGGGAGAGCAGAGCCCCCGTGGGAAGCAGGTACCTATGCTCCTCTTCACCCTTCAGCCCCAGTCACGTCTCTAAGTCAAACAGCCTCCCCTGGGTGGTTTTATAAGGTTTGATAAGAAGGACTCAGTGAGGTCAGCCATCAAATCCCACCAGCCTGGGATGGACCCTCAGGGCTCCCCAGAGGTGGCCTGTCTTGTCTGCCCCCTCCAGGTGAGGGCACAGCTTTGGGGGCCCGCATTCTCTCTCAGAACTTTCTGCTTAGTTGTAGTCTGTTACACATGGAAAGTCCAGATTCTGCTGAACCATCACGGTCCCTCCAGGGCCAGCCCCCTGCATCCTCCCAAACGGGCATGCTCTGAGAGGGCAGCTGGAAACACACGCACCACAGGGTGGCCCCGCCAGGCTCAGAAGGAACGGGAGCGGGAGAGAAGGGAACTCAGCTGGTGGTGACCGGGAGAGAGCTAGCTCAGTGGGCAAAAGACTGGTAGTGCTGGGCAGGGGCCAAACCAGCAAGTAGGCCCTGTGGCCAAAGGCGCCCTGCCTGGCAATGTCCACTCATCCCATATTTGTCAGATATGCATGTGTGAATGCCTAGTCTTATCCATACCTTCCAGAGAGCTCTCTGCTCATCGTCTCATTCAGGAAAGGCAAGATATACTGCTGAGGCCCAGGTGCCAGGTGAGCAGCAGGTGACTCAGGCCCCAACGCGAAGTTCAGCCCACATACACCCTACAGTCTGGTTGTGGCCAGTGAGACTGAGAGCTCAATGCCATGGCTGGTCCCAAAATTGCCAAAGAAGTCAGCCACCAATGCTAACCCCCTGCCCACCTGAGCTGGTCGCTGCTGGCCCCCGTAGCACACCTGAAGATCTCTACGCCTCCCCCACCAGGAGTGGCAACAGAACGCTGCAGGAAGTGTGTGAGCGTCGTCAGCTCTTGCAAATTCAGGGTATTTTTATCATCACCAAATTTTCTGACTTTGTTAGGACGACAAGCAGCTCCAGGCCTTCTGCCACAGGAGGTGACTCTGATGTTGTAGATGGCAGGTTGCAAACTTCTCCTTAAAGCCCCACCAAACAGGGCCCAGGAACCTGCACAACAATTTACCTCCACAGACACAAGCCCTGGAGCGCCAAGGAAACGGCACGGAGTCTGGCTGCAGGGGGAGGCGGGGCAGCCGGCAGCCACCTGAGCAGGCTCTGGAGTTAGGGTCTCAGCACCACATGCCTTTAGACACGTGGCTTAACCACTCGGTGCTTTGGCTTCCTTCTCCATAAAATGGGCACAATGACGTCTCTCCTGCAGGGCTGGTGAGAGGCAATGCCCATAAAGCACTGAGCCCTCGTGGGCACTCAAAATCTGCTCTCATTTTGTCACCTCTCCGGACAATGGGAAAGACAATATTAGGCATAGCAGGACCCCATCTGATATTTTTCCTGTTACAGCCCAGTGAACAGCCAAGGGAGACCTTTGCCCCCAAACTAAACAAACAAGAGGCGTATGAAGGCGAAAGGAGGCCTCTGCTTCTGTACACATCCACCTCAATGCAGAAGCTGACTCAGGACTACCTGACAGGTGTCAGAGGAGGGGAGAAGGTAGAAACACAATGGGCATGCAGAAGGGAGAAGGGAAATATGGGACGTTTCTCCAATAAGCGGTGACCTGGAGTCTTTCCTTCTCCCCAGTGACTGTCCACAGCCCTGCAGGAGCCAGGGCCTGAGAAAGACCCCAGGATGCCGCCTTGTACGCACTGGGCCTGGACGGGTGAGCACAACCCACCGGCTTAACCTCACACCCTGCACGCTGTGGGGCTGGGACACAGCCACACGACTTCAGCGTGGAGGGAAGCCGGCGGGTCATTCTGTGTACCGCGGTGGCCTCCTGCCCTTCAGGACACCGCCTGAGCTGAAAGACAGAGCTCACCCCCGAGTCTCAGGTGGCCGGGCTTATCAGGTACTGGCACCTCTGCGTTTTGGGTTTCTTAGCAGAGCTCTCCTCACCCTCCCCACCCCTCCCCAAACCCCCAGCTTCCCTCCTCAGGACTCCAGCAGGGCTGCAGGGAGTGGTCACTGAGGAGCAGCCCCAAGGTGGTTTCTACCTTCCCAGCAGCAGGTGACTCAGATGCCTGGCCCCTTCCCAGGCCCACCTCGCAGAGTCGGAGAAGGAAGAGCCCCCAGGCTGCGCTCCGGGTTAGGCTGGGAGGTCGACTCCAGCTGACAAATCCCCAAAGAGAGGGGTGGGAAGAGAAAGGGATCAGCCATAAAAGCGAAAAGCTGGAGACTTGGAGGGGGAAGTCCCGAAAAGCCCTTAGGAAAGCTGGAGAGGCGCGGCGCTGGAAGAGGGGCGCGGGGTGTGCGCGGCCCAGGGACGGACCTTCTCCTCCCACCCACCCGGTCACCCCTGCTCCGGAGTCGGGGCTGCGGAGGCCGGAGGGCCGCACCCCGGAACCGGACACTAGACATGGCACCCTGACGTAGACCCCAGGTCCTGCACGCCCCGGGAAAGGCGGAGGGCGACATTCCCCCCTCCCAACGCTTCTTCCCCTTTACCTGCGGCGGCGTCGCTGCAGCCCGGCGCGGCCCGGGGAGGTTGTCTGGCTCCACCTGGCCGGGCGGGGCGGTGTCCCGACTACTTAAAAGTTACAAAGTGAAACTTCGGCGCTCGTGCACATGCGCAGACCCGCATCCACTGCTTGCTCAATTTGCAGCTTCGGTGGGGCAGGCTTCCGCGCTGCCGCCGGCTCCCGCGCCCTGGACCGTGCGCCCCTCGGCGATCCTCCGCCCTGGCCAGGCCCCGGGGCGGCTGCTCAGCCCGCGCAGCTCCTCCTAAAGTTCTGCAGGCCCCGGCCGGGCCGGCTCGCGTCCTGGGACAGAGGAGGGCGCCGCCACGGCTAATTCCTCTCCCCAGCCCCCGGCGCGTCCCCCTCCCCCCGGCACCTCGGGGAGCCCCGGGCCTAGCACAGGGTGGTCGCGTCCGGGGGATGCGCGGGGAGAGCATCGGCAAACGTTCTTGATTGTCCTGTATTGCACTGAATTTCCGCGACCGGCTCGTAGGCCCGCCCGGGGAAGTGGGAGGATGGGGAGCTCGGCTGGGCTCAGCCCGCACCTCGGCTCCACGCAGTAAGCGGTCACCCGGCTCCCAGTGTGAAGGGCCGCGGCTCCCCTACCGCTCTGGGCAGCCGGACAGGGAACACCCTGTGGAGGGTGGGTGGGTGTGTCCTACGTTTGGCCCCAAACGGAGGTCGCAGTATTTTCAGCGGTCCCCTGGAGCCAAAGCAGGTACTGCCAGGACCAGGCCGCCGGGGGCACCCATCTAGCTCAGCTCCCTAAGCGTGGCTTTTTTCCCCGGGCTGGGTCCCAGGGTGTTTCCTATGAGCCAGCGGCCTCCGCAACTGGACTGTAAGCTCCCCGGGGGGCGCCAGGGTGTGTCTGGGCCACACGCAGGACGGGGTTCAGTGAGGACTGTGCCCCCTGTGAAACCGAAGACCACCGCCTGCCTGCGGCACCAAACTGCCCTCTTCCGCAGGCCTCGGTTTCCGTCCGAGTCTGCAACACGAGGGGGTGGGACCGAAGCTTCCCCTCAGGTCCCTTCCCGCACTAGAAATTAGTAAATCCTGAACAGGCCTTCACTCTGCACGTGTACAGCTTTGCAGGGCCTCTGACCTGTCTTCCATTTCTGGGCTTTCCTCTTTCCTGGAAATGGTCAAAGTGTTCTCCTTCCCTCCCTCCCCACGCCTCCAGCACCAGCCTGGGGCTCTCTGGAGTGGGGTGGGGTAGGGGATGTCTCCTGCTTCTCTAACAGCTCCTTTTGTCCCATCTGGCTTCCTCCCTCTCCTCCACCCACAGCCGCTAGTTATTTCCCGGAGTTTACCCTTGGCCCCTGCGCTCAGCCCGGCCCTTGTCCTTCTGCGCAGGTGCCTGACCATCTCTCCTGCTCTTACCTCCGACTGCCAAGGGCCCACTCCTGACCTCCAGCAGGTTCCTGGGTGTGGCCGCCGGACTTGCCCCTGGCTTCTCAGACTGCCTCTGTCCACTCTCTGCCCCCCCATACGCCCCACCTGCATGTCCCTATTCCGTCCCTGCCTCAGTTAATGGAGCCACCCCCTTCCTGGTCTGTGCCCTGGGCCCCAGGGGAGTGCAAAGTTCTAACCCCTACCCTGGTGGAGCCACTGGCAAAGAGAAAAGTTAGGATCCTTGATTTCAGAGAGGGAAGGGATTTCTAAACTTGACTTTCAGTAGGTTATTTCAAAATCAAGAGAAAGCCAAGATAGATCAAAATGTGAGTTGAGATAACCATAGCCCCCATTATGTGTCAGGCAGTATGTAGAGCGCTTGTAAAAACACTATTTCTGGGACTTCCCTGGCGGCACAGTGGTTAAGACTCTGTGCTCCCAATGTAGGAGGCCCGGGTTCGATCCCTGGTCAGGGAACTAGATCCCACAAGCATGCCACAACTAAGGAGCCCACCTGCTGCAACTAAGACCTGGCACAACCAAATAAATAAATACTAAAAAAACAGACAAAACAAAACACTATTTCCTTAAATCTCCAGTAAAAGTACAGGAGTCAGGGATTGTTCCTGTCTGATAGAGAAAAAAATGAAAATTTAGAGGAAATAGAATTTATAGCTAATAAGAGCTGTGCAGCCTGGCTGGCAAGGAATCCAAGACATCCACGTCCCAGGCCCAGATCCTACATCAAACTCAGTTTAAAAGCCAGTGTAATCTTGGCATTCGAAAATCTTATGTTCACCATTTTATCATTTGCTCCCTTTATCTGCCCCCAAATCTAAAGGAGTGACCCACATTCTTGTAATATTGATGATTATTTTGACCGCAGATTTTTAAAAATTTTGTATCAAGTAGAATTGAAATAAAGCCCACTCCCTGTGCCCAGAAAAGTAAAAATGTCAACAACAATGATCAAAAAAAATTCTGCCTTAATCCTAAGAGGACAGGCGCCTTAGAATCAATGCATTTTGATCCTAGCACCCTGTATCACTTAACTGAGACCTTGAACAAGTCTTTTTAAGCTTTTCCCTTAGTCTTCTAATCTGGTTGACCTAATCCCTATAGAACTTTCTGTTCCCTCACAATTTGCAGGATTCTGGGTAAAACATAGCAATACAGAATAAAATCTGTTTTATTTGTTTCTTGCAGAATGCCCTTATTATCTGAGTTGGGAATGCACAACCCATACTTGACCCTAGGGTTTAAGCCCAGAGTGGCAGCTGCATCTCCCACCCATACCACAGAGCTCAGCCCAGATCCAGTGACAGGACAAGGAAACAATGACAAATTGGGGTTTCTCCTCTTAGGTTACAAAATCTACACAGATAAGTGCTTAGGATACAGTGCAGTGAATAATGTCAAGAAAAGAGTAGACTGGGCAGGGGTTACCCAGTGGCCAGGGAGTCTTGTTCCTGGGAAACAAAAATCAGAAGGTGAGCTGACTGGTCAGAAGAATTCAGGAGAGAGCACAGAGCATGTGCCATCCACGGTTCAGTAATCCCCATCTCTCCTGGTGCCCTGGAACACTTCTGACACACACACAAGCCAAGTCCCTCGATGGCTACACCCTGTGCCTACGGCTCCAGCTTCCTTGGTACAGGCACCCCGTCCCAGGCACAGCTGCACTTCTGCACCCTCATGTTGGGCAAGCTGACCACCTGGGTCCTGGGCTTGCCTCCCTCCGGGATGCTGACAATCATGGGCAGCGAGGTCGTCTCTGAGGCGATGCATTGTCTCGGCCCCAGAAATGGCCACTTGAAGGTCAGGGGCTCTGGGGGCTGCTGGCAGGTGCCCACACACTCATAGGCCAGGAAGCCTGGGGGCTCCAGGACCCAGTTCTCAGCCCACTTCATCCCCTGCAGGTCAATGTACACCTCCCGGCGGCAGCAGCGGGTGCCCTCGGTCACTGGTGCCTTAGGATCACAGTTTCCCTGAGCTCTGTGGGGGGCAAGGAGAGGCAGAGTCAGAGGTCAGCTGGGAGGGCAGAGGTCAGGGGGCCCAGGGCGGGGCTTAGTGGGGCATCTGGAGGGAGATTTATGGTCCATCTCTTGTTATGTTCAAAATGCTGGATATCTGTGATAAGGATGGATAACTAGAAATAACCCCCAAATAAATAATTAGACCCGATATTACTCCTAAGAGCGTTAGGAGAAATTTTATATATTCATCCATTCCCATAGCACCCTGTAAAGTTGCCCATTTCAAAATAAGTTTAATTCCGCCATTTGCCTCATTATTCGGGTTCACCCATCTGACCCACAGCACCTACCCGTAATCCCTGAGGTCCAGGGTGTGCAGCTCCAGCTGGGGCTCCCGCTGCCCGGCGCCCGACGGCCCCTGCGAGGCGAAGCGGACCAGCCTGTGGGCGCTGGAGGCCAGCGGGCCCAGGTGCTCCCGCTGCACCGACACCTGCAGCAGCAGCGGCTGCCGGGGCCGGCGCAGCTGCTGCCAGAAGTTCACGGCATCCGTCACGTCCAAGGCCTTCCAGCCGCTCTCGTGGACGGACACCAGCCTGCGACACCGCACGGAGACACAGGCCCGCGCTGAGGGGTGGGACTGGGACGGCTGGGGTGACCCCGGGGGAGGGGAAGCCCTCTCCCCCTCCCCCTCCCCTCCCAGGGGCCCGGCCGGGACCGCGCCGCCCCTCCTCCCCCAGGCCACCCCTCCTCCCGCGCCGGGCCCAGCCCCCCTCCTCATCCCCGCCCCGCACCCCAGCCGCCACCTCCCCACCTGGAGTCGATGAGGGAGGTGCGGTTGGAACCGTCGTCGCGGACGTGCAGCCACTGGACGGTGACCCGGGCGCGGTCGCTGCGCGGGAAGAGCCGCTCGTGGCTGCGGAGCGCGGCCTTGGGGACCGGCTCCTGGAAGAGGCGCAGCACGGCCTGCACCAGCTCGCTGTGGGGCGGCAGCCGCTGCTCCATGTCGAACACCAGCAGGTGCGAGGAGACCTCGGACACCAGGAACCTGCCGGCCACCTCTGGGGACACGAGCGGGGTCAGCGGGGCCCCTCCGGGCACCAGGGGAGCTCTGAGGGCGGCAGGGCCCAGGGCCAGTGAACAGGGTTTCCCCAGTAATCCCTAGGGAGAGATTGGGGGCTGGGAAACTGATGGGCCAGGCCAGAAAGAGAGCACCTCCACTCCTAGAAAAACTGCTAGGGCCAAGCAGGCTCTCCCCCATCATCTGAGGCTGGGGCTCGTTTACTAGTGGCGTCTGCCCTCACCTGGTAGGGGCAGCTTTGAGACGCTCTGCAAGGACTGGGGCTTCCAGGGAGGGCTACAAACCCACAGCCTTCTTTAGGCAAAGGGGCAGGAGGGGGAATGGAGGGCGGGAGTCAGAGAAGACCCAGCTAGTGAAAATCTATGGTCACCGGCTGAAACTGGCTTTTCCTAAGAGCCAGAGGAAGAGCCCTGAATTTACTTTCATTTCCCTGCTCATGCCCAGTGAAATGTCCCCCAAAGGAGGAAGAGGAGCCAGGGGCCTGTAAACAACTTTTGTGGGACTACTGAGCCCTGAGGGAAATGGTGAGGATGGGTACAGCACCCTCTTCAGAGGCACCAGCAACATGTCCCCAACACCTGAGGCTCCGGGTGGGCAGCATGATCACCTGACCAGCCAGCCACGTGGCCACAAGCAGTCACCCCTGCTGAGGTGTCCAGGACCGGTCTCCTCATCTCCCCAGACACCTGACCTGGTCTATCTCTGGGCACTGAGGAGGTGAGCCCCAGCCCCAGGGAGGTGACAGGCTGCAACAGGATTCAGACCTGGTACCTCCCATCTCATATAACGCCCACAACTCTGGGAAGTAGTCAGAGCTACTTTAATCTCATTTCCAGAAACGCAAATAGGCTAGAGTTGTTCGGTGACTTGTCCAAAGTAAAACAAATATCAGAACTGAGAACTGAACTCAGAGGTCCTTTCTCTCTGAGGCAACAGTCTCTGCTGAGGCCAGCCTTTTTGTCCACCAGCACAAAGTCCCCTTGACAGCCTGTCTTCTCTTCTCTATTCTCCCCTCTTTCCACTTTGCTTCCCTACCCCATGGTATCTGTTCTTGCCTTGGCCTTGGCAGCGGGTCCAGCCTGGCCCAGCTCCTCCTGGCCCCGAGGGGTGGGGTCCTCAGTGCAGACAGAGACCAGGGGCCGGGCCCAGCCTTCCTCACAGTCCGTGGTCCCTCCCCATTGCCCTGTGGACCCTGCGCCCCCAGACCGCCTCCCCAGAGCAGGCCCTCCCCCCCACCGCGAGGACCAGGCTGCAGCAGGGAGGGAGGGCCTCACCTCGGAAGTTCTGGCTGAACCTCTTCCCCCGGGAGCGGGCCCCGTGGCTGCGCTGCAGCAGGGCCACGTACTGGGCCCTCACGTGGGCAGGGATGACCAGCCTCTCCGCATCGGCCTCGTCCAGGACGGGAGCCTCGCTGAGGCGCAGCTGCCGCAGCAGGCTGCCCAGGACCCGCTCCTCGGTCAGGGCCGCCCCGGGGCCGGCCAGGGGCAGCGCCCAGAGCGCCCAGCAGAGCCAGAGGGGCCGCATGGTGCTGCTCGGGAGAGGGAGGGGCAGAGAGGACGTGTCCCCGGAGGAGGCTCCGGGAGGGTCCCAGCTGGGTGTGCTGAGGGCCAGGCTGGGCCAGCTTTATAGCCAGGCCTGGGCTGGGCCTGGGGGGTGGGAGGGAGGGAGCCCGGGAGGGAGGGAGGTCACACCCCTCGGACCTCCTGGGAGTTCAGCAGCCAGACAGGTCCCTGAGCCCCGAGGAGGGGGCTGTCTGGACTGTGGACAGATGGCTATTGTTGTGGGTCAGAAGCCTCTACCTTGGCTTGGGGTCCCTGACCAGTTAAGTTTAAAAGCTTGTTTCCTGAAGAAGAGGCAGGGATCTTATTCTGTGCTAGATCCCCTGTCCCCCAAGTCAAAGAGCAAACTCCCGTCCCTGGAGTGTGGACGTAGAGTCCTGTTCCTTGCTGCAGCTAAACTGCCAATTCAACACCAGGGCTCTCTGGCTAAGGACCCATCCTGCCTGCCGGGATGAGCGTCTGAGCCTGGGACTCAGAGGGCTCCTGGGAGCTGTTGAGCTCCTGGGCTGTCCATGGTTGGAAAACCCATTATTTTCCCCGGTGTTCTGGGGGGTCTTCCTAGGCAAGGGAGCCTGAGATAATTTAGTTCCAATGGGGTTTTGTCCAATAAGGAACCCCATCCTCTCCCTCTTCCTGGCTGTTCATGGATTCAGAGGTCAGAGTCGAAAAGACCATCCAGGCCATCCCCTCCTCCAGTTTTTGAGCCAAGAAAACCAAGGCTCAGAGAGGCAAAACATCCCCAGGCTCACAACCATTCATGATGGACGCCTGCGTAAAGTCAGGTCTTCTGATTCCCAGCCCAGAGTTCTTTCCATAGCCTCAGCTATTTCCAGCCAGAGTCCTGCTCAACCCCCTGAAGCTAGCCAAGTGGACTCAATCCAGGTGATCAGGGCTGGGCAGGGGCAGGGGGCATGTCCCCCAATTTCCTGAGACTTCCCCACGTGAACGTGGATTTGCCTGGTTGAAGAGTTTCACTGGGGAAATAAAACAGTTGGGCAATCAGCCAGGGATCGGGCTGCCAGATGAAATACCCAACACAATTTGGGATGTACTTTAACAAATTATTTGTTGTTTATCTGAAATTGAAATTTCACCTTTCACCGGGAGTCCTATATTTTTAGTTGCTAAATCTGGCAACCTTAGCCAGAGGCCAAAAGAAGAAATCGAATGTGGATTGGGAGACTTTTGACAATGGGCTGATTAGCGGTAGGGCGGGAGGGCAGCCCCCATCCTTTGTCATGCAGAAGAAGGAGCCAGGCCTCCCCCACTTCCACCCCAACCTGTGTCTGGCCTAACACCCTGCCAGGTCAGGCAGGCTGGAGATGGTTAAGTGGCTCCTGAGCCAGATCTTCCATCTTGAAGGGAGGAGAGGGGCCAAGGGAACAGGGCGTCACTACCCCTGATACGGGCCAATCTGGACCTGGCCCACAGCCGAGGGTACCCCGGAGGGCAGTGGGCTGGCCGTCTTGGGGTGTGGGCAGCAGACCTGGCCCCCAGAGGGTCCAGGAGAGATGGATGATAGGGACTGAGGCAGGAGGGCAGGTGAGGAGCGGGGCCAGGTGCCCACTACCACTCTCCTGCCCCTAATAGGCTGGGATTTGACCCCAGCCAGAGTCCAGACTGCCAGCTGAGGGCCGTGGGAAAATGTGAGGTTAGAGGTCATCCTGCGGACTCTGCGGATGGGGACAAACTGGACCAGAGCCTGGGCTTGGAACCAAAGTGAGCTGTGAGGTTGGTGAAGACTGGAGGCCAGGAGCCAGTTCACCTCTGGATTAGAGCATCTGGGGGTCTTTGGGTGGATAGAGGCTCCTGTCCCCTTTCTTATCAGGGCAGGCACTGCTGTGGTGCTCCCGAAATTCCCCGAGGCCCAGCCCCAGGTGCCCTGGGCTGCCCCAACCCTGCACCCATTATCCTCCCCGACCCCAGACCTGGGGGCCCATGTGGCTCCTTGGGGTCTCCAGACACGCCTCTGGGTGGGCAGTGGGCCCTCCCTGTCCTCCCAGAGCGACTTGGCCTCTGCGTTAGCAGGGCCAAACCTTCCCTGGGGCTCCCTGGGCTGAGAAGGGTGGGGAACAGGAGAGGACTAAGGACCCATGTTTCCGTTTATCCACACCTTTCCGGCAAGGGTGAGTCCTGCGTTCAGTCCTTGCTGTGCCACTAATCGGCTGTGTGGCCTCAGATGGGTTTTCTATCCCCTTCAGTGTAAGTCTTCTCCTACAAAATGGGGATAATGTACTTTTTTTTACAAAGAACTTGTCAGTATTAGTGGAGATGTCAGCAAAGTGCCTCTCACAAACCACCCCCCCCACACACACACACACAATAGGTGCTCAATAAATGGTAGGGGTTTTTCAACTGATACTAACTTACCATGTTTAACTTTTTAAATTTTTAAGTTAACAATGTTTCTTAATTATTTTCTAGTTAATACACATAGTACAAAAGTCAAAAGGTGCAAAAGGTGTTCATGAAAAATATCAGCCTCGGGAGTTCCCTGGTGGTCCAGTGGGTAAGATTCCACGCTCCCAATGCAGAGGGCCCGCGTTTGAGCCCCGGACCGGGAACTAGATCCCGCATGCATGCCACAACTAAGAGTTACCATGCCACAACTAAGAAGTCCACATGCTGTAACTAAAAGATCCCACATGCCGCAACTAAGACCCGGTGCAGCCTAAATAAATAAATAAATAAAATTTTTTTTTTTTAAAGTCAGCCTCCCTGCCTTTGCTGCTCATCTCCCACTTCTCCTCCCCAGAGACAGTCTGCTTACGAAGAAACTCAGATATTTTCCCCACCGTATGAATCTTACTAATCTATCATCGTGATCCATACCCCCTTTTCAAAATTATAATTTTATGCTGTAAATGGTACAGTAAAAAGTCTCTCCCATCCCTGGCCCCAGTCTCTCTATCCACCACCCCCCCCCACCCCAGAGGCACCAGTGTTGTTAGTTCAATTGATTCAAAGGGGTTTATTGTTCTCTCTGATACGTTGCCTCTTTGAAATCAGAATTTGTCTCATAATCACTGACAGCCAGGTGGCAGTTGGGACACTCTTGTGCAACAACCTTCTGATGACATTTGGTGTCTCAGACTGCTCTGGCGGCCATAACAAAATGTTAGTGGGGAGAGGGGAGGGGGCGGTCTTAAACAGCAGAAATTTATTTCCTCACAGTGTGGAGGCTGGAAGTCCAAGATCAAGGTGCCAGCAAATTTGGTTTCTTCTAAGGCCTCTCTCCTTGGCTTGCAGACGGCCACCTTCTTGCTGTGTCCTCACATGGTCTTTCCTCTGTGCACACACATCCCTGGTGTCTCTCCATGTGTCTAAATTTCCTCTTCTTAGGACACCAGTCAGATTGGTTTAGAGCCCACCCTAAGGGCCTCATTTAATTTAATCACCCCTTAAAGCCCCTTGCACCACCATCTCCAACTACAGTCACGCTCTGAGGTACTGGACATTAGGACTTCAACATACGAATTTGTGACACAGTTCAGCCCTGGTCAGATGAAGGAAGCTCCAGCATCAAAAGCTCTTAGGTTTGAGGAAATACCATAATTTCTTAGGTATCCTTCAGAGATATTCTATGCAAATGTATGCAGATACATTTCTTTCTTTCCTTTTTTAACTCAAAGATTAGCATACTACACATATTTCCTACACTTTTCTTCTTTCACTTAACAATATACCTTGTAGAATCTTCTATATAGTACTGCCACATTCTTTTATTTTACTGTTACATAAATTTTTTATATAGATGTATCATAATTTATATAACCAGAATCTTCTGAGTGAATATTCAAATTCCATTTCAATCCTTTGCTATTACAAATAGCGTTGCAATAAATCGCCTAGTATAAATGACACTTTATACATATAAGAATGTATCTTTTGGATAAATGTCTACAAGTTGATACACTGGGTTACAGTGTATGTGTAGTTTTCATTTTGATAGATAGTTAAATCAGTTACTGATAGCTTATATATATATTTTTTTTTAATTAAAAGATTTAGTTTTTTTTTTTTAATTTATTTATTTATTTATTTATTTTTGGCTGTGTTGGGTCTTCGTTTCTGTGTGAGGGCTTTGTCTAGTTGTGGCAAGCGGGGGCCACTCTTCATCGCGGTGCGCAGGCCTCTCACTATCGCGGCCCCTCTTGTTGCGGAGCACAGGCTCCAGTCGCGCAGGCTCAGTACTTGTGGCTCACGGGTCTAGTTGCTCCGCGGCATGTGGGATCTTCCCAGACCAGGGCTCGAACCCGTGTCCCCTGCATTGGCAGGCAGATTCTCAACCACTGCGCCACCAGGGAAGCCCCTATATTTTTTATAGTAGTTTATAGTAGTAGTTTATATTTTTTTGTTTTTGAAAATGGGATCTTTTATTCCACAGCACTGCCAATTATTGTTTGTATCACTGAAGAATATTGATTTCTATATACCAATTTTGAACCCAGCCTCCATACTGAAGAGTCTTATCATTTGTAGTAGTTCGCAGTTGATTCTCTTGCATTGTCTAGGTACAAAATCTTTTTTTTTTAATTAATTTTTATTGGAGCATAGTTGCTTTACAATGTTGTGTTAGTTTCTGCTGTGCAGCAAAGTGAATCAGTTATACGTATATATACATCTCCACTCTTTTTTAGATTTCCTTCCCATTTAGGTCACCACAGAGCATTGAGTGGAATTCCCTGTGCTATACAGTAGGTTCTCATTAGTTATCTATTTTATGCATAGTGGTGTATACATGTCAATCCCAATTTCCCAATTCATCCCACCCCATCCCCCCTTGGTAACCATAAGTTTGTTCTCTGCATCTGTGACTCTATTTCTGCTTTGCAAATAAGTTCATCTGCACCATTTTTCTAGATTCCACACATAAGCGGTATTATTCGATATTTGTTTTCCTCTTTCTGACTTACTTCACTCTGTGTGACCATGTCTAGGTCCATCCACGTTTCTGCAAATGGCACTATTTCATTCCTTTTTATGGGTGAGTAATATTCCATTGTATATATGTTCTAGTACAATTTTTTTTTTTTTTTTTGTCCACGCCGCCCACAGCATGTGGGAGCTTAGTTCCCCAACCAGGGATCCAACCCACACTCCCTGCATTGGAAGCTCAGAGTCTTAACCACTGGACCACCAGGGAAGTCCCTAGGTACAAAATCTCAATGTTTGCTCATAATGATAATTGAATTCTTCTTTTTAAAAATGTATTCCTCTGATAAATGCAAATCAAAACTACAATGAGGTATCACCTCACACCAGTCAGAATGGCCATCATCAAAAAAATCTACAAATAATAGATGCTGGAGAGGGTGTGGAGAAAAGGGAACCCTCTTGCACTGCTGGTGGGAATGTAAATTGATACAGCCACTACGGAGAACAGTATGGAGGTTCCTTAAAAAACTAAAAATAGAACTACCATACGACCCAGCAATCCCACTACTGGGCATATACCCTGAGAAAACCATAATTCAAAAAGAGTCATGTACCACAATGTTCACTGCAGCTCTATTTACAATAGCCAGGACATGGAAGCAACCTAAGTGTCCATCGACAGATGAATGGATAAAGAAGATGTGGCACATATATACAATGGAATATTACTCAGCCATAAAAAGAAACGAAATTGAGTTATTTGTAGTGAGGTGGATGGACCTAGAGTCTGTCATACAGAGTGAAGTAAGTCAGAAAGAGAAAAACAAATACCGTATGCTAACACATATATATGGAATCTAAAAAAAAAATGGTTCTGATGAACCTAGGGGCAGGACAGGAATAAAGACGCAGACGTAGAGAATGGACTTGAGGACACAGGGAGGGGGAAGGGTAAGGTGGGACGAAGTAAGAGAGTAGCATTGACATATATACACTACCAAATGTAAAATAGATAGCTAGTGGGAAGCAGCTGCATGGCACAGGGAGATCAGCTCGGTGCTTTGCAACCACCTAGAGGGGTGGGATAAGGATGGTGGGAGGGAGACGCAAGAGGGAGGAGATATGGGGATATACGTATGCATATAGCTGATTCAGTTTGTTATACGGCAGAAACTAATACAACACTGTAAAGCAATTATACTCCAATAAAGATGTTAAAAAAATATATTCCTCTGGTTTCTTTTTATTGTCTTATTTCATTAGCTAGTATCTTCAGAACAATGCTAAATAAAATTGATGATAATAAATATCATTGTCTTGTCCCTTGTTTTAACAGGACTACTTTACTCTTTCCCCATTAAGTATGAGCTTTACAGTTGAGATAAACACATTTTATCATATTAAGGAAATATCTATAGTAGGAGTTTCTAGAAATCAAGAATGGATCTTGCAGAAGATTGGTGAAGATCTGAAGAAGCAAGAACTCTCCTATGTTGCTGGTGAGAGTGTAAAGTTCTACAACCACACTGGAGAATTCTTTCCCAGTATTTACTACAGTTCAAGATACCACATTACCCAAAGACCTAGAAATTCCACTCAGTTGGACAGAAATGCATGTGTATGGATGATTATAACAGCATTGCTTATAAGAGCCCAAACTGAAGCAACCCACCAAAAATATCCATCAACAGTGTAATGGATAAATAAAATGTAGTATAGTCCTGCAATGGAATATCCTGCAACAAAGAAAATGAACCAAACTATATACAATATTGGTGATGATCACACACAGAAAACTGAGAAGACGCCAGACCCGAAAGACATATGATTCCATTTATTTAAATTCAAACCAGGCAATACCGTAGTGTTTAGAGATGTATTCCTTTGCTTTCTTAGGAAAGAGAAAAATAGTTATTTGCTGATAATGATAATTTTGCTCCTTGTTTCTAATATTTACCTCTGATTTCTCTCTACAGTCACTCACTTGAGTATTTGCAGTCATTGTGTACAAACTTTTTAGGAAATACCTTCAGGCTAGCAGTGATTTTGACTCATCAATTTCCTTCTTCATACTTTATACTATAATTCTATGATACACATACTGTACCACTGTTCTCTTACCCTCTACCCACCAATGGCCTGAAGAGAAGAGGGGAGTCAGCCCTATGAAAGCCCTGAACCCCATACCCATCTTCTGTCCATGGTCTACTAAGAGCCAAGCTGTCAGCAGTTGTGGTGGGGCCCCATTCCTCGTACACCACTGTCCTCCTGGGGCCCGGCTGAGGGCAGGCCTGGCTCCTGGATGGTGAGTGACACTGGTTCTGCCCTGGTGGAGAGCCTTTATCCTCAGCTCTCCCTCTGAGGCCCCAGACACAGAGGGTTTTACCCTGGCACTTGGCAAGAAGGGTGGTGAGCGCCCTTCACATGGAACCCAAGACCTTCTACTGAAAACCCCAGGCCGCCCTCCCTCTTCGCTCCACTTCTTCAATATGCTCCCACAATTCCCCATGGAAAGCAAGCTCTTGAAGGAACAACCTTGAATTGTTCACTGATAGATCCCCAGGACCTAGCATGGTGGCAGGCAGCAGTAGGGGCTCCATCAATATTGAGTGAAAACATGTCCTGCCCTCTCCTGCCTCCAAACATTTGCTACCATTCTCTGTGCGTCATGCTACCATGGACTGTGTGAGTCATCTGGGCCTGCAATTTAAAAACTGTACATCTTCCAACTGAAATCCCACTGTCCTGCATGGAGCAGGACATGCTTCTACCAGGGGACACATCAATGGTTCCACTGAATCCTCAGATGTGACATCTACCTGGCCATTTTAGGCTCCTTATCACTGAACCACCAGGTCAAAAAAGGAGCTACTCCCCTGGCTGGCATGACTGATCCCGACTACCAAGGGGAATAGAAGACTGTCACACAGTGATGGCAAAGAAGACTATGTCTGAGGGCTTCCCTGGTGGCACAGTGGTTAAGAATCCGCCTGCCAATGCAGGCGACACGGGTTCGAGCCCTGGTCCAGGAAGATGCCACATGCCGCGGAGCAACTAAGCCCGCGAGCCACAACTACTGAGCCTGTGTGCTACAACTACTGAAGCCTGCGCGCCTAGAGCCTGTGCTCTGCAACAAGAGCAGCCACCGCAATGAGAAGCCCACATACCGCAACAAAGAGTAACCCCTGCTCGCCGCAACTAGAGAAAGCCCGTTTACAGCAACGAAGACCCAATGCAGCCAAAAATAAAATAAATAAATAAATAAAATTAAAAAAAAAAAGAAGACAATGTCTGAGATCCAGGGAATTCTCTGGGGACCCACTTGGTACTTGCTTCCCCAACAGTAGAGGTGAGTTGAAAACTACAGCAACCCCAAAAAGGCAGGATAGCTGAGGACTCAGACCTTTGGGGAATGAAGGTTTGGGTCACTCCAGAACCCAAAGCGGCTGAAGTTCTGGCTGAGGGCTAGGGAAACACGGCATGAGTCGGTGAAGACGGAAACCATAGATACCGACTATGACCTGGTGACTATTACAGGAATGAGCGTGGTGGTAGCTTTGTCTCTCTATGCTTGTTTCGTGCATGTACTGATCTGTAAAAAGTAATCATTCTCCTCTCTCCTTCTTCCCTTTTCAAAAAATTTTATACATGAGTTATTGAAGGTCTATTTTACAATTTAGTAGGAAACAGAATATTTAGTGAGACCATCACCAAATTTGAGGAGGAACTAATATAGCCCGTGATGGATACAATAACTATTGGGATGGTGGGTCTTCTCATTTTGGAGCCGAGAGAGAATTGCTTCACGGGTAGGAAGGACAGGTGGATCCTGTTAGGGGGAAACATACAGTCGTGTTCCTGTTGTCAGGCAGTTCCCATGTGTAGAAGGGAGCACGTGCAAGCTGAGTTACAAGGGGCGGACTGTGTGAGTCACCAGTGCATCGCCTCAGCTCTGGGTGCAACAGACACTCTGTGATGAACAAAGGAATTTCATTAAGCATTTCCTTGAAAGTGAGCATGATACTCAGCTTATTGCGAGAGGGCGCTGGAGGGACCCGGCAGCAAGAGGCTCTCCTGCAGTTTCCAGTGCAGGCCAAGGTCAGCGGCGTGGGAGTCCACCCGGTGGAACACTGCCCCAGCCACAGGCCCAGAACGAAGCCCCTCTGTGGCCTTGTAGCCGTGGCCTGGCGACCCCCTTTCTGCAGCCCTCTCACCAGAAGGCAGCCATGGAGGCCTGGAGGGAGAGCATCCAGGAAACAGGACCCAGGCCCTCGCTGAGTGAGATGCTGTGCCCTGACCTTGGGAGTCTCAATGGCTACAGGGGCAATGGGTGGAACGTCACTCCAGCCGCAAGGCAGGACCCACGTCAGACTAAGCGGGTCAGGGGCACCATGGAGACGCGGCTGTGTGGTCATCCGGGCTCCCATTTTCCAGGGCCAGGTCTTCCAGTAGGGCTGGGCAGGCTGGGCAGCTGTAGGGGGCGGGTGACTGTGTCACAGGGAGATGTCCAGACCCAGATTAAAGCGACGGCATCTCCTTCACCGCCTGCTGCAGCTCCCACGTGCAGGGAGCACTTGTGTTTTATTTATTTATTTATTTATTTATGGCTGTGTTGGGTCTTCGTTTCTGTGCGAGTGCTTTCTCTAGTTGTGGCAAGCGGGGGCCACTCTTCATCGCGGTGCGCGGGCCTCTCACTATCGCGGCCTCTCTTGTTGCGGAGCACAGGCTCCAGACGCGCAGGCTCAGTAATTGTGGCTCACGGGCCTAGTTGCTCCGCGGCATGTGGGATCTTCCCAGACCAGGGCTCGAACCCGTGTCCCCTGCATTGGCAGGTGGATTCTCAACCACTGCACTACCAGGGAAGTCCCAGACTTGTGTTGTTTTTCCTCAGCATGAAACGTGTCTCTCAAGAGTTCATCTTTTCCTTTCTTTCTTGTGGGCCTTACTGGGAGAGCTCTCACTCTACCCGGAACAAGAGTACAGAAGACCTGGGAGGCACTGGAAACGGGTATGCGTGCAGAAGAGCCATGTTTACCTACACAGAGGAGCCTCAAGACAGACATCCCAACAGGCTTGGTTTGGTCTGGTTTTGTGTGTTTGTTTGTTTTTTCTTTTCAGGGCTTAAAGCTCCATCTGTCGATGACCATTTTTCTGTTGGAGAAAACACCTAGAAAGTGCATGGTGAGGGTGAGCGTTTGATTCCCTCCCATCTCCCGTGTCTGTGGTCGGCCACACCGCACACGCAGGCTTTGTCCCCAGAACAAAAGTGAGTCCACTGATGGCGGGGCTGTCGCCTGCCGTCCTCTGTCAACAGCAACAAATTCAGCTCCAACTCCTCCTCATCCCGCACCTGCAAACACTCCTCTCCGTTTTTAAAGACAAGACGTTCCCGGATTCAGAAAATCACAATTGTGATTGTAATACAGGTTGTTTCCTTCCTTCCCCTCTCCCTCTCCCTCTCTTTTCTTTTCTTTTCTCCCCTCCCCTCCACCAACCTGCCCTGAGGGAGTCATTAGCAGTAGTAGTCTCTGATTTGCCCCCCAAATAAAAAACATCCGAAAAGAAAAACACCCACATAGACTATCTTCAAATCTTGCCCTGAGGAAGGACCTTCTAGAAGCCCCATGTCTCCATATGCTCCTCTTCCTGCCTCTCTTTCTCTTCAGTTAATTAAGCAAATGTATATTGATGATTTTGCCTCTTCTCTGTAACCTGGGGGCAGCTGAGAAGACAAAGGGGCAGCTGATACAAGAGGAAGCTTGAGTTCAGTGGGGCTGGAGGCCGGGCGCCAAGGGCACCCTAAATGCCATGCTTTGGGTGGTTCCACAGCCTCACCCCTGCCCCGGTTGGGCTCTCCCTTTGCCTCACTCACCTCCCACTTCTCCCTCACTCCCCCTCACACCCTTGGGAGGAAGACATTGTTGACACTGCAGGAAGGAGGCTCAGAGCAGTTAAGACCCTGGTCCAAGGTCATAGATCGTTAATGAGAGCACGGAGGGGGGCCAATGACCTTGGACAAGTTCATCACCTTGCCTGCGCCTTGGTTTCCTTATCTGTGAGGTGGGAGCACTAATAATATGTATTCCACGAGCTCATGGTGAGAGTTCAATGAGGTACAGGCCCAGAGTAAACACTCAATCCAGACCAGCTACTGTTATCTGGATGCAAAGGTGTCCTTCCTGGCCCTCGTTCCAGAAGCCAGGCCTCTCCTTGCCTCACCCAACTAACCAGCAGACAGCTGTCAGAGGGAGGCTCAAGGATCCTCCTGAGGCCACACAGCCGCCCAGCAAGGACTGAACCCAGGACCCAGCCTCGCTGGGAAGGTGTGAATGAAGGGAAACGCGGGTCCTCCTCCACCACCCCCCCACCCTCTTCAGCCCAGGGAGCCCCGGGGAAGGGCTGGTCCTGCTGATGCTGAGACCAAGCTGCTCTGGGAAGACAGGGAGGGCCCACTGCCCACCCTGTGGGTAGGGGTGTATCTGGAGACCCCAAAAAGCCAAATGGGCCCCCATGTCTGGGGTCGGGGAGGCTGAAGGGTGCAGGGTTGTGGCAGCACAGGGCACCTGGGGCTGGGCCTCGGGGTGTCTCTGGGGTTCCCAGAGTGGTGTCTGCCCCCGGCTGGAAAGGGAACTGGACCCCCCTGGAGCCCCCAGATGCTGGGCTCTAATCTAGAAGGGAACCTGTTCCTGGGCTCCAGCCTTCACTGACCTGAGTCCTCTTTGGTTCTGAGCCCAGGCCGAGGTCCAGCTCATCCCCACCGATGGAGCCCATGGGATGACCTCTGACCCTCATATTTTCTCATGAGGCCTCAGCTGGCAGCCGGGACTCTAGTTGGAGTCAAATCCTGGCCTCCAGGGGCAGGAGGGTGGTCATGGCTCCCACCATCCATCTCCCCACAGTGTTCTCAACCTCAGGCCCACAGCCAGGCCCGCAGTCAGGGGTGGTGAGCTTTCCCCCTTCCTCCCGACTCCGCTCCCACCTCCTGTCCTCTGGGACAGCAGATCTGGCTTTGGGATGAGTTCACCACCTCTGGGCCTTTTAGGACAAAGCCAGTCTGCAGAGAGCCAGACTCTCCCCCAGACCCACAGCCGGAAGCCAGGCTCCTTCCTCTGCATGACAAAGATTACCCCAGAGGGCTAATCAGTCCATTGTAAGAAGCCTCCCAATCCACACTGACCTTCTTCTGGCTGATTGCCCAATTATTTTACTTCCCCAGCAAAACTCTTGAACCCAGGTGGAATCCACATTCAGGAAAGGGGCCTGTGTTTGCAGAGGGATAACAGGTCTGGGGGATTTGCTCATTGTCTGCTTCTACTGATCCGCTTGCCAGGTCTGCGCTCAATCAGTCCCCTGTATTAATGGTGTCTCACCATCTCTCTGACCTCAGGCCAGAAGGGCCCCGGGGGCTGACCTGCTATTACAAACAGCCTGAGGTCATGGAAAGAACCTGCTGCTCTTTCTTCCGAAGTGATGTTGTCCAGTCTCCTGGCTTCCCTCGCCATCCAATCGCTGATGGCTCTAGGCTCACACCTTCAGCCTGCTCACTTCACTGGGTACCAGAACCATATATCCAGCTGCCCTTCCACCCTGACCTGTTCCAATCTCAGTAACTGGCTCCACCCTACACCCAGCTAGACCTCCAGACCTAGGGGTCATTCTTGATCCCTATCCCACATCCTTCAGAGTCAATTCCCAGGAAGCCCCGTTGGTCTCACCTGCAAAATAAATCTTGTATCTGTTCGTGACCTTCCATCACTTACCTGAGCAACTGTCACTGCCATCTCCCTGCTCCCATTCCCCACCCCCTAGTCAATAGTAATCTTAGGCAAACTTTAACCAGATGAACTCTATCCATTAAAATCCGCCAAAAATTAACTCAAAATGCATCATAGGCCTAAATATAAAACCCTAAACTATAAAACTACTAGAGGATAACATAAAAGAAAATCTAGATGAACTTGGGTTCGGCAATGATGTTTTGGACACAACAACAAAGGCAAGATCCATAAAAGAAAGAATTGATAAGCTGGACTTCATTAAAATTAAAAACTTTGGCTCTGCAAAAGACACTGTCAAGAGAACAGTAACATGGGACTTCCCTGGTGGTCCTGTGGGTAAGACTCCATGCTCCCAATGCAGGGGGCCCAGGTTCGATCCCTGGCCAGGGAACTAGATCCGGCATGCGTGCCGCAACTAAGAGTCTGCATGCTGCAACTAAGACCCGGTGCAGCCAAAATAAATAAATAAATAAATAAATAAATATTTTTTTTAAAAAAGAGAGAGAAAGAACAGCAACACAAGCCGCAGACTAGGAGAAAACATTTGCAAAGACACATCTAATTAAAGACTATTATTCAGGGACTTCCCTGGTGGCGCAGTGGTTAAGAATCCACCTGCCAGTACAGGGGACACATGTTCGAGCCCTGGTCTGGGAAGGTCCCACATGCCGCAGAGCAACTAAGCCTGTGAGCCACAACTACTGACGCCCACGCGCCTAGAGCCCGTGCTCCGCAACAAGAGAAGCCACCACAGCGAGAAGCCCGCGCACCGCCACGAAGAGTAGCCCCCGCTCGCTGCAACTAGAGAAAGCCCGCGTGCAGCAACAAAGACCCAACGCAGCCAAAAATAAATCAATTAATTAATTTAAAAAAAACACTATTATTCAAACTATACAAAAATCCCTTAAAACTCAATAAGAAAATGAACAACTTAATTAAAAAATAGGCGGAAGATCCAAACAGACATCTCACCAAAGAAGATATGCAGATGGCAAATAAGTATATGAAAAGATGCTCAACATAGTATGTCATCAGGGAAATGTAAATTAAACAACAATGAAATACCACTACTCACCTATTAGAAGGCCCAAAATCTTGAGCACCCAATGCTGGTGAGGATGCGGAACAATTCCCACCTTCATTGCTGGTGGGAATGCAAAACGGTACAGCCACTTTGGAAGACTCTTTGGCAGTTTCTTTCAAAACTAAACATACTCTCTTGCCTCATGATCCAGCAATTATGCTCCTTGGTATTTACCCGAAGGAGGTGAAAACTTACGTCCCCACAAAACTTGCACATGGATGTTTACAGCAGCCTTATTCATAATCACCAAAATTTGGAAGCAACCAAGATGTCCTTCAATAGGTGAATGAATAAATAAACTGTGGGTGCCTCCAGACAATGGAATATTATTCAGCGCTCAAAAGAAATGAGCCATCAAGTCATGGAAAGACATGAAGGAAACTTAAATGCATATTACCAAATGAAAGAAGCCGATCTGAAAAGGCTACATGCTCTATGATTCCACTATATGACATTCTGGAAAAGGCAAAACTATGGGGATAATATAAAGATCAGAGGTTGCCAGGGGTTGGTGGGGGGATGAATGGGGGAGCACAGAGGATTTCTAGGGCAGTGAAACTACTTTGTATGATACTGTAATGGTGGATAGATGTCATTCCTCATTTGTCTAAACCCACTGAATATACAACACCAAGAGCGAACCCTAATGCAAACCATGGGCTTTAGGTCCCATGGTGTATCAGTGTAGGTTCATCAGTTGTAACAAATGTACCACTCTGGTGGGGGATGTTGATAAAAGGGGAAGCTGTGCATGTTGGGGCAGGGGGAGGGGATTATAAGGGAATTCTATTGTGTTTTCCACTCAATTTTGCTCTAAAATAAAGTCTATTTCAAAAAACAAGTAAGCAAACAAAAAACCTCCAATGAGTTCTTACTACCCTTTGAATAAAATTCAAATTTCTTACCATGTCACCAAAGCCCAGGCTGCCCTGGGCCAGGTTCATCTTCCCACCTCAGGTCCCACCACTCCTCACGTTCTCCCCAAGAGCCAACCACACCGGCCTTCTTACTGTCCCCAAACATGCCATGCTGGTCCCACCTCAGGGCCTTTGCACTAGCTGTTCCCTCTGCCTGCAAGGCTCTGCACGCAGACCTTTGCAGGGTTAGCTAGCTCTTATCATTCAGGACTTAGAGCAAATGTCACCTCCTCGGAAGGCCCTCTCTTGCCCACTCATGGATACCTGTGCAACCCTTCCCGTCTCTTCCTGTCACTATCTCGCCTATCACCCTGGTTTATTTTCTTCATGGCACTTAGTACTATCTACAGTTACTTTCTTCATCCATTTGTTTAACTGTTTATTGACTGCTTCCACTTTAGAATGTAGATTCCAGGAGCTCAGTGACTTGGTCTACCTGTTTACTGTTGTGTCCCTGTGCCGAGAACAACGTCCAGCCCTTGTTGGATGAATGAGTTAATTAAAAAATGGGAGTTTTAGCTGTGCAAGCTTTGTTTTTTGTTTGTTTGTTGTTGTTGTTTTTTAATAAATTCATTTATTTATTTTATTTTTGACTACGTTGGGTCTTCTTTGCTGCGCACAGGCTTTCTCTAGTTGCAGCGAGTGGGGGCTACTCTTCATTGTGGTGCGCGGGCTTCTCATTGCGGTGGCTTCTCTTGTTGCGGAGCACAGGCTCTAGGTGCTTGGACTTCAGTAGATGTGGCTCGCAGGCTCAGTAGTTGTGGCTTGGGGGCTCAGTAGTTGTGGCGCGTGGGCTCTAGAGCACAGGCTCAGTATTTGTGGCGCACGGGCTTAGTTGTTTCACGGCATGTGGGATCTTCCTGGACCAGGGCTGGAACCCGTGTCTCCTGCATTGGCAGACAGATTCTTAACCACTGCGCCACCAGGGAAGTCCCTGGGCAAGCTTTGTGAACGTCTCCGGATCTCAATTTCTTTGTAAAATGAGGGAGATAAACTAGATTTTCCTTCCAGCTCAACAGCACTGGAAGAGAGAAGAAGGGTGGATTGGGCATCTTCCTGGACAAACAGCCACCAGTGTAAGCTGCTGCCAGACTCCTGCCAAGGCTGGTCTTCCCAGGACCAGGAAGGGCTGAGCATTTCCCAGCTGTGGGCTTCCTACCCGGCAGCCCTCTGAGTGCCAGGCCCGTGCCCGCGGGCAGGACTCTCCCTTGAGCAGCGAGCCCCGCTGCTGCGGGGAAGTTTCTGCACCTGCCCAGGGCTCAGCTCCAGCAAGGAATGGGGTGCCAGCCCCACACAGTGGCCCCAGTTGGTTCTGTGCTGTAAGGCTGACCCAGAGCTTGCAGGATGTGTCTGGTGAGGAGGTGGGCTCAACTTCATCTCCTCAGGAAAATAAGCTCTTCATTTAAGTGGTCGGTCTCCCTGGGTCCAGGAAGGACTCTGGCCACCCAGGACCTCCCAGAGTCACCCTCCACCGAGGCATCTCCTGACAGGAGGGCACCCTGTGCCTTTTGTGGAGGCCTCGCTTGGTGAGGGAGACAGCATCAGGGGCCTGGCCTCCCTCAGCCCCAGGGTGGCGGGTCCTGCTGAAATCAGTCTGTGCTACAGCCACAGAGGGCTCCCGGGGCCTGAGGTGGTGAGGGGCTGGGGACAGGGCATGACATGGCATGCAGAGCAGCCCTGGACCCCCCAGGGGCAGGAGTCTGGAGACCTGGCTTTGACCTGACTCTTCACCAGCTCATAATGAAGACACGTCTGCACTCTGGGCCTGAGGGATAGACATCCTGGAATTTCAAAAATAAGTATCTGTTCCCATCTTTTGGAGCAAGAAAGCTGCACCGGGCACAGAGAAAGGAGGAGGGTCAAGCTCCCGTGGGGAGAGCGGGGAGGAGGGTCCTTCCCACCCTGCGGCAAGGCCTCATCCTCCTGCACTCCCCTGGGCCCCAGGGCACAGACCAGGAAGGGGGTGGCTCCATTAACTGAGGCAGGGAAGGAATAGGGACACGCAGGTGGGGCGTATGGGGGGGCAGAGAGTGGACAGAGGCAGTCTGAGAAGCCAGGGGCAAGTCCGGCGGCCACACCCAGGAACCTGCTGGAGGTCAGGCGTGGGCCCTTGGCAGCCGGAGGTAAGAGCAGGAGAGATGGTCAGGCACCTGCGCAGAAGGACAAGGGCCGGGCTGAGCGCAGGGGCCAAGGGCAAACCCCGGGAAATAACTAGCGGCTGTGGGTGGAGGAGAGGGAGGAAGCCAGATGGGACAAAAGGAGCTGTTAGAGAAGCAGGAGACATCCCCTACCCCACCCCACTCCAGAGAGCCCCAGGCTGGTGCTGGAGGCGTGGGGAGGGAGGGAAGGAGAACACTTTGACCATTTCCAGGAAAGAGGAAAGCCCAGAAATGGAAGACAGGTCAGAGGCCCTGCAAAGCTGTACACGTGCAGAGTGAAGGCCTGTTCAGGATTCACAGTTTTAGTGCAGGAAGGGACCTGAGGGGAAGCTTTGACCCAACGCCTTACTTCACAGATGGGAAAACCGAGGCCTGCCAAGGCGGAGCCAGGCTGGAGTCCAACGTCCAGGTCACAGAATCCCCCACATCTCCAAGCTCCAGGCCGCACTGAGCCCCTCACTCCGTGTTCCATGCAGTGGGCCCGCAAGGCTTTCCATCAGGAGAACAAAAATCAAATAAAAAAGCTGACTATTTCTGGCTCAGCCTGGGAGGCTTTGCTGCCTCGGCTCTGTAATTAAAAATGAAAGAACATGTGAAGTGAGGAGGGAGCCGGTCCCCAGGGCTGCCGGGGGACCAGCCTCTCATTTCCTGCATGGGAAACTCCCTCCCGGGGCCTCCCGAAAGAGGATGGAGGCTGTGTGGGAGGCTGGAGTCCCCACCTCGAATCAAAGCACCGGGTGGGAGCACCCCAGCATCTGTTTGTGGTCAGCATTGACAAAGGTAGACTTGGGGCTGGACTTCGTGGCTTGAACTCAAACCAAGAGGGCCTGAAAGAGGGAGTGGACGCAGGACAAGCCTTCGAGCTGTGGGCAGCCCTTGGGCAGCCCAGGACCCTCTCTGGACAAAGAGGGATTTGACCTGCATAGTCTTCACATCCCTCCAGAGACTGGTTCTTGACCATGGCGGTCTCCTCTAGTTAGGAATCATCCAAGATGTGTCTCTGTTTTATTTCCACTCCATTTTTACTGTTGCTGTTTTTCATAAGAAGATTCTGAGATGTGTTAGTTCGGTGTCAGCAGCAATTGGGTATAACAGAAGCATCCTCTGGGTGTGCACGTGTGTGTGAGTGTGTGTGTGAGAGTGTGTGTGTGTGCATGGGTGTGCAAACCCCTCCCTGACTACAAGCTGACCAAGGGCAGGACCTCGGGCTCTGTAACTGCACGATGACCACAGAGGAGCTCATGGTGGTCCCAGGAAATGTTTTGTTTGTGTTTTAGTGGGAAGGCCGGGTGCTCCTGGCAGGTACCCCTGAGGCCCCCAGAATGCGTCTAATAACAAGACCAGGGTCCCTTGGTCTCCACATGGGAGCGGCTACAGGTAGATTCTAGACATGGACAGGATGGGGAGAGAAAAGGAACCAAACTGGCCCCTTCGGAAACGGTTCACACACCTGGGTTGGGCTGGCGTTCTGGGTCCTGTAGTCAGTAGCTCAGCGGCTCAGTGATGCTTGGACCACCTTTGTCCCAGGCTTGGGCTGTGCTTGAAGCAGACTACGCGCTGATGGGAGTGGACACACCTGGAGAGAGCCTGCTTCCCTGTGGCCTGGCTTTGCAGCTGGTCACGCCAGCAAGGGCGTGGTCAGTGCAGCAGGTGCCCCTGGCCCCCAGCTCTGGGGAGTGGCCTTCATCTCCACTGATGAAGACACCACAGTCCCCGATGGCAGTTGATCAGAGATGCCTCCACAACTGCGTTGACCTTTGTCTGAAGCAGGTCTGACTGATGCTTTAGCTGGAGGTGGCCACTCCAGACACATCCTCCTCCTCCTGAACATCCACCCATTTCTCAAAGTTTTGGGTTCAGGAACACAGCCCCGGTCACCCTGGTCCCCTCTCCCTGGATCACCCGGGGCCTCCGTCATTTGTCAGCCTCAGGGCTTCTGTTCCGCCCCGTCCTATGAGCTGCCACTATACTCCCAGGACGTCCTCTCCCGCCTCCCAGGGTCTTCTGGTCCTTCTCCCCTCAGCCCTTGAACCTTCATGATCCCCAGACTGTGCTTGCTATGGGCTGAATCGTACCCCCAAATTCACATGTTGAAGCCCTAACCCCCAGTGCCTCAGAATGTGACTGTGTTTGGAGACAGGGCTTTTATTTATTTATTATTATTTTTAAAATATTTATTTATTTATTTGGCTGCACCGGGTCTTAGTTGCAGCACGCGGGATCTTCGCTGCCGCATGCAGGATCTTTAGTTGCTGCGTGTGGGATCTTTCAGTTGCAGCATGCGGGATCTAGTTCCCTGACCAGGGATCGAACCCAGGCCCCCTGCATTAGGGGCGCAGAGTCTTAACCGCTGGGCCACCAGGGAAGTCCCGAGACAGGGCCTTTAAACAGGGAATTAAGGTAAAATGGGGCCATTAGCATAAGCCCTAATCCAATCTGACTGGTGTCCTTATAAGGAGGGAAAGTAGAACACAGACACAGGGAAGACCCTGTGAGGACACAGTGAGAAGGCAGCCGTCTACCAGCCTAGGAAGAAACCCACCCCGCAGACACCTGGATCTGGGGCTTCCAGCCTCCAAAATTATGGGACAATAAATGTCTGTTTCTTAAGCCGCCCAGTCTGCAGTGTTTAGTTAGAGCGGCCCTAGCAAACTACTATTCTGCTTTTCCCACACAGATGCCCACAAAGCTCCAACTCTGCTCAGCTCTAAAGCATGGTGCTGGGCCGCAAATCCACGCCTGGCTCTAAAAGCTTCTTCTGAGGCTGCACCTCAGGGGTCTCTACCTAACCCTCACTTCACCCCAAGTGGAACCCCTGGCAGCAGAGTGGGGTGAGCACAGGCTCTGGCCTCCACTGCTGCCCGCCACAGCCCCAGGGCACATGGGTGAGCCTCAATTTCCTCTTTGTAAAAGTGGGGATCAAAACACCCACTCAGCAGGGTTGCTTGCAAGGATTTGGGAAGATTGTACAAAGGCCCAGCCCTGGGTCTGACCCTTACTTGGGACTCAACGAATGGCAGCTGTTATTTTTATTATTTCTCTCAAACCTGACCCAGCATTTCCCAGGTCAGCTCCTGGAGCCACCAAGCTGGGAGCCTCGGCGGGGCCTCCACACCTGCACCCCCCTACCTGCCCCCGCCTCCTGGATCTGACCTGTGTTTGCTTCATTAACTCAACAATCCTCATCCAGCACCTACTAAACAACAGCCATTGTGCTCTGCTGAGCACCCGGGCCTGAATGAAGCCTGTGGGCAGGGAGGAGCTTCAGCTTATCTGCACATTAATTAACAAATTGAGTTTTAAACAATCAATTACTATGGAGGGGGGTGTGCTGGGGGAAGAGGGGGAGGGGTCCTTAAGCCAGTGGATCACCTTCTTCTGCTGGCTCATCTTTTACCCAGATGGCTGCAAGACTCAAGTTACTGTTCCCAAAGGCTTCCAGAATTTCCTTTCTTAAGCAAAACTAGAACCGATCCTTCCCTGCTTAAAATCCTCCCTGGCTGCACCTGCCTTCAGTGGGCCCTCCTCTACATGGTGCAGCCTCACCTGTCTTCCCGCCTATCTCCTCCAGCACATCCTTCACTCTTTTTTCTTTTTTAAAAATATTTATTTATTTGTTTGGTTGCGCTGGGTCTTAGTTGCAGCTCGTGGGCTCCTTAAGTTGTGGCTCGCCAGCTCCTTAGTTGTGGCATGCAAACTCTTAGTTGTGGCATGGATGTGGGATCTAGTTCCCTGGCCAGGGAGGGAACCCGGGCCCCCTGCATTGGGAGCGCCGAGTCTTAACCACTGTACCACCAGGGAAGTCCCACATCCTTCACTCTTGCCAGGTGAGAGACACTGGCCTCTGTCCACCTCTAGACCTGGGCACAGGCAGTGCCCATCACCTGGGTGTCACTCCTTAGCGCACCTTTGCTCTTAGCCACCTCTTTCTATCTGAAAAACTCCCCTTATCTTTCAAGAACCAGCTCCAACATCACTTCCTTCACCAGATCTTCCCAAACACCTCCTCTCGGCTCCCAAGTCTTTACTGTCTCCATCACAGCAGTTATCACCTTGTAGTGTGGAGCTTGCAGCGATTTCTTTCATATCTGTTTTCTCCACTAGATCAGGAACCCCATCAGGGGAGGAAGAGATCAGGTCTGGTTACATTTGTTGCTCCAGTGTCCGCCACACAGGGGTGCTCCAGATGTGCAGAGTGAATAAATGACTGACAAAGTCAGGCGAGTCAGACTGAGCCAGATGCTTCTTACATCTCCTCCCATTTAATCCCCACACAGCTGAGGAAGTACAAGGTTACAGGAGAGCCAGCTTCCCTCTCTGCCCTGAATGGCTCAGGATACTGACACCAAACCATGGAGAGTCCTGGTACCTGAATAATTTGCATTTCATGTGCCCATAATAAGCTCTAAGTGAATACGTGTTGACTGGTGATCATGCAGCTATTCTTCTCTGGTCGTCATCTTTTTTCTGGTCTATCTCCATGGATACCCGGGAACGTTGGCTGTGGCCACAATCAGCTCAATTCAACAACCATTTGTCAAGTGCTGGGCAGTGGTTCCCACACTGGCTGAGGTTTGGAATCTCTGATTCTGAGGTTTTAGTGGGAGATGAGGATCTGCCACATTTAGAGAAGAGAAAAGAGAGGGAGAAGGCATTTCCAGTGCAGGAAAGGGGATGCGCAAAAGCCGTGGAGGGCATATGGGTAAGGGTAAGTCTGGGGGCCAGATTTTGGAGAGTCAAGAGTAATAAAATTGGAAATGGAAATTTAAAAATGCTAGTTTCCTCTACATTTCCCTTAGTTAAAAAGGCAGGTGACCAACTGGTTTGAGAACCAGGTCTGGAGTCAGTGGTGCCCAGGGAGCAGGGGCCATGCGCACACCCAGACCTGAGCCTGACTCTGGCTCCGCCAGGCCCTGGCTCTTGGACCTGTCCTCCTGCTTAACTTCTCTGAGCTTCAGGTTCCTGAACAATTATAGTAAAAACAACAGCACCTCCAGTCCTTAGCACTCACCTCCTGCCAGACACCAAGCCCAGCCCTTTATCTCATTTAATCCTCATCTCAACCCTTCAAGGTGGGGACTGTTATCATCCTTATGCAGCAGATAAGTGCCTGGAGGGTAAGTAACTTGCCCAGGGTCACAGGACCGCTAAATGATCTGACTCTCAAGGCCGCTTTTTTTTCTCCCCAGTTTTATTGAGATATAATTGACATATAGCACTGTGCAAGTTTAAGGTGTACAGTGTAATGATTTGACTTACATACATCATGAAACAATTACTACAATAGGCTTAGTGACCATCTCATAGAAATATTAAATATATTAAAGAAATAGGAAAAAAATTTTTCCTTGTGACGATAACTCTTAGGACTCTCTTAACTTTCATTTATAACGTACAGCAGTGTTACCTTTACCGTGTTGTACATTATATCCCTAGTACTTATTTATTCAAGGCTTCTTCTTGAGCAAAGCTGGTGTGTATTGACTGAGATGACCTATGAGAAGCCTGGACACAGGGGCCCTCGAGGAGGCTCCTCTCCCTCAGCCCGGGATGCCCAGGGGAGGGACCCAGGTGTGGGCAGTCAGGTGTCCCGCTTTTCCCACCAGGGATGATGCTGCCGAGGGGAAGAGGGCAAAGGCTGCTCAGAGGAAGATGATTCAAGCGCTTCCCTCTGTAACCAACACTAAGCTGCTTTGTTATGTGAGTACATGAAGTCACCTGCTGCAGCTGGCACGCGGGGCACCAAGCTGGATCCGTGTTTCTGACCGAGTTTCTCCCCAGGGCACAGGCGTTCCGCGTTTTGCAACCGGAATCAGGCGGCCTGGGTGCTCAGCGGCTGGCGCCTGGCGCCCTCTAGTGGCGCGAGGGAGCCTTTCCTCTGCAGCTGAGCCGTGGGGGCCTGACTGGCCCGGGCAGCCAGGACAAGCTTTCCTCAGGGCCTACTGTGTAAAGGGTATTTTTAGGAGCCACCTACTGTCCCTGAGAACCCATCTGTGAAATGAGTGGGGGAAACCGGAAAGAGGACTTGGAATCCGAAAGCTGGCACCTAAGGCCTCCAGTTGCTTTAGCTCTTCCTGTGTGAGATGGGGATACTCGTACCCTCCCCACCTGCTTCCTAAGATCTTGTGAGAATCCTATGGGATGTGATGGGTGACAGCACCTTGCCAGCTCAATAGCACCACTAACGAGCAAATTACTGCGTTCATAAGAAAATTACCAACAGAGTGAGGTCCAGGATGCCAAGGACCAGTGAAGGGCTGGGGCAGAGGGCTGAGGAGAGGGGAGGCAGTAGAGGGATGGAGTGAGCAAGACAGTGGGGGGCATGGGGTTCAGCAGAGACAGGCCCATGTGTGTAGGGCAAGGGGAGCCTTTTGGGGGAGATGTGGACAATGGCGTTGGAAAAGGAGATGCGTAAATACTCATTTCTCATTCCTTTCTCTTCATTCAAAATGATGGTTATATTTGCTTCCATACTAAAACGAAAAAATTAAAATATCTACTTCTCTGAGTGGCTTTCCCGTGGCTTGGTACCCTCAAAAAAAGGTCCCTACCCCCGCTGAAGGCTGTAATGAGGCCAGTCCTGACCCCGCCTGTGTTCTGGGTCCTTTTCCTGGGCACCCGCCAGGGACCCCTGCACATTATCCCCCGTTTGCATCCCCCCTCAGCCTAGTTTTCCAGTCATTCCTTGTGTTCTGGCAGGAGGGCCCCTCAGTTAGAGCAGTGAGGAGAGCAGCCGTGCCCGCCTGAGGCAGGACGTTCAGTGCTTCAGAAAAAGAGTCTTGGTTTCTAGCACCCAGGCTTTTACCTTCATTGGCTTTGTTCCTAACATCTCCAAACCTCAGTGTTCCCATCAGTAAAATGGGGAAATAATAACTACATCATAATTACTCAATTAAAGATTCAATGAGATCTTGTATGTTGCATATATAATATTGTGCCTGGCACTTAGGAAGAAAATACATGTTAGTTTATTAAGGAAGTTTCTATGTTTTAGGTTATAAATGAGAAGCTGCTTGACAAGGAATGTCAGCCAGGCTTCCCATCTCAGGAAAGAGGAAACCTTGCAGTGTGGGATTGCAGAAAGGGGTGGGGGTGGGGGAGGGGAGGGAGACACACCACTGTGTCCGGGCAACACTGTCATCTGCCGAGGTGCCACCAGGCTGCGCGGTGACTCAGCCTTCACTAAGGCTTTACCCAAAGCAAAGACCACCCTGGGAGAAGCACATGCAATTATTATTATTTTTCCATTTTAATGTAATAATAATAAATTGAAACCAAAGCAGATGAATGACTTGCACGAGGTCACCTGGCCAGTGAAGATTAGAACCCAGACCTTTGCTCTTTCTGAATGCACCAGAAATGCATTAACCAAGCTGGCAGAAGGAAAACAATCTTTATTGTGATGTAATTGAAAACATACTACACATGAAATTCCAGTTCAATATTCAGGTCTTACAATTCAGGGTGACCAGTAACTGAGAGGTGCTGGGGTTTCTCAGCTTCTCCAGGTCACCACTATCAACGTATCTTGATTGACAGGAAAAGTCTCTGATGTCTAACCAAATATATTGCTGCTCCAGCCCACCGAGTGCATTCCTGGTTGTTTTTATCTTCAAGGAAGAGAGAACACTTATCCACGTAACCCCTCCTAAAACTGAAAACTGTTATGAAATTGATTTCCATCCCAATCCCATTTTACCTAAACATTCCTGAGGTGCTTCCCTCTTACCTAAGGAACCCCGGAGCTGTATGAAGTTACAGATGGCTCTGAGGTGTCCACGTGCTGAAAAAGCTCCCAGGCAGCCCTGAGGGAGGGCCAGGGTGCACTAACAGAGGTGCCCCCGAGACAGAGCGGCCAGGATAGAAACTCACGAAGAGTTCCCCACATCCCAGCCAATCTAGCACGAGCACAGCATCTCAGAAGTGCTCAGCAAACTCTTGCTGATTGAATAAAAGAGAAGAGTCGGAACTCAGCAGTTGAGAGTCAGGCTGGGAGCTGCACAGGGCTTTCACCCCAGTAAACCAGAAGCTTCTCGAGGCACAGCAAGTAACAGCCCAAACTGACATTTAAGCAGAAGAGTTGTCATTCATTCATTCATGACTGTATGCATTCATTCAGCTGTGTTTACTGGGTGTCAAGCATTAGGACCAGGCCTACATCCCAGCCTGTTCCCCACACCTGGAAGCACCCAAGTTGGTGGTGGAAACAGACAGGAAAACAGATGATTACCACACGACGTGGTCAGTGTCACTGGGGAGGAGTCCCAGGTTCCACAGGAGCCCAGAGCTGGGCTCCTGCCCACAGCGACACAGAAGGTGGGCTCAGGTGGAAGGAAGAGGCTGGGCCCAGAGCACCCATCTGTCCACCTTTGCCAAGGAGGACACACTCATGCCCAGAGTGTTCCTGGATGCAGCGCAAGACCAGAGTAGGGCACTCGGGTCGCTCCAGCCCTGACTGACCGCCTTGGGGCAATGCGTCCTGCTAGAGCACTGCACAGCCAGGGCAGCCTGGCAGCCCCCTGAAGGTCTACAGAATGTATTTGGTGACTAGGTAACACCCTCGTATGATTCCTAAATCAGTACACTATAAAAAGGTTTATAACGAGATGTTACTCCTGTCCCTGTTCCCGTCAGCCTCCTTCCCTCTGTCCCCCCACAAGTACCCCTTCTTGGTGTCTTGTGTATCCTTCTAGAGTTTCTTCATCCAATTTCCTATTTCCTCCTTTTCTTACATAAAGGTAGCAAGCTATCCACACTGGCTTGGACCTTGAAAAAGAGGTGCATTTCATTTTCAAAATGCTACTGATTTCACGTAGACACGATATCCATTCTGCCTACGTTCTTGTTTATTGGTAAAAGCAGAGCACAGGTCAAGGCTTTAAGTATTTGATTAGATATGCAGAAAGGCCTGTCTACACCATCGCGAACGGTGAGGGAAGCACAGTGAGGCTCTCTGGTGTCCCTCCCCAGAGCGTTGCTTAGTAATGGTCACGTCGGGACAAGGATGAAGAAGGGTGTGTTTGCGCCCCACGCGGCCTGCCGGTGGGGATCAGTGGAAACGTTTTAAAATCTTTTAACTATGGAGATCATGCCTGCTTATTGCAAGCAACAATCTAAAGCAAAATAAACAGAGAAAGAAATCAAGTGAGAAGTCAACCTCAATCCCACATCCCCAAAGTAACTATTGCTAACATTTGGGCCGGAGGTCTGTGCCCCCATTTCACAGGAGAGCAAACCTGAGGCAATAGATGAGGGAGTGTTTGGGGGGTCCTGAGAGAAGCCAGTTATGAAACGAGGGCTGTGCCTGCTCTAGGCCCGGCTGCCCCCAGAGTCCAGGTGGGAGCAGTGAATGGGGGAGGGCAGGCAGGGGGTTAGTTGGCGCCCTTCCTCACTCTTACCCATCTCCGTGCTGCCTTTCCCTCTGCCTTCCCGTGTTTTCCGCTTCTCCTCCCTGTGTCCACGTCTTTCCTCGGCCCTTGTGCAACTCAGAACAAGGACCAAGTCTTCCTGACTGCGGCACGCCCAGGCCTCACAGGGCGCTTGGCGCAGAGGGAGTGCTGCGCACGTGCTTCTTAGGAAGGCTGCCCTAGCCTCTCACACCAGCTTTTACTCCTAAAAGGCGTCAGGAGGCATTCACAGGCTTTTCTGGTGGCTCGGGCCCCAGCCTCTAGACCCTCTGTCCAGGGTGTCCTCTGCAGCTCCAGCCCCCGCGCCCGTCAGCCCTGTGAGGAGGCGGGCAGCTGAGAGGGGCAGGCCTGAGGCCCCGCAGAAAGGCGACCGGAACTGATTTCCAAGGGGTGGCCCTCTTCGCCTACGCCCTGGAGGACTGGGGCCGCAGCCACCTTGGGTGAAATCTAGTCTTGACCACACCTGGTCGAAGCTCAGAAGCAAAGGGTAGGGGGTCCTGAGCAGGTGAGGACTCACCTGAGCCAGGTGGACCCTACACACCAAAGCATGAGCCAGGGTCTGGCAGTTAGTAGGTCCTCAGTAAATGTATGTTGGTGGATTTAGACCTGGGAAGGAGGTGGCCTTGCAGCGGGGCGGAGGAGAGGAGATGAAGGGCAGTCTCCTGTCACCTAAGACAGCTTGCCAGCAGGCTTGGTGCAGAAAGGACAGAATTTGGTATCAGACTTGGATTTGAGTCCTGGTACCACTTCCTAGCTAATTAAACCAGGTATTGAACTCGGGCCACAGCAGTGAAAGCCCAGAATCCTAACCACTATGCCACAAGGGAACTGCCTATTTCCTTTTTTTAAAGTTTTATGAAGTGTAACTTACATACCATAAAATTCATGCACTTTTAAGTTTACAATTCAATAACTATGTACAGAGTTGTGCAACCATTGCCATAATCTGATTTTAAATCACTTCATCACTCCAAAAGAAACCCTGTCCTCGTCCCATTCCCACCCCAGCCCTAGGCAACCAGTCTATCTCTATAGTTGCATTTTCTGGACATTTCATGTAAATGAAATCATATAATCAGTGGCCTTCTGCAAGCAACTTCCTTCACCTAACATGATGTTTTTGAGGTTCATATGTTATACCATGTGTCAGTGCTTCCTTTTTATTACTGAATAATATCCATCGTGTGGGTATAACACATTTTATCCCTTCACCAGTTTTTCAACATTTGGGTTGTTTTCACTTCTTGGCTATTTTGAGTAATGCTGCCACAAACAATCACGAGCAAGTTTTTGTGTGGACATCTGTTCTTATTTCCCTCGGGTAGGCATCTACAAGTAGAATTGCCTGGTCATATGGCAACTCTGTTTAACCTTTTGAGGAACTACCAGACTGTTTTCCAGAGTTGCTGCACATCCCTACCAGCAATACACAAGGGTTCTAACTTCTCCACATCCTTGCCAACATTTGTTATTATCCTTTTTAACTAGAAGTCACACTAGTGGGTGTGAAGTGGTATCTCACTGGGTTTTGGTTTGCATTTCCCTCATAACTAATGATGTCGAGCATCTCATTTGCCATTTGTAAATCTTCTTTGGTGAAATGTCTATCATCTTTTTGGGCCACTTACTTAACCTCTTACTCTTAATTATACCCAGCTCCTAAGGCCATGAGACTTTACGTAGAGAGTTTGCAAAGGGGCTGCCATATAATGAGGGCTTAAAGATGACAGCTTTTAGTATTGTCGTACTCGTTGTCACTTTGGCCCCCTAGGAATAAGTTGGAGTTGGGGCCCAGCTGCCCTCCCTCCTCAGGGGAGGGTGAAGGATGAGCTCCACTGGCACAAGGGTCCACATGTTCTAGATGTTCTGCTGAGCAATTCCACACGATCTCATTTCATACCCACCAGAACCTTTTGATGAAGCATGACCTCCATATTTCTAGGGATGAAACCTTGAGGTCCAAGATATTCAGTACCTTCTCCAAGGTCGCCTAGTTGAAAGTGGTGGGAACTAAGATGTGAACTCAGAGCTGACGCTAAAGCCAATGCCACAGGCAGGAGCTGGTGGGGACAAGCGCCAGGCACACGGACTGCACGGGGAGACTGCAGGCTCAGTCCAGCTGTGTAGACGGCCCCACGACTGATGAACAACTCAACTGGAGTAAGCTGCTTATCCCCTTCAGGCCTCAGCATCTTCTATAAAGTGAGAAAAAGAATAGTTCCTCCCTCGGAGGGCACCTGTCTGGATCCGATGTAGTGCCTGGCCCACTACAAGTAGGCAGCTTCCTCCTTTGTGTCTGGGCTGCGGCCAGCCCCCCACCAAGGCCACTTGGCTCTTCTTTGCCCTGAGCTTTGGCCCATCCTAGAACACAGTCTCCTGACCCTGACCCTGACCCTGACCCTAGGGGCCGGGCTGGAGCAGGGTGTCTTTACAGCTCTCAGGGCCTGGCCCCTTATTTCCTCTCATCCCTACTTCTTGCCTTTAGGCTTCTTGCTCCCGAAGCTGGAGCACCTGGAGAGGGCCTCGAGTTCTCTAGAATGATGACTTAAGATAAAGCATAAGAAAAGCAGGGTAATAAAAAATAAAGCTTTATTAAAGCAGCTAAACTTAGCAGCACTGAATAACACACTTTCAATGGTATACCTCTGAAGCAAGAGTTAAATATAACTCAGTCTAATACGTGCATTTCTGATTAACTGTGATAATTCTAAGTCACTCACTTCTTTTCCATTTACCAATTCAAACAGAAAAGCTCTTGTCATGTTTTGTACCTCTCATCTCCTTGACTTGGCAACAAACTGACCCTGCCTTGGGCTCCAGCTGGAGGACCCCAGTTGAAGGGGTCATCAGCTGAAGGTCTCCAGACCTCCCTATGGAGCTGGGGCTCTGACTGGAGTCCCAGCCTCTCTCTCCTGTAACCGTGTGAGGTGTGCAGGGCTGCATCTGGTTTCCAGCGTCAACCACCCCTTCAGAGCACCTTCTAACCCGAGACAGGAGGGGAAACTAGTGCTGCTTGGTCTGAACAGACTTAAGGAGGTTTTATCACAAGGACCCGAAGACTGACTGAGCCTACCCCTGCACTGCACAGCGCCCCTCATCCGAGGGCTCCGGTCACAGAGAGAAGGGCAGACCGAGGCTGCCTTAGTCCTTCTTGTCTCCTGGGACTGGGCTTCTTGTGAGGAGCTTCCCTGAGCTGGAGGGAGTCAGTGAGGTCACTGTGCGGGAGTCCAGCTTCACTCTGTCCAGGAGGGTCTTCTTGAGGGCAGCTGGGGAGATCTTTTCTTGGTCGGCCATGGACTGCAGCTCTCTGCAGACAAAGCCCCAACAGGTTGAAGGAGGAGCCAGAGCTGCACGAGGCTTCCCCATCCACTTAACCCCCAACCCTTGCTGACTTGGTACCAGCCAAACTTAGAACCCCAAACCAAAAACTCCCCTAAGCTTCCTAGAAGTGCTATTTAACTAAGTAGGGGTTACTACATAGATGTAGAGCTTTAAGTGTTATCTGTGATCAGATGGGGAGAGAGAGTGTGGAAAAATCACAGGACTGGAGGTCAAAGACTTGAGGTCGAATCCTGCCTCCATCACTTACTAGCTGTTTGACCTTGGGAAAAGCTGTATCTCTAAACCTCGACTTCCTCATCTGTAAATCAAGCTAACCCCAGCTATCAGAACTGTGTGAGAATTAAATGAAGGCCTACAAACCCTTAGCTAACAAAGTCTACTAAATCATGGTTATTAACAGAGCACAGACTCCAGCACTGGTAATAGGACCAAAGATGGCAGATTCTGCAAGACGGCGTGCAGCCCATACTGGGGCTGGCTGGGAGTAGAGGGCCTGGGCAGAGAAGGAGAGACACCCACCGTGTTTGGATGCAGGAGGCCTCAACTGCGTTGATGAGCAGGGAGCGGAAGCCCCCACTCTCTAGGACGTGCAGGGCGTGGATGGTGGCCCCCCCAGGGGAGCAGACATTGTCCTTGAGCTGGCCCGGATGCTGCTCTGAGTCCAGCAGCATCTTGGCAGCCCCCTAGGGCAGGAAGGAAGCATTAGAGCAGAAAACTGCTGGTGCCCCTTGAGATGAGCTTATCCACACCCACCGCTCCTCCCCAATCCTTATCCCAGCTTCCCCACCAAGCCCTGCCCCGGCCCAGTGACCCCTAAGAACCCCATCCCCACACTGTGGTCCAGAACACGCAGGCGGAAGATACTGACCAGCAAGGCCTGGGCCCCCAGTCGGACAGCCAGGCGCCTCGGCAGGCCCATCTTCACCCCACCGTCAGCCAACGCGTCCAGGGCCATGAACGCCTGTGGAGACACTCACTGAGCCCTGGGGCAGCAGGCACTCAGGGGCACGCCCTAGGGTCTACTTCTCCTGATGACTGGAACTAGCTCCAAGGGTTGACCTCCTCCACCAGCCTGCCTTGCCCAAGAGGTGGGTGACACCCCCAGCCCAGGCCTGCCTGCCAGCCCATCTTGCGCCCCTGGGTCCCCGGAAGGCTGCGTAAGTATATGAGGGCCTCACATAGGCAGGCCCGCTGCCGCTGAGCCCCGTGACGGCGTCAATCAGGTCCTCCTCCACCTCGGTGCAGAAGCCCACGCTGCTCATGAGCTGCTCCAGGAGCTGCCCATCCTCCACCAGGGCGTGGGTGCCCGTGGCGTACACTGTCGCGCCCTCTCGCACCAACACGGGCGTGTTGGTCATGCAGCGGATCACCTTGGGGGCCGGCTGGAATGCCATCAGCTTCTGGGGTTAAGGCAGAGGGCCGAGTGAGTTGCCAGTCCCACTAGCACCCACCCCTCCTCCCCTCACACAGGACTGCCAGGGCCGAGATGGGCACCTTCTCGACAGAGCTGATGGTGACACCTGCCGCGCAGGACACCACAATGTGCCTGGCCTGAACGTCGGCCCCGATCTCGTCCAGGATGAAGGGGATGATGTGTGGCTTCACGGCTAGGAACAGGACGTCACTGTGCCTCACTGTCTCGTTATTACTCCGGGTCAGGTTCACACCCATCTTCTGCGGGAGGAGACCACTGGGCTCACAGTGTGCAGCAGCCTCACTAGGCCCAGGGCCTCCCAAGGAGCAGCTGAACCCCCCGACAAGCCTGGAATTCCCTGCCCCTCAGGGTCTGCCCCTACCGCCACTGCAACAAAGTTTTCCAATGTTGCTACCGGGCAAGTGAGCATAGGTGCTGGACGCGGACAAGCTTCCCCATGGCAACCAGGAAATAGCTGTCCCCCATCCCCACCACTTCTCTGGCACCCAAGGCACCCCTCTGCCAGGTTAGAAGTCTCCATGGCTGGAAAGTGGCAAAGGGAAAGGTGAAATGCTAGTAGTGCCCAATGGTCGGAAGCGAGGCCGTATCCCAACTCCAGACACTTGTTCATCAGCGTGCGGCCTCTGTGTGGTCCAGGGGTGGGCTGGAGGACACCCATCTCTCTAAGACTCCACACTGAGAAGCAGGGCCCTCCAGTGCTGGTAACATCAGCCGTCCCCGGCACAGACACCGCCTGTCGCCTGCCTCATTAGACATCCTCTCCCACACTGCTCAGGTTTGGGGTGAAGACTTGGGATATTCTTTTAGACAGAGGAACAACTAACCTGCCAGGTTCCTTCCCAACACGCTCTTTTTTTTTTTTTTTTTTTTTTTTTAAATATCACAAATGAGGTCTTTTATTAGTCGCCATTGAAAGTCTGATTTTTAAACAGATTCCTGGACTGGTGGCTCATATCCATCAGCTCGTTCAACTTTAGCACCTGTCTCGTCCCCAGTAGCTTTTCCAGAACTACTGCCTTCACCATGTAGCTCCATGAGTTTTCCCAATTCAAACTTGGGCTTCTTCAGCATTTTTACTTTTCTAACAAAGACATCATGGAGTGGATAAATAGATTGGCAGGCCTTTTCTATGTCTTTTCCAATGCTGTCTGGAATCAATTTATTGACCACCTCTTTCAAGTCATTTGTCTGCACCTCTCGGGTCATGATTTCCATCATCTTCTTGCGGATCTGGCGGACCTGCTGGTGCTGGGCATAAGAGGTCTTCCGAATCTGATTGTTGCGTTTTTTAGTAAAACCCACACAGAAGAGACGAAGCAAATATCCATCGGTAGTCTTGACATCAACGTGAGCTTCAATCATGGTCTGCCATTTTTTGACCATGGAGCACATTTTGTCACGGGTAAGATCCATGCCATGGAAATTAGTCAGGCAGTTTTTGCCCTGAACATCCTCAGTAATAAGCTTGAATTTTCTAAATGCAACTTCATCGTTCTGCAGATCAGCAAGGCTCACTTCAAACACACGACCCTTGAGGCCATCAGATGCGATTTTGGTTCCTTGAGTTCTTGTGACTAGTGTTTTCCCAATATTTCTTATATTGAACATAGCTGGTGCTTTCACATCATACCAATCTTTCTTAGAAAATGGGTCAACCACTTTCTTCTTGGCTCCCTTTTTACCGCCTTTCGTAAGGCGCTTATTCTTTCCGACCGCCATATTGCTGCTCCGAGAGCCAAAAGGCCAACACGCTCTTTTATGCCTCAGAATAATTCAGCTAAGTGGCTATTGTGGTCTCCATTTTATAAATGAGGAAACTGAGTCTCAGAGTAGCCGAGTACCGTAAGGCCACTTAGCCAGTGGATAAAGAAAAGTGAGTATTTTATTGGATACCTACTATGTGCCAGGTGCTTTCCATACATAAAACCTCAACTAACCTTCTCACCACCCCAGTATCTGGAGTGGAACCCAAGTCTGTCTGCCTGGGTGCTCCCACCACCCTGAGCTGCGCCATGGAAGGTGGGAGATTATGATGCTCCTGGTGGGTAGGTCAGCGCCGACCATGGACCAGCACAGGGGCTCAGCTCATCAGGCCATCCTTCTCCTGGGCCTTCACCCTCTTCCCCAGTTACCCCCTGCCCCACCTACCCTGAGCGCGGACACTGTGGGCAGGTCCATGTCCGGGGAGCTGGCTATTATCTTGTGAGCCGACAGGATGCCTGCAGAAGACAGGGCTTTTCAACTGGGGATCATGGCCCACCCGGTTCCCATGCCTTCCCTGGGAAAGCAGAGTCAAAACCCACGACGTTCTGACCGTTGTGGAGAGGGCTGCTAGTGTCCTTCTCCCCGCTCAATCCCTTGTGCGAGCATGACTCTCTTGCTGCTTAAGAGGAGTTTCCTCTCCCCCAGCAGACACAAATTCCCCTTTCTTCATTCATTCACGTTCGTGGGGTGGAGGGCGGTTCACAGGGTAGGCTAGGGACCGTCCGCACATCCGCCTCCCGCCTCCAGGCACTTACCTGCGGCCGTGAAGCCCCGCACCAGGGCACAGGCCAGCTGGCCAGCGCCGATGAAGCCCACGCTCATGGTTCCAGGCTCTGCGTCTGCCGGGCCGCCGCAGAAGTCGGCTCACAGGTGCCCTAAAAGAAGAGTGGAGAACGGAGGGCCCAGCGGGCGCAGAGCCCCGGAGGCGAATCCCGGCAGCTGCCCGCAGCTTCCGGGCCGGATCCCGCCAGCCCTCCTCACTCACACTCACCGACTGCGCCGCAGGGGCCCAAGTGTCCCCGCCCCTCCAGGGCGACCAATCCGCGGCCGGGACGAGGCCGTGTGCCCGCCTCCTGCACACGGGATTGGCGGGTGGAATCTCGGACGCGGCGCGCGAAGCCGGGATTTCCGCCTCGTGTGGGTCCCAGCCCTGCGGGCCCGGGAGCCCAGCTTTTGGAAGCTGCCTGGGGCTCAGGGCTGAGGCCGGGTAGAGGTCTGGCTAATGTTATTCCTGGTGCTGGCCATGAACCGCACCTCGAGGGCAAGAGGAGCTCTCCAGGTTGCTGATTTGAGGGGACGAATGTGACGCTCTTGGCGGGGCTTCAGACAGGAGCTTGGGGACCTGTGGGCTCCGAGCCAGGCGCCTCGGTGCGCCCGGGGATTATCCGGGTTGGAGCTGGGAGGCCCCCGGCTGCCGCCCGCTCCCTCCCGGCCCGCGCAGGGCGGCGGCGGAGGAGCCGCGGTTACTCACTTGAACTTCCGTGGTTCACGCGATTGGTCTTATTAACTAGATTGCAAATAGGGTTAGTTCCTCTGTTTAGGAAATGATGGGCTCCTTAGAGCCTGACTAAAGTAACCCCGACCACCGCCACTTGCTTTAAAACCCTCCACAAATGTGATGTTTACTTTTTCATCAGTAGTAAATATAAGTACTACGGGGAACAGGTGACAGAGGAAGGAGATGGCGTCTCAAGAGGAAGGCGTCTCAGAACAGCAGGAGAGACCGTTGGTTCCCCACCGCCTCTCTCAGTCTTTCTACAGGCCTTTCCGTATAATCCACACCCCACCCCCAGCAGCGGGCTGCTTTCTGCAATGTTCCTCTAGTTGATCACGTCCAGGAGGACAAGTCCCTGGTTCTTGAGTTTCTGGACCCTTAGAAGTGAGGACCAGGGACTTCCCTGGTGTTGCAGTGGTTAAGAATCCGCCTGACAATGCAGGGGACACCGGTTGGATCCCTGGTCTGGGAAGATCCCACATGCCCACATGCCGCCGAGCAGCTAAGCCGGTGCGCCACAACTATTGAAGCCGCGCGCCTAGAGCCCGCGGGCCACGACTACTGAGCCCACGTGCCACAACTACTGAAGCCACAGCAATGAGAAGCCCGCGCACCGCAATGAAGAGTAGCCCCCCCCCCCGCTTCCTTTGCAGCAAGGAAGACCCAACACAGCCAAAAATTAATTAACTTTTAAAACGTGAGGACCAAATATTTACTATGAAGCAAAATTACATTTCTATAACTTTCTCTGATTAGGAAAGTAATACATGTATATTGAGAAAAAATTTAGAAAATACAATAAAAGTAAAAGTCAAAATCACCCATAGCCATACTTCCTAAGGATCATTTTCTGCAGACATTTCTTGGTGTGTTTCCTTACACGTTATTTTGTATGCATACATACCTTTTCCATCGTTGGAAATAAATGATATACATGTGGTTTTGAAATTTCTATACTAGATATACAATAAATATTTTCCAATGTCACTGAAAAGTTATTCAAAACAAGATTTTAGTGACTACTTAGCGTTCCATTAAATGGATGCACTGTACTAATTTAGCCATGCTCTCAAAGATCAGCATTAGGTTTATTAATTCATTCAATATATATTTATTGAGCCAGTTTCTGGGGATCCAGCCACGAACAAAACAGACAAAAGTCCTTATCTTCATAAAACCTATATCAATTTTTAAAATTATTGTTCATACTACTGTGAGAAAGTCTTTGCCTAACTCTTTGACTATTTCCTTAGCCTGGATCCCTAAAAGTGCGATCTCGTGGTTCAGTGTGTAGAAGCCTTAAATGCTTCCCATAGTGGCCATGTTGCAGCCCAGCCTAGCTGTCACCAGCATGGGCTCTGACACCAGAAACCCTACAGCTCAAACTAGCTGAAGGAAGAGGGGGACTTCTGACACAGCCCTTAGGAAAGGTGCCGAGGAGCACACTAACAGGAGGAGCACCTACATCATGAGGACCTTGGGGACGGGAACCAGAACTCCCTAATGGTGCCTGTGCTTCTGAGGGATGCTCGGGTTCCCCATGGTCCACTGGGAGGCTGCAGGGCCCCCTGGCTGTCTGGCTCTGGCCTGCAGTACAAAAGGTTGTGCACCGAGTGTGTGTGTGCGCGTGAGTGCGTGTGTGTGTGTGTGTTGGAGTGGGGTGAGGTGTAGGAGACACCAGTATCTCACACCTGTCAGTCCCCTTACACACATCCATCTCTTACCTGGTTGCCTTGGTAACTCCTGCCTCAGCTTCCAGGAGTGGAGGTGAAATATGAGGAGGACTGGAGAGCCTGGGAAAGGAGGCCGAGTTGGTGGCCCCCAGTGCTGGCTTGATTCCCAGCCAGGGCAGGCCACGTAAGACAGGGAGCAGCCAAAGCACTTGGTCCTCCTGACTAAGCTTGAACATGTGAACTCCTGACCAGAAACTGGCTATTTTTTGTGGTACTTTGTGATCTTTTTTTTTTTTCATCTCCAAAGTTTAAAGTTTATGCGTACAAAGTTTTAAATATATATTTTAATTGTAGGCAATCCCATTTCATTTTCTTGTAATGACCTTGCTGACTCTAAAGGCTCATTTCATCTGCACAACGGCCCCCGCCGTGGCTCCCATGGCCATTATGTTTGATACCTGTGAAGTTCCTTTGGGTACAAGTGTTGGATGGATGAGATGAGACGAGATGAGATGAGATGAGATGAGAAAAGACCCGTCCTCCCCACCCAGCCACTTAAGACATACCCTCAGGAAGCCTGGTGCTGCCATTCTGCCATGGACATATACTCTCCTTCTCTGGCACCTGTCTTCTTGGGTGCCTACTCTATCACTTTACTCCATCTGAATAGAGAAGTCCAGAAAGAAAACGGGGAGTTCACTAAGCTTCCAGGACTGCCCACCTCACTCCTCTCCTCTGATCCTCTCATCCACCAGTCAGATGGGTTCAGCTGTTCCTGCCCTTCCTCCCTTCTCACTCCCCACCCCACGGTCCTGCCCCCTCTTCACCTCCAGCTGTCCCAACAAAGTGGACAGTGCTTCATTTCTGCCTTCACTTGTCCAAGGTCTTCACTCTCAAGGCTTCAGGGCATCCTTCCTGGTCTGTCTCTGGATAGCAGGCTTATCTTCCTAAGAATGGAGATGATCCAGGGAAGGAGGGCGAATCCTGAGCTGCTCCTAGCCACTCAAATGGCAGGTCCCCTGGACTCCTAGTCCTTCCTGATATAGGAATCTCCAGGGAGTCACACTTTGCACGCATTTTTGCCTTGTTGTTGTTGTTCTTATACCAATAATCCATGTTTATTGTAGAACAATTAGAAATTAGGTCAAATGGAAAAATGAACACTGCCTTTAATCCCACCACCTAAAGAGAATCAATGTGACTCTTTTGGAATATGACTCTACACCTCTTTTTCATATGCGGTAAGGCACACCTTGACCTTGATTTTTTTTTTTTTTGGCCATGCCACGCGGCTTGCGGGATCAGGCTTTTTCCCCGACCAGGGATCGAACCTGGGGCCCTTGGCAGTGAGAGTGCTGAGTCCTGACCACTGGATCACCAGGGAATTCCCTTAACCTTGATTTTTTAAGACAGGTACGTACTCATGTTTTATGTAAACAGGTCAGGTTGTGTATGAACAGGAGATTCAAAAACCAAAACAGTTTTGTTTTAAGATGGTGGGATTATGGGTGGTTTTCAATTCATTCAAAATTATCTTTAACGTTGTTACTTTATCTATTCAGTGGAAAAAAATTGTAATTACAGCTCACTTCTAATGGGATTTGGTTCACTGTCCGTATTAGTTTTCTGCTGCTGCCATAAGAATTCACCACAGGGGGCTTCCCTGGTGGCGCAGTGGTTGAGAATCTGCCTGCCAATGCAGGGGACGCGGGTTCGCGCCCTGGTCTGGGAGGATCCCATATTGCCGCGGAGCAACTGGACCCGTGAGCCACAACTACTGAGCCTGCGCGTCTGGAGCCTGTGCCCCGCCACAAGAGAGGCTGCAACGGTGAAAGGCCCGCGCACCGCGATGAAGAGTGGCCCCGCTTGCCGCAACTAGAGAAAGCCCTCGCACAGAAACGAACACCCAACACAGTCAAAAATAAATAAATAAATAAATAAAATGCTGGTTTAACTCCTAGAGAGTTTCATTAAAAATATATGTATAAAAAATATAATACAAATCTTTAAAAAAAAAAAAAAAAGAATTCACCACAAAGTTAGCAGCTTAAAACAAAACGGATTTGTTATCTCACATTCTGTGGGTCAGAAATCTGAGTGGACCCAACTGGCTTCTGTGCACCAAATCAAGGTGTCACCTGATCTGGGTTCTTACCTGGAGGTGCTGGGGGGAAATCGGCATCCAGTCTCGTTCAGGTTGTTGGAAGAATTTGGTTCCATGTGGCTGTTAGGACTGAGGTCCCTTTTCCTTGCTGGCTGTCAGCTGGGAGTCATTCTCACCTTCTAGAAGTTACTCACGTTCCCTGGCTCATGGTCCTTTTCATCTTCAAACCGGCAATGGCAGATTGAGTCCTTCTCAAGCTTTGAATCTCTTTGACCTCCCCTTCTGCCTCATCTCTCCTGCCTCCAGTTGGAGAGAGTTCTCTGCTTTCATGTGATTAGATCGGGTGCACCTGCATAATCCAAACCAATCTCCCTATTTTAAGGTCTGTAAACTTAATTACATTTGCGAAGTCCCTTTGCCATGTAACAGAACATAGTCACAGTTTCTAAGGATTGGGGGGCATGGACGTATTTGGGGAGAACATTTTGTCTACCACATTGTCTCCCTGTGTGGATGAGCACATCCTTACATTTTGAAACGAAGCTGATCTCCTAGATATTTCTAGCTCGCATGGGATGATGTGAGCAGTCCCATCCTTGCTACTGATTGCATGGGACTGGTTGGGAGTCCACAGACCTTTTAGAGCCACAGATACATCACTGAGAAGCTGGTAGAATTCTTTAGATGATTTTGATATCCTTCTTGTAGAGAAAGCGACTGTATGCGCTGGTACTCACAACATGCCAAGTGGCAGTTCTTCATTTTGATGTCTTAGAGAGGTAAAATAGCCATTTAAAAGTCAGAGACAAATCTTCTCTCCCCATCTCCAACAATATTCTTGCCAAGTCCTCAAGTCCTGGCTGTCCATAGACTAGCTCCTTTTCCCCTTTGCTATTCAGTTGCTATTAATTAGCTTTGTATGCCAAAATAGAAAATCCATGAACTTCAATAAGTCAGGCATAAGGAAACCCCGCTGAGCGGGAAAGGTAAATGTAGGGGAATTGCCAGATGTGGCAGCTTCCAAATGACATGTTAACTAATGCCTGTGTCATCAGCAGAGCATGGGGCATGCTGATCTCTACCCCACAGATTTGCATTGCCTCAGCCTTGATTTCTTCATCTGAAAAATGGGAATAATAATACCTACCTCAAGGAGTAGTTGCAAGAATTAAGTCATATAATATATATGAGGTTGCCTAGCATAGCTCCCAGGTTCAGAGTGAATGCTCAGTAAACATTCGCTTGCCCGCCCTGTCCCCAGAACCACTATTGCAAAGGTTGAAGTGCTTTCTAAGGAGATGGCATATGTGAGTGATTGTTTACAATACTATTTTTGGAATGAGAGTTGGAGGGATATAAATATTACAAATAAAAGCAGAATCTAAACCGTTATTACAGTCTTCAGCGCCACCTAGGGGTTGGGGGTCCTTGGTCACGCCCATTCTTCAAATCATTATGTCGCTCTTATTCCCCATTATTGCTCCCTCTCTCCTACGTAAAGGACACTAGAAATTAAATACAGAGACACAGAGTGAAACATCACTTTTATTTCAGCAGATTATCTACATTCGATTGTTTTCTTTTTGCTAAGTTAAAAAAAACAAACACGTAAATACATGTGGGTTCTGGTGATAAGTTCTCTAAAACAGTGGGGGAAATAACCTAAATATGCACAGGCAATGCTCTGTCTCTGGAGGAGCAGAGGAGTGGGTGAGGTTAGGGCTGTCTGATCCCCAGGGCAATGAAGTCCTAGAGCTGAATCCCAAATCCTCCTTTTTAAAAGGAAATGGTGGCCCAAAGGCTTCTGCATTTGTTTGAGGTCACAGTTTATGGCCCTATTAGATCCAGAAACCAGGTGTCCTGATACCCTGTCCACTGCCCCTAGCCTAAAGCCCTTCATCCTCCCTTCTAGCACTCTCTCAGGGGACTGGGGACCCAAGTATATGTACAAAAGCCCAGAGTGGATCAACATTTTGGTGAATGGGGGTTCTTTTTAGACCTCCTCCCCACCTAGGGGAAACAGAGGAATTTTTTGTTTTGTTTTAATTCATCATATAATAGAGTAAATCGGTCTATTTTCCCACTTCTCATTGTAGGGTCTGTTGTCCCATACTCGGTTGAGAATCTGCTAGAGAACAGAAGCTCCTAGCTGACAATCTGTCCATGCTCAGCTATATCCTTTAACAAGTAGGCTGGGATTTCCTTCTACAGCTCTGCAATCGGGTTGCATTAATTACTCATGTAAGTGCTTAGGGTGGGTGACGGACAGGAGAGCAAGAAATGGAAGAACACACAAGAAAGGTAAAATAGGGGCACTCAATTGGGGCAGGGGTAACTTGCTAAGTAGAAAATTAAGACCTATGTTAAGACCTGCTTTGTGCACGTGTCTAGTCAGAGGCCTCCATGGCTGCACCCCACACCTACGGCTTCAGCTTCCTTGGTACAGGCGCCCCATCCGAGGCACAGCTGCACTTCTGCACCCTCATGTTGGGCAAGCTGACCACCTGGGTCCTGGGCTTGCCTCCCTCCGGGATGCTGACAATCATGGGCAGCGAGGTCGTCTCTGAGGCGATGCACTGTCTCGGCCCCAGAAATGGCCACTTGAAGGTCAGGGGCTCTGGGGGCTGCTGGCAGGTGCCCACACACTCATAGGCCAGGAAGCCTGGGGGCTCCAGGACCCAGTTCTCAGCCCACTTCATCCCCTGCAGGTCAATGTACACCTCCCGGCGGCAGCAGCGGGTGCCCTCGGTCACTGGTGCCTTAGGATCACAGTTTCCCTGAGCTCTGTGGGGGGCAAGGAGAGGCAGAGTCAGAGGTCAGCTGGGAGGGCAGAGGTCAGGGGGCCCAGGGCAGGGCTTAGTGGGGCATCTGGAGGGAGATTTATGATTCATCTCTCATATTAAAAAGGAACTGGTTATTTGTGATAAGTGGTGAATGAATAAACATATCCAAATATAAATTATAAATCAGGTACTGTTTACTAAAGGTTTCCTATTACGCTAGGCACTGAACTAAGTACTTTACATATATTATCTCAGATGATACCTGCATTTCATCCTCAGATGAACCTTGAAGAGGTTCCAGTATTATTCCTATCACACATGAGGACACAGAGACCCAAAGGTGTTAACTGACGTGCCAGAGTTCCTGCAGCAGTAGAAGGCAAAGCTACATGGACCCAGACTGTATGATTCCAAAGGCCTGTTATTAATCACCCTACTGCACAGCTCCATCCACTCCAAACAGCTAACTTGTCCCAAGAAGAAAGAACTCACTAATGCCAGAGGAAAGCTGTTCAACCTTAGCAACCGCTAATGCTAATATTTTTCAAAGAATTAATCAGGGAAAAGGGTAGAGTGAAAACAGATGATTACAATAATGTATATGTATCAATGACAACATAAAGCTCGTTGAAAATATCTGAAGTTTTTTGGTTTTTGGTTTTTGGTTTTGTTTGGGTTTTTTTGCCAGTCGGTTGGCTTGCGGGATCTTAGCTCCCCGACCAGGGACTGAACCTGCCCCCCCCGCCCCCCCGCAGTGAAAGCGAGGAGTTCTAACCACTGGGATGCCAGGGAATTCCCTGAAGATATTTTCAATAAAATATTTGAATAATAAAAATTTTTACCATTAGAAACTCTTAACATGTAGTGGGGAATCAGTTGCATCCTGGGGCTATCTGCATCTGCCCCCCAGCTGGTCCCCGCCGCCGTGGGCCTGGACCACCCAGTCTACTAGAGTCCTGGCCCTGCACCTACCCATAATCCCTGAGGTCCAGGGTGTGCAGCTCCAGCTGGGGCTCCCGCTGCCCGGCGCCCGACGGCCCCTGCGAGGCGAAGCGGACCAGCCTGTGGGCGCTGGAGGCCAGCGGGCCCAGGTGCTCCCGCTGCACCGACACCTGCAGCAGCAGCGGCTGCCGGGGCCGGCGCAGCTGCTGCCAGAAGTTCACGGCATCCGTCACGTCCAAGGCCTTCCAGCCGCTCTCGTGGACGGACACCAGCCTGCGACACCGCACGGAGACACAGGCCCGCGCTGAGGGGTGGGACTGGGACGGCTGGGGTGACCCCGGGGGGGGCCCTCTCCCCCCCCTCCCCCCTCCCCCTCCCCCTCCCCCCCTCCCCCTCCCCCTCCCCCTCCCCCCCCTCCCCCTCCCCCTCCCCCTCCCCCCCCCAGGGCCCCGGCCGGGACCGCGCCGCCCCTCCTCCCCCAGGCCGCCCCTCCTCCCGCGCCGGGCCCAGCCCCCCTCCTCATCCCCGCCCCGCACCCCAGCCGCCACCTCCCCACCTGGAGTCGATGAGGGAGGTGCGGTTGGAACCGTCGTCGCGGACGTGCAGCCACTGGACGGTGACCCGGGCGCGGTCGCTGCGCGGGAAGAGCCGCTCGTGGCTGCGGAGCGCGGCCTTGGGGACCGGCTCCTGGAAGAGGCGCAGCACGGCCTGCACCAGCTCGCTGTGGGGCGGCAGCCGCTGCTCCATGTCGAACACCAGCAGGTGCGAGGAGACCTCGGACACCAGGAACCTGCCGGCCACCTCTGGGGACACGAGCGGGGTCAGCGGGGCCCCTCCGGGCACCAGGGGAGCTCTGAGGGTGGCAGGGCCACTGAGGTGGTGGCCAGGCGGGGAGAGACCAGCCCCTGTTCTGTCTCCCTGGGCCAAGCCCAGTTACCTGAAAATCCCCCTATAGGTCTGGGCCTTGTTTGTAACAATCTCCGCCCAGCGGGAAGGCTGGCAGTGCTGACAGGGCTACCTCAGCTGAGATGCTGAAGATCAGAATCCTCACCTGGGGACACCTGGCCTTGGGTCTAGCTCTGGGCACTGAGGAGGTGAGTCCAGGCCCAGGGAGGTAAGAGGCTGAATAGGACTCAGGACGGCTGCATCCCTGACAGCTGAATAGCTCGGCGTTACGCTACAGTGTTGTCCCTACACCTTTTCATCCACAATAACGCACTTTAATATTCACAGCGCTGGGAGATGGGTCAGCTACAGTCACACCAGTGCTCCGGAGGAACAAACAGAGAAGCAAAAAGATGATTCTAAAACCATTTGCTCAAGGTCAGGCTACTAGTGGCAATGTGAAAATGGTACCCCGGAAGCCCTGACTCTACGCCGGCTCCCTGAGACTGCGCCAGGGTTCTCGCCACACCCACACGCTCCCATTGGCTCTGCTTTCTCTTCTCCATCCTCATCTTCTCTGATGCCTTAGCTTTGGTCCAGCTCCTCCTGGCCCCGAGGGGTGGGGCCCTCAGTGCAGACAGAGACCAGGGGCCGGGCCCAGCCTTCCTCACAGTCCATGGTCCCTCCCCATCGCCCTGTGGACCCTGCGCCCCCAGACTGCCTCCCCAGAGCAGGCCCTCCCCCCCACCGCGAGGACCAGGCTGCAGCAGGGAGGGAGGGCCTCACCTCGGAAGTTCTGGCTGAACCTCTTCCCCCGGGAGCGGGCCCCGTGGCTGCGCTGCAGCAGGGCCACGTACTGGGCCCTCACGTGGGCAGGGATGACCAGCCTCTCCGCATCGGCCTCGTCCAGGACGGGAGCCTCGCTGAGGCGCAGCTGCCGCAGCAGGCTGCCCAGGACTCGCTCCTCGGTCAGGGCCGCCCCGGGGCCGGCCAGGGGCAGCGCCCAGAGTGCCCAGCAGAGCCAGAGGGGCCGCATGGTGCTACTCGGGAGAGGGAGGGGCAGAGAGGACGTGTCCCCGGAGGAGGCTCCGGGAGGGTCCCAGCTGGGTGTGCTGAGGGCCAGGCTGGGCCAGCTTTATAGCCAGGCCTGGGCTGGGCCTGGGGGGTGGGAGGGAGGGAGCCCGGGAGGGAGGGAGGTCACACCCCTCGGACCTCCTGGGAGTTCAGCGGCCAGACAGGTCCCTGAGCCCCGAGGAGGGGGCTGTCTAGAAAGGGCACAAAGGGCTGTCTGGATGCCACACGGGCCTGGGGCCTCTGACCGCTGCTGTCTGGCAGCTCAATAATAATTTTAGTGCCTATTGAATTTCCCTGACCCCACCCCAGTCCTAGTCTATGAAAAAAGTGAGCCGCTTCTGTGAAAACAAGTGTCCCATTAGCCAGCTGTTTAAATCTCTTTCCTGCAGGCCAGTCTGGGTCTAGGTTTGCTCACTGAGAGGAAGGAGGGAACGTGTTCTGCACTCCTGCCTGTTCCGGTCCAGGACCCGTTCAGGGCACTTTCACAGAAGCCCCTTGAGTCGCCTCCCTCCATTCTCCAGTCCCTGCAAGCCCCCTCCCGCTCATCTCCACAGTCGCTCAGGTGACCCTGTCCTCCCCATGACAGAAGGAAGCTAGACGCTATCAGGACAGGAAAGCTGGCAGCTCGGCTCTCTGCCAGTCCCAGGAGAAGCGATTTCTGCAAATGTCTTTGCAACCACAGGACTGCAGTGAGGGAGCCCTCAGGTGCAGCATCCTTCCGGAGAGCCCTCTGCACAGTGAGCCTGCCGCGGGCTCACAGCACCAGCGCAGTCTGAGCCCAGGTCATGCCCGGATTCAGAACAACAGAGCTGCCCAGAGTCACGTGGGTGGGAGCCCCCAGTGCCTCCTGGAACACACATTTGAGGCTGGCTGGGCTCAAGTAGGGGGCCTGCTGCTCGCTGGCTATTTGACCTGCTAACAAGTCCCCTAACTTCTCAGTGTCTCAGTTTCTCCTCTGAAGGAGGGGGCGATGACAGGTCTACTTCACAGGCTAGTGTGAAGATTGAACGGATTCCATGCATAAGACGCTGGGTGCAGTGCCCGGTGTCGTGAGCACCCTAGAGGGTTTGCTCTGGTTACCATCTGCCTGCTCTTGCAGTCTCGGGGGCACCTTTCTAAAAATGACGATGACAAGAAGAGCAGTCATTTCCTGAGTCTCGCTCTGTGCCAGGCAGTGTTCTGGGCCCTGAACGTGTATTCACAACAGCCCTAGGAGGCAGGTGCCAGCATCCGCAGATCTTCCAGATGCGAAGTCAGAACACGCGCGGAGAAGGAACCTGCCTGCGCTCGCTCAGCAAGTCCCCGATGCCCCTCCTGGCACAGGGGATTTGAGTATGCGCAGGAGGAAGCCTTTCTCTAAACGAGACAGCCTCACCTCCCCCTGTCCTGTCACGTGGGAGGTGAGCAATGACGGTGGAAGAGGACAAGGATGGTGGTTGGGGGCCAAGGGGCCCAGTGCGCTGGGAGCACCCCTGAGCCCTTTCCCAGCAGGGGGCACTCTGGCCTCCTCTGTGGGTATGCTGTGTCACTGACAGTTCTCTCATGCCATCCCCCTGCCTCTGTGCTCCTCACATGTCCCAGGCAGAGGAAGAGAGAACCTTCTGGTGCTCGAGGGTGGAATTCCCCCCGGATGAGAGCACAAATTGCCACCATACGCCTATGTCTGTACATATATATAGATAGATAGATAGACGTATGCATATACCTGCGCGTGTGCATTTGCTTGGGTTTTAGTAGTAAGGTGGGGGGGGGTTTTGAATTCGAGGAAGGGGAGAAATAATAATAACGCTGATAATAATCATAATGGCTAATATTGTTTATGGGCTGCACACTGTTCTGAGTGCTTTATATACATTAACTCTTTATCCTCACAATTTGCCATTATTGTTCCCATTTCATAGATGAAGAAACTGAGGCATAAAACTGGGTACCTGACTTGCCCAAGGTCATACAGCTAGTAAGTGGCAGAGCTCGGGTTATTTGAAGGGAAGGAAACAAGGATTCTGTCAAACGCGCTCACAGGACAACCTAAGAGGAAATACAGAAATCCCGACAGTTGAACGGGGTGGGAGGGGTAATGGATAGGGAAGAGCTGGGAGCCTCTCAGGGGGCAGCACAATCATGACCTTTACTGCTTCTCTGCTCCCCTTTCCTTCTCTTGCACCTCTGTTTCCTCAGCATTTGTGTAATTCACAAGGCAGAATTCAAATCCCATCTTGGAGTTCATATATCACGTTGTTCCGACACCCCCTGAAATATAAGGCGCCACCTCTGGGTCCGGCCTGAGGGGGCCCTCCTGCTCTCCCTGTGAAAAGTGTAGCCTTCTTCAAAAGGAGAGCTGTTGCCTTTCTTTGCAAGTGATTAGCAAGGAAAGGACTTACTTGATGCAAACATTTGGGCCTTAAGTCAGGCCAAAAGGTGCAGAAGTGTCACATTTACAGGAGACCCAGGACTTGTGGCCCTCAGTCCCTGGAAGTTGTTCCATAAATATGCAGTAGCCCACCACGCTCGCTGCTGGGTGAGAGGAAGAGCTGTGGCTTATCACTGGCCAGGGCGGTGCCAAGGATATGACACCCAGGCTGCCCTTGCAAGCCGAGGCCCCCTCTCCAGGCCCCCAACATCTAGACCCCCCGGAGCCCCCCGGGGCTGGAAGCTCACGACGAGGCCTTGCGGGGCCCCTGTGCTGCAGCTCCCTGACAAGCCAGTGCGCCGAGGAGATGCCTCAGGGCTGAGGACCTCTGGGAGTCCCCCTGGTCAGAAGCCGCTTCTGCACCTGGGGTAACTGACCAGTTAAACTGAAACTTAGTTTTTCAGATAAGAAAATAAAGCGGAAGTACCCTCCTCTGCCGGATTCTCTGCCTTTCCCAGGTGTGTCACTGGGCTCCTGGGCTGGCCTCCCAGCACGGAGCCAACTCTAGAGCTGAGTCCTTCATGGGAACTGGAACTGACCGGGACCAGTCCTGCCTTCGTGGATGGGCTTCTGGGGTCTGGTGCTCAGGGACCTCCTAGGGCCACTGGTGCCTGGGCAGATGGTCCACGGTTTGGAAACTGAGAATCCTTCCCAATCTCCCTTAAGGCGCGAGAGCCTGGGAGCATTTGTCATCCTCAGAGGATATGTCCAGCAAGGTGCCCCATACCCGGCCTTTTCCTGGCTACTTTGTAGAATTGGAGGGCTTAAGGCTGAAGTGGACCATCCCATCCATTCTCTTGTCCCCTGGTTTTTAGAGCTAAGAAAACTGAGGCCCAGAGAGGTGACAGCATCTCCAAGCTCACACAGGTAATGATGGATGCCTGCATAAAGTCAGGTCTTCCGATTCCCAGCCCCAAATATTTCCACACCTTCAAACTATTTCCAGCACATGGTCCTGCAGGACCACCTGAAGCTGGCTGCGAGCATCCATAAGCCCCAGGCAAGCTGGGGACTCAGTCAATCCAGGGTCGAGTCTGGACTGGGCAGGGGATGCAGGGGAGGCAGACAGACAGAGGGCAAGTCCCCCAGACTCCTGAGGCTTTCTGGACACAGGCTCCTAGTCCTGAATGTGGATTCCAGGCGGACTGAAGAGTTTTGTTGGGGAAATAAAATAATTGAGCAATTAGCTAGTGGTGAATGTGGATTGGGAGACTTTTTTCAAGGGACCTATTAGTTGCAGGGAGGAAGGGCAGCTGCCCTTTGTCATGCAGAGTTGGGAACCAGGCCTCCCCTCTGACTGTGGATCTGGGGGGAGAGTCTGGTCAGGCAGTCTGTGGGGTCAGATTGGGCTTGAAAAGTGGAAAAATTGTAAAATAGCCTCCACTGACCTTGTGGGAGGGGAGACTACTTACAAAGCTGTCTGAATCAGACCTTTCTAAGGTAGAAGGAGTGCATACTGTTTACGAAACTGTGTTGTTAGGGGTTTGAAAAGTTTGTGAAGACTTTTTTTCCCAGAGATAGTATGTTTTGAATGCTCTAAGTGTAATCGTGTGAATTCTGTACAAGCATGCAATTACTCCACCTCCCGTCTGGTTGGTTGGCATGTTGTTGGCATGCACATGCGTTAGGACTGGGGACATTTACGACCAGTCTCCTCCCCGCCCCCGGTGGCCTTTAGATAACCCAGACTGGCAGCCTTGCTCTGTCTTCCCCAGACCAGTCCATGGCTCCTGCAGCCGCTTTCCCTGACCTGGCGTCACCCGGCCCGGCCATCCAGCACAGCTTGGCCATCATGGAACCACAAAGCCCGCAGCCCCTGAGTGTCAGGGGTGGGCCCCCCCATGCCTCCCCTCCCCTCAGCCCCAGACAGCTTCTCTACAACCCCTGTTCGGGCACCTCTCACCTTCCGCCAGGTCTGGGTGTTTTTCCACAGGAGACTCTTGGGGGCAAATCATCTGCGGAGCTGGTGTAACTACGGATTGCTGGACGCCAGCCCAGACCTCCTTAAAGGGCTTGGATGGGGGTCCGGGGCCAGGAATCTGAATGTTAGAGCTTCTGCACGTGCACGCGAGGGTGGAGGAGAGCAGGGTTGGGTGGCAGTGCGACAGCAGTCCTGTGGGAGAAAAGCATCCCATCCTACCATTAAGGAGAACCGTAACCCAGCCCTTTCCAGAGAGTTCCTCAGCTTCCTGATTGCCTGTGATGAGAGGAAATAAAGTGACCAGAAAAAAAAGGGAAAAGAATTTTTTCCCTGAGGTCTTTTGTGGGCTTTCCCCGAACATTTGAGAGTAAGAGCAGGCAAACAGAAAGGTTTTTTTTTCCTCTCTCTGGTAAAAAGCCCTTTTGTGTCTTTCCCCCCAACTTCAGTACTTCTGAATATTTTCACATTCAAGGACCGTGACATAGGACCCAGGAGCCCAGGGTGCTGATTCTGAACCGTGCCTCTCTGCCCAGGTGACGCCTAACTTGTCACTCTCGTAGCCACACGGAGCACAGACAGAGGTTCCTCCCCCAAGGCCCAGCCTGCTTTCCCATCCCCGCGTCCTGCCCCTCACAGCCGCCCTCCACTCAGCATTCAGGCCTCTCACAGAACACCCCCTGGAGGGTCATCTAGTGGCTCATTCTTCATCTCTCTTTTATCTTTGAAATGTTCTCATCTGGCAAGTCTCAGCCTACATTTCACTTCCTTTATGAAAACCCTTCCTAATGTTCTGAGCACCCCCATCTCTCCCTGCCCAGTTCATCACTATGTTCTCTGGATGCCCTTGGTCCCTCGTGAAAACAGGGGGATGACACTCCCTGTGACATTCTGGAAAGAGATGCTGGGGTGCAGCTCTCCCGATAGAGCACCTGCTCAGCGAGGGACGGACACCCTCTAGGTGTAATCATGCCTAACATGGTGCCCGGCAGATAGTTTGTGCTCGAACTGCACTTGCTGAAAAAAGAGAGAGGCAAGGGGTGGGCGGCAGGGGAAAAAGAGAAGAGTAGATGGATGGAAATTAGACACATGAGATCTTAGTCCAGATTAAGGCCACTATTGACTCAGGAAACTAACAACCAACACATACAACTTTAAAGTTGGCAAACTTGGCAGATGGACAGACAATGAGAAGTGTCTCCTGTGCTCACCTCTAACCTCTGCTCTGCTTCCCCAAAGCAACACTAAATCTTGTATGAGCTTCCAGAACGTCTGGACCTGCACAAGCCCAGGTGTGCGATAACATCCGTGTGGTAACATGTTCTCCTGTTTTCACCTGACAACACATCCTCCACTGCCTCCCTGCCCTTGGAGACACAGCCAGGAGTCATCAGGGCCAGAGCTGGGTCCTGGTTCTCCTGATCTCACGTGATTCCCTTGGCCTTTTCTTTATTTTTTTTTCAGTGTGTCAAGATTTGCTTTTATAAACTAACTTGGCCAGATTAAGAAACTGAACAATATTTACACTTCTGAACTTCAAGGATCTAAATCTTGTCACATACTCCCCACCCAAATCCCCACCATCTTTTTAGATAATATGACATGAGTAAGTAGGTCAAAACGCTTTTGAAAAAAATTTTTTTTTCTTTATTTCTATTTATTCATTTATGCAAAGACAGTATCAACATAGGTAATAGGAACACACTTTTAAGTTTAATTTTCCATTTTGAAAGGTTCAGAATTTTGTCTCTTCTTTCTACCTTTTTAAATACTTCGGTCCAACAAAACAGCACACAAATAAAAATTTATTCCCTTACTTTTCTTAAGGTCATATTGGGATAATTAGAATTGGCTCTTTAGAATTTAGGTATCATTTATAGTAAACTGGAGATTTAATCATAGAATAATACATGTAAGAATATTATAGCACACACACAAAAAAGTACAGAGAATTTTAAAAACAAATTTCAGGGCACTTTCAAATTCTGAGGCATAAGAAAGCACTCTTGGGGATCCTTAAGTTAAAAGACTCTTCCCTTCAGATTCAGAATGAAGATTATTAGGAATTGTAAGACAATGGGCACTGATGATATGGCCGATGGAAGATTCATTAGGTTAGGGAAAAATGGAGTTTCCATGTTTTAGTGAAGGGGCTGGCCAATGAAAGAAAACCCAGGAAGCCACTTTAAACTCATGTCCATGTCAGGTCAAATGATGCTGATACAAGAGTTTCCCTTAGAAAGGTATTATCCCGTTGCTACCTTTCCAAGGCTTAGCCCTCAAATTGTTTATACTGATACTTCTCTTCTTCACATCACCTGTTCTAGGAGCAAACCTCCTGGAAGAATGGTGCTACAGACTGGAAAAGCAAGACTGTGGGTACAGCAAAGGGGCTCTGGATCTCTAGTTTGTCATGGTTTACACTGTCTAACGAGGAATCTAGCTAATCTAAAAATGGACTGTTAACTCTAAATCTAGTATATTTTTGGGATATGCTTATTGCTAAACAACTTTTGTGGTTTAGAAACGCCAAAACTTCCTTGACTCTCCTGGACATATTTTACTTTAAAAAAGGAAATATAATAGGCTAAAAAACAAAAATAAAAATCTATCTGTTCTTTAACAAATAACTAATATTTTAATGTTTTTATAAAAACAATTCCTTTCAGGTACTCTGAGTAACTTTTAAGCAACATTAAAAAAAGTTTCAGGGCTTGCCTGGTGACGTAGTGGTTAAGAATCCGCCTGCCAATGCAGGAGAAACGGGTTCGAGCCCTGGTCTGGGAAGATCCCACATGCCGCGGAGCAGCTAAGCCAGTGCGCCACAACTGCTGAGGCTGCGAGCCACAGCTACTGAAGTCCGTGTGCCTAGAGCCGTGCTCCGCAACAAGAAGAAGCCACCACAATGAGAAGCCCGCGCACAGCAACGAAGAGTAGCCTCTGCTCACCTCAACTAGAGAAAGCCCGTGCACAGCAACGAAGACCCAACACAGCCAAAAATAAATAAATTTTAAAAAAAACAAAAAAAGTTTCAGCCTTCTTTAATACCAATATTTTGCACAATTTAAGATACAGCCATTGAATTTAGCATTTCAAGGGAAAAAAAAGTAAATAAAAAAAGGAGAATGGTAACTTATCGAGAAACTTATGTACTTAATAAAGTTTAGTTTGTTTTGGAGTCTTTAAAAAAAATTAGGCCCAGAATTTAATTATCCTAATTACCATCCCAATCGGATATCTCTATGTGTGGATTCTAGATAAGATAAAATATTTTGAACTAATAAATGTAAACCCACTGATTGGACTGTTTGTTTGGAATCTGTTTTACTGGGTTTAGATAAGGAAAACTTCAATAAAGCTAACTATATACTGAGTTCCACTGATTAAAAATGCAGTTTTAAAAACTGCTTTTGTAGTAAATTTCTGGACAAATCATAAAAGCACAACATCGTAGCTATTGTACTGTTCACAGGTACTTGCTGGAAAAGTGAAGTGCTTGTATTTAAACTATCAAAATTCTGACCTTTCAAAATAGGTTTTCTAAAACAATTTTTTTTGAAAATCAGCATTTGCTTTTAAACTCTTAAAATGTCAATTTAAAAAAATCCTTACAGATAAATCTTAAAGTTATTCCTTTCAGTCTCAATTATTTTTTTACTTTTAACTATATTTTGAACACAGAATCAGTTTCTAAGTAAATGTCTAATGAAAAAGTTTCAATGTAAAATAAAACTAGGCAATCTAATATAACTTGTATAGAAAAGTCTGAGTGTGATTTATCAAAATTCAGAATTAAATTTCTATAATAGTTGAAAAACTTTCAGTCTCTTCTTACTATTCAAAACCTGCAACTTCCTGTGAGACTAGAAAGTCAGCAGAGAAGATCAAACAGACTTAAGCACTGCCCAACTTCTTCTAAAGTGATGAAGAACTCTTCACTTCTAAAGTGATGAACTCTTATCCTACTCAAGTAGTCATCTTGAGCAACAAGGGAGTTTCTCAGTCTGTTCTCTGGATTAAATAGACACGATTCCACCGTCTGTATGCTTCAGCCCACAGATTTCTTTTGTGGGCCATTTCCAGAGGATGGAGTAACTTCATGAATTGAGCATTCACTTGGCAAAACTTCAGCTCCTGGATCAACTTCATTACAGTGGTAGTTAACAGCTGTATAATCCAGAGGACTAACGTTAACTCCTTTGTTCCCCAGTAGGCCACTGAGGTGGCATCTGATAATTATAAACCCACAGCTGATATCTGGTCATAACCTGAACTGGTGAATTTGTTTTTTTTTGTTTGTTTGTTTTTGTTTTTTTTTTAATCAGTCATCAATTTTATACACATCATTGTATACATGTCAATCCCAATCTCCCAATTCAGCACACCACCATCCCCACCCCACCGCGGTTTTCCCCCCTTGGTGTCCATACATTTTGAACTGGTGAATTTGGATAAGGAGGATAAGCCTGAACACACTTATTGATCATGGTTGGAGGCTGCATGTAAGTTTCAGTGTTGGGATTACTCCAGTGTTTGGATTACACTGAAACTCTGGTGGAGGAGGAGAATTAAAAACCAAAGGACGTGGTTGTACATGATAAGCACTTAAATTTTGTTTCCTGATTGCAGGGCCCAGTTTCAGCTTTTTACCATGGAAATTTACCTGTGATTCTACTATCTTCTGCACATCCATGTCATTATAAAATGAAACAAATCCATAGCCTTTGGACACACCAGTTCAGTCCGTGATTATCTTCACTTCTCTTACTGAACCATATCTAGCAAAGAAACTTGTAATTTCGGTTTCATCCATCCTAACATCAATTCCACCACCAAAAAAAAAAGGTATTTGGCATGATTTTGCCTTCTGGTAAAACATAGCCTTGGCTGGTCGTAGTTGATGAAGGCTGGGTGCTGGCCTCTCTGGAGGTGGTTGAGTTTGGAGTCTCAGGATTTGCAGCCTCAGGATGGCGGCAGCCAGGGTTCCTGCAGAGGGCCTTGAGGAGGGGCAGGGGCTGCTGTCAGGCCTGCTCGTGCCCGCCACCCGGCTTGACTGGGCAGAGGCGGATGAACGAGGACAGTCAGAGACGGGTGGCGAGGCCGAGGGGCACAGGCGGACTCCCTTGGCCTTTTCCTTAGGATCACCTGTTCTAGATGGAAAATTCTTTAAGGCCTGGATCAGATCATATTTTCTAGGCTGTCAGTACTAAGTTCATCCTAGTTGAGCCAGAGTTCTAACCAGTCCAGGGGAGAGTGTTAATGGAGGGCGGTGGTATTGATATTTGACATCATTAATTGATATTTGCTATCATAATCATTATTATGGTACTGATATCATGTCATGATCCTATTCTCTACCTGATTCTCTACCTCTCATACCTGATAAAGCAGGGAGGAAGCATTTGCACATTCTGACGGGTAATTGGATAGGTGGCCTGAGTAAACAAAATACATAATAACGAGTGTGGAGTCATTTGGGAATCCCTAGGATTAGCTCTGTCCTGCTGAGCCAGATCCTTTTCCCAGATACTTCAGCATTTTGTTAATAGCTCAGCACTGCAACTGTCATGGAAAGGAAACGAGCTTTTGCCATCCACTCTGGTGAGAAGCTACTGGCGTGTTTTACCCGCTTCCTGCATGTTCATTAGGGAATGTGACACTCCAGCCACCAAGCAGCCCCGACACCTCCTGGAAACACTTTTTGCTTCCTCTGCCATGCAGCTCTAAGCTGTCCTTTGAGCATTTGGCCTGCTGCTTGCTCTTGGAGTTCTGAGAGTTTCCTGGTGGGAGCTGATGAGTTTTCTGAAGAGCCTTGTGCGTGTGTGTGTGTGTGTGTGTGTGTGTGTGTGTGTTCAAAGACATATCTATGCTACTAAATCAAATAGCAAAGAAAGATTTATAATGAAAAGTAATAGTCTCCCACTCCATCCTTCCCCACTCTTCAAACATCACTTCTGACAGTTTACCTCCCAAACCATAAACAGTATGCTTGATTTCTTACCTTAGAGGTATCTGTTGACTCCCTGCTACGAAAAACAAGCATTTAGCTCTTTTCCCCCCTCATTCTGGATTCCATCTTCCTCTCAAATTTTTAATAAATGCATTGGTAATTTTAGTTATTTTCATCACTTTTGCAAATTTCAACAATATACGAAAACCTCTATTTCCTGCTCCCTGAGCTGCAGACAGTGTCTTATTTTTGCATCACATAAAACTAGACTATGACGCGACCATGTCTTGCACCTCCTCACCCACCCTGGTCTCCCAACCCTGTACTAGCTACACCTTGGCATTTGCAATGTCAAGATTTTGTTTAGTCCTTTGTTTATAAGTTGATTTTAAATGCTGAAAACAAGTAAGTGACATTTATGTTACCATTATTATGTAAATTTTCTTTTTGTAGAGCCAAAAAAAAGCTATGGGTCCAAAATAAACCCTGGGCCACTCATTCTAAACGAAGTAAGTCAGAAAGAGAAGGACAAATACCATATGATATCACTTATGTGTGGAATCTAAAATATGACACAAATGAACTTATCTATGAAACAGAAACAGACTCACAGACATAGAGAACAGACTTGTGGTTGCCAAGGGGGAGGGGGTGTGGGAGAGGGTCAGACTGGGAGTTTAAGATTAGCAGATGCAAACTATTATATATAGAATGGATAAACAACAAGGTCCTACTGTATAGCACAGGGAACTATATTCGATATCCTGTGATAAACCATAATAGAAAAGAATATATATATGTATATGTATAACTGAATCACTTTGCTGTACACCTGAAACTAACACAACACTGTAAATCAACTATACTTCAATTAAAAAACAAAAAAAAAAGGAATGCCTTCTTTACTCCAAGATCTGTGAGCCCTTCTCATCTGAAGGTAACTTTAGGAAATCTCTTCCTCTTCTTTTTTCTTTTAATAAAATTTCATCCTCCAACCCTGTCCATCCCCACTCTGTGGTCTTTGTTCTCTATATTCAGACCTGGTTGAACCTCTACATTTCTCATTTCATTTTGTTCATTTATTTGTTTGTTTGTTTATTTATATTTATTGTCAGTGCCTGTGGCTTCACATTCTGAAATATTCATGACTTTATAGCCTAGGCTTTCTGTTGCTGTTTCTTATTTTAAATAAATATTTTATTTTATTTTATTTTCTAGTTATACCGCATGGCTTGCAGGATTTTAGTTCCCTGACCAGGGATTGAACCGGCGCCCTCAGCAGCGAAAGTGCAGAGTCCTAACCACTGGACCTTCAGGAAATTCTCTAAAAATGTTATTTTAGAACAGTAAAGGAAATCATAAACAAAACGAAAAGCAACCTAAGGACTGGGGGAGGGATAAATTAGGAGTATGGGATTAACGGATACTCACCAGTATATACAAAATACATAAACAACAAGGACCTACTGTATAGCACAGGGAACTCTATTCAATACCTTGTAATCACCTATAATGGAAAAGAACTGGAAATATATATATATGTATAACTGAATCACTTTGCTGTACACCTGAAACTACCACAATATTGGAAATCAACTATATATTCAATTAAAAATCATTCTGAGAATACTGATTATAATTTTTGAGCGTTTTATGTTCCCAAATAATATTTGTTTGCTCTAGAGTCAGTCCTTCAAAGGGGACCAACTTAAGGAATCACCTATTACTTTGGAGAAAGTAGGGCTGTGGGTCTTCACTATCAAAATTTGTTCTTTGGGGGCTTCCCTGGTGGCGCAGTGGTTGAGAATCTGCCTGCGGGTGCAGGGGACATGGGTTCGAGCCCTGGTTTGGGAAGATCCCACATGCCGCGGAGCAACTAGGCCCGTGAGCCACAACTACTGAGCCTGCGCGTCTGGAGCCTGTGCTCCGCAACAAGAGAGGCCGCGATAGTGAGAGGCCCGTGCACCGCGATGAAGAGTGGCCCCCGCTTGCCGCAACTGGAGAAAGCCCTCGCACAGAAACGAAGTCCCAGCACAGCCAAAAATAATTAAATTAATTAATTAAAAAAATAATAATAATAAATTTTAAAAAAAATTTGTTCTTTGGCAAAGACCTGAGGCCATGTCTCCTCATTGTGAATTTAGGTCAGCGTGCTTCTTGTACGAGGATGCATGCATTTCAGCCTCATCTTCAGTGGGAGGCTGACCAGGGCTCTGTGAGCAAAAGAGACATCCCTGGACATCACCCAAGTCCCTTGTCCAAGGGCAGCTTCTAGGCTCCCCCAGGGGCACTAACCACAGAACTGTGCAGCCCCTTGAGTCTTTCCTGAGGAAGATTTCTCTAAGAAAAGGGTTCCCCTCCCCAACTTTCCCCAGAGCCTGGAGAAGCCTCTGAGGTGGACAAACTGAAGGACTGGGATGTAGGAGCCCAACACTTTGCCCGAAATCCTGCAGAAGGAAAGCAACCGGTGTGCCCCATAGAAGCCTGAAGAGGCAGTGAGATTGCGAATGAGACTCCGGGCTGAAACTGACATGCTGTTTGCAAAAGAGCACAGCGCAGCCCTTGCCCCTTAACCTGCTCGTGACCACTTACAGCAGGCAGCCTCTCAGAGGAAGATGTTGCTATTGCCGTATGTTAACATGGCCTGTTACTGGGTGTCTATAAACAGAATAATACTTTTTTTTTTCAAAGCCTTCAGAGTCCTTGCAAGAAAGAAGGCTCCAGCTGGAGTGGATGGGATGACCTCTGCCAGGCGGTCTGGGGACAGGACCCTGAGGCCAAAGCCCTAAGGCGGGTCTCTCAGTCCTGAGGACTTGTTTGCCTTGTCCCGGAATGAGAAGCCATCTCCCTCTGAGGGAGGCCAGAGGAGGGAGGCTGAGGGAGGCTGAGCCCCTGCCACCCCTTTGGGCCTACGTAGGAGAATGCCAGGAAAGAGAAAACGGGGAAGGGTGGAGGGAGGAGTTTCACAAAGGATGCAGCAGAGATGGGCCCTTGCTTCTGTGGTACCCTATTCCTTCCTCTGCCTTCACCACATCACCGTGGCCGCTTCTTAATTTGTTAACAGTGGGAGGGAAGTTTAGAACTTCCTGGAGTCCAGCCTCAGCCGATGTGAAACATGTCCAGCCAGACCCCAGAGGTCTTGGCATATCAGCTTCCTGCCTCTCAGAGGCTGAAGCCCTGTCAAGAGGGCAGAGGCCCCTTCAGGAAAAGCATTTATGAGTAGGGCAGGAAAGTCAACCCTGGAACCCCTAATGGTGCCGCCTTTGCTCCGAAGGAGCGAGATTGAGAGCAGACCCTGTGGCTCCAAGATCTCGGTCCAAAGGCTCAGCGCCCATCGTTTACATCTACCTGGGGCTCCTTGCCATCACATACATTCCATTTCTACCCTCACAACAATGGGGGCCTTTGAGAAGGAAAACTGAGGCCAAAACACACAAACTAATATCACCCAAGGCCATGAGCCTGAATGTCAGGGACACCACTGAGATTTGAACGCAGGCCCCCTGACCAGGGTAGGCTGTGCCCACAGCACCTTAATCTCATGGGTAAACAATCTCTTAATCTCAGTAGGTGGGCCGCTTCTTGCCAGCCAGCTCATCCCATCCGCAGTTCATTCATTCAATCAACATTCACTGAGCACCTATCAATCACCAGACACCTCAGGGCTGGGGAGACAAAGACAGGGTCCCAGCAGTAGGAAGTCCACCCTTAGTAAACAGACAGCTGCACGGGGTGATAAGTGTGGCTGGGCTGAGGTGAGGCTAATGTGGATTCTCCCTAGCTTCCCAGTGAGCAGTCGATGTCAGATTTCCCTTCCTCTGGGGTTTGGGACACTTCCATGCTGACTGGCAGAGGTAGCCCTGCCATCCACTGAGCTTTGGGGTTGGAAAAGGCCCTGGCACAGTGACTCATGGCTGTGATTCCTTATGACCTGTCTGTGCCACAGCCTTGACTACAAAGCAAGTGTCATTCTTGACACCCCAAGGACACTGGCCAGGCTGCCTGTAGGCCCGTTAATGTGACCAGGCTTGGCAACAGTGTCCATGAACTGTGCTCAAGGCACCTGAAGAAATACGACAGGGCCTAAAAGAAAGAAGGGTGATGAGTCAGGGAATGCGTGGCTGAGACCCAAATCAGAGGTGCTGGCTTCTTCGCGCAGCAGGAACCCTTCCCTGCTTCTGAGTGGCCCCAGCGCCTGCTCCCAGACCGAGCCCAGCTCTACCTTGTCACAAGTCAGGTGGCCTTGAGCTGCTCTCTGTGCCTTAGTTTCCACATCTACTGAATAAGGAGGATGACTATAGAGCCTTCATTGTAGGGTTATTTGAATTAGTATTTGTTAAGCACTCAAACAGTTCCCAGGACATGGAAAACACTATGGAAGGGCTTTTTAAAAAATATAAAAGAAGGGATCCAAGAGGCAGTGGCCCCATTACCTTCAGCCAGGATCCCATCCATGGAGCATGGAGCAGTCGAAAGAGGACAGGCTTAATTAACAGGAAGGTAGCACTGTTGGTGGAATGTAAATTGGTGCAGCCACTGTAGAAAACAGTATAGAGGTTCCTCAAAAAACAAAAATAGAGCTACCGTATGGTCCTGAAATCCCACTCCTGGGTATATATCCAGAGAAAACTATAATTCGAAAAGATACATGCAGCCCAATATTCACAGCAGCACTATTCACAATAGCCAAGACACGGAAGCAACCTAAATGTCCATCAACAGATGAATGGATAAAGAAGATGCGGTATATATATATATATATATATATACATACACACAGTGTATATGTATATATAATATTCCATTGTGTATATATATACACAATGGAATATTACTCAGCCATAAAAAAGAATGAAATAATGCCATTTGCAGCAACATGGGAAGACCTAGAGATTATCTTACTAAGCGAAGGAAGTCAGAGAAAGACAAATAGCATATGATATCACTTACATGTGGAATCTAAAAAATGATACAAATGATACAAATGAACTTATTTACAAAACAGAAACAGACTCACAGACATAGAAAATAAACTTATGGTTACCAAAGGGGAAAGGTGGGGGGATAAATTAGGAGTTTGTAATTAGCAGATACAAACTACTCTATACAAAATAGATAAACAACAAGGACCTACTGAATAGCACAGGGAACTATATTCAATATCTTGTAATAAACTATAATGGAAAAGAATCTGAAAAAGAATATATATCTGAATCACTTTGCTGTATACCTGAAACTAACACAGCATTGTAAATCAACTAACTTCAGTAAACAAAAACAAACCCAAAAAACAGGAAGGTAGCATTATTCAGGCACCAAATTAGTAAAGACTTCTTTTGAGAAGTTAATAGTCAATGTTGCAGAGAGAGCAGTGAGAAGGTGCCAGGTGCATTTACAGGTGCCACCTTTTCAGCAGTAATTTGGTCATATGTATCAAGGGCCTTAAAAATATTCATAAACTTGCCCCAGTAAGTCTCCTTTTAAATGAATCTGTCCCACAGAGATAATTTGAGATTTAGACAACAGTTGAAACACAAAGATTTTCTACAGCATTTCATACAATTACCAAAAACATTAAGAAAATGAAAATGCCCAAAAAAAGAAAGATAAATACACAAAATAAATTGTTAAATAGTCATTAAAAACCATGTTCAGAAGAATTTTAAATGGCATAAAGAAAGCTCACACTATGCAATGTCAGTTAAAAAGGAATATGTATCATCATTAAAATGTATGATTTCATGCTGGAAAGGGTGTAGAGAAAAGGGAACCCTCCTAAACTGTTGGTGGGAATGTAAATTGGTGGAGCCACTGTAGAAAACAGTATGGAGGGTCCTTAAAAAACTAAAAATAGAGTTATCATATGAGCCAGCAATCCCCCTTCTGGGCATATATCAGACAAAACTATAATTTGAAAAGATTCATGTGCCCTGATGTTGATAGTAGCACTATTTACAATAGCCAAGATGTGGAAACAACCTAAATGTCCAACAACAGATGAATGGATAAAGGAGATGTGGTACATATATGGAATATTACTCAGCCATAAAAAAAGAATGAAATAATGCCATTATCATATTAAGTGAAGTAAGTCAGACAGAGAAAGACAAATACCATAAGATATCACTTGTATGTAGAATATAAAAGATAACACAAATGAACTTATCTACGAAACAGAAACAGAAACAGACTCACGGACATAGAGAACAGACTTGTGGTTGCCAAGCGGGAGGGGGTACAGGAGAGGGTTGGGTTAGGAGTTTGGGATTAGCAGATGCAAACTATTATTTATAGAATGGATAAACAATAAGGCCCTACTGTATAGCCCAGGGAACTATATTCAATATCCTGTAATAAACCGTAATGGAAAAGAATATGAAAAAAATAAAATGTATGATTTCAGTCAACACACACAGAAGAAAAAAAAAAGGAAATTTACCAATGTGTTAACAATGATTACTACTGAGCTGAAGAAATCTGGGTGATTTTTAGTATCATCTTTATATTTCTTCTGTATTTTCCAGAATTTCTGAAGGCTTTTTTTTAGTAATCAGCAAAATGAGATTTTTGTTTTGCTTTGCTTTGTTTTTAATGCACAATCTCTGTAGTTAAAACAGATAAATTCTGACGATAACCTGCCTGCTTAGGAGCTTGGGCAAGTTATTTAAGCACTCTTGATAACTCGGTTTGATCCACCACAAAATGGGGGAAAGAATAACCTACTTCATGAAGATTGGAGGATGAGAAAATGAAGTAAAGCCAGCACCTGGCAGTTCCGTCCACCACACCGTACGCCAGGGGGGATGCTGCTGGGGAGGAGTCCCATCCTCCCTTGGGATGTCAGAATAGACCTTTTGAGAGTTTACAGACTGGCTTTGCTGCCCTTACAATTTTGAAAAACATTCAGAAGGAAGTGCTTCTTGGCTGCATAAGCTGTATTCATTAACCCACACAAAGAAATTTCCTTCCAAGCATTCGATTGAAAGAGCGTTCGTAAAACGGTCTTGCAGACAAAAGTTGTCAAGAGCTGTTCAAGGGTTGGGGATTGTTGTTGGTAAGAATTGTGTGACACATGGGAATATTTTTCAGCCACAAAAAAGAAAATCCTGCCATTTGAATAAGTGGGATGGAGCTGAAGGACATTACGCTAAGCAAAATAAGCAAGACACAGAAAGAGAAATACCACATTATCTCACTTTATGTGGAATCTAAAACAGTCAAACTCCTAGAAGCAGAGAGAAGGATGGTGGTTGCCAGGATGAGGGGAGGGGGAAGTGGGGTGATGTTGGTCAAAAGTACAGCGTTTCAGTTATGCAAGATTAATAGGTTCTGGAGACCTAATGTACTGCATGGTGACTATAGCTAATAATACGGTACTGTATAACTGATATCTGCTAAGAGGATGTAGCTTAAATCTTCTCCACACACACACATACAAATGGTAAGTACATAGACGTGATAGATACGTTAATTAGCTGGATTGTGGTGATCATTTCACAATTTATAAGTACATCAAAACATCAAGTTGTATCCCTTAAATATATACAATTTTTATATGTCAGTGATATCTCAATAAGGCTGTTTTAAAAAAAACAGACCCCCAAGTCCTAATACCCCCAACTCCTAATACCATCACACTGAGGGTTAAGGCTTGCACATATGAATTCTGGGGGGACACAATTCAGTCCACAGCTGTTCTTACCATGAACCCAGAACACAGTGCATTTTACAAGCACCAGTTCGACAGCTCTTCACCACGACCCTCAGGAAGGTGCTGTCATTACCCCCACTTCACAGATGAGGAACCCGCGGCACAGAGTGGTGAGCAACTTGTTAGTAACTTGGGGCTGAGAAGTAAACTCAAGCCATCTGGTTCTAGAGGGAAGGGGGAAGCGCTGAGAAGGTGAAGTATAGAGCACTTGGAGAGAAAATGAAAGTGCGTATCTGGGGTCTAATTTAGGGAGACAGGGAGTCAGGTCTCTGTGAGGAGCTGACATTTAATACGGTACATGGAGAATGAGTAGGCTTTAGCCAGGCAGGGCAGTGGAAAGAGAGGCTACCTGCTCCAGGCTGGGGACTCATTGCTCCCCACTCTTACTTTTAAGCTGAAAACACCCAAACAGATTTTTTTTTAAGGTTTTTTTTTTTTAATTTATTTTTGGCTGTGTTGGGTCTTCATTGCTGCACGCGGGCTTTCTCTAGTTGCGGCAAGCGAGGGCTACTGTTCCTTGCAGGGCACGTGCTTCTCATTGCGGTGGCTTCTCATTGCGGAGCACAGGCTCTAGGTGTGTGGGCTCAGTAGTTGTGGCTCACGGGCTCTAGAGCACAGGCTCAGTAGTTGTGGCACATGGGCTTCGTTGCTCCGTGGCATGTGGGATCTTCCTGGACCAGGGCTTGAACCTGTGTCCCCTGCATTGGCAGGCGGATTCTTAACCACTGCGCCACCAGGGAAGTCTCCAAACAGCCAGATTTTTGATGATCATTTTGAAACTTGAAAATGAGGTGGGGGGATAAAATTAATTGTACCTATAATCCTACAATTTTCATTCCTCCTTTTATTCCCTTACAATTTGGATTCATATATACCCCAAATTTTAGTAGATAATCTATACCCAAGTTTGATGAATTTTGTTTTTTTGTTTGTTTGTTTAATTTATTTTTTTAACACCTTTATTGGAGTATAATTGCTTTACAATGGTGTGTTAGTTTCTGCTTTATAACAAAGTGAATCAGCTATACATATACATATATCCCCATAGCTCCTCCCTCTTGCGTCTCCCTCCCACCCTCTCTCCATCATTTTTAAGACTGAATAATATTTTGTTGTCTGTATAGACCACATTTGCTTTGTCCATTCATCTGTTGATGGACATTTGGGTTGTTCCCTTGGCTATTGTGGACATGGAGGTGCAGATAGCTCTTTGAGATGGATTTTGTTTTTAATTTAATAGAATTTCATACTCTTCCCTGTTTTATGTAGTTACCGTACTCATCATTCTGATTGCTCTATGTTATCGTCACGTGGGGACACCATAGTTTGTTTCCAGTTTTCACTGTTGGAAGCACTGCTATTATAAACATCTCTATGCATGCAGCACTTTTCTTCTTTTTACTGACAGGAGGCAGGTGTAGATTTATAGGTGGTACTGGCATTTTTGATGCTCTGTTTGCCCAGTTGCCCTCCAAAGGAATGTTCACATTTTCTAAGTCTCCGGCAATGAAATGAGTGTATCTGTTTCCCAGAATTCTCAACAGTGCATGGGATTTTCAAAGTAGATTTCTTGAGTAGCTATCAATACAATAGTACCTCAGGATTGTTTAAGTTGTCCTTCCTTATAATTTTAGTTATTTTTCATATTTAGTGTTTTATTTCTTCTGGACTCTCTTATGTTGAAAAAGGATAATTTTAGACATCAGTTGCAGAAAATATCAAGAGGTAATATCCTCACTTATATCTGGAGGGGCAATTTGTCTTTAAAGTTTTTCATGGATCCCCTAGAGCTCATCTAAGACCTAAGATGGTGGCATTTGCATAGGGTGTAAGCGCTGCAGACATACCAGATGTGGAAAGGTGGCCAAAGGACAAATCTACTAAGGAATGTCCAGGAAACTCGCTGATATTTGTGTTGTGATTTTAAAAAACTTTAAACAGTACGGCTGAGGGACTTTCCTCGTAGTTCAGTGGCTACGATTCCGCACTCCCAATGCAGGGGGTCTGGGTCCGATCCCTGGTCAGGAAACTAGATCCTACATGCTGCAACTAAAGATCCCGCATGCCACAACTAAAGAGCCCACATGTCGCAAATAAGACCATGTGTAGCCAAAAAAAACAAACGGTAAAGTCGAAGCCCCCCTCTTCATCACATGTCACAAGAGATGGATCGAAGGAGATTTTGCTATGATTTATGTCAGGGAGTGTTCTGCCTATGTTTTCCTCAGGGAGTTTTGTGGTGTCCAGTCTTACATTTGGGTGTTTGGTCCATTTTTAGTTTACTTTTGTGTATGGTGTTCGGGAATGTTCTGGTTTCGTTCTTTTGCGCATAGCTGTCCAGTTTTCCCTGCACTGCTTGTTGAGGATACTGTCTTTTCTCCATTGTGTATTCTTGCCTCCTTTGTCATAGATTGATTGACCATGGGTGTGTGGGTTTGTTTCTGGGCTTTCTATCCTGTTCCATTGATGTACCTGTCTGTTTCTGTGCCAGTACCATGCTGTTTTTATTATTGTAGGTTTATGCTGTGGTCTGAGGTCAGGGAGCCTGATTCCTCCAACTCCATTCTTCTTTCTCGGGATTGCTTTCGCTATTCAGGGTCATTTGTGTTTCCATACAAATTAAAAAATTTTTTGTTCTAAAATAAAAGATTAAAAAGTAAATTCTTTCACAGAATTAAGACAACGTGGTGTTGGTAGGGATAGACAGGTACAGCAATAGAACAAAAGAGAGAGTCAGAAACAGACCCATGAATGTACGAACACTTGATTTATCACGAATGTACAACAGCATTGTAATAAAGAAAGAATGGTCTTTTCAACAAATAGTGCCATATCATTGAAGTATCCATATGGAAAAAAGTAAATTCGGACCCTTACATCATACACACAAATGAATTCTTTTTTTAAAATTTTAATTAATTAATTAATTTTATTTTTGGCTGTGTTGGGTCTTCATTACTGCACACGGGCTTTCTCTCATTGAGGTGAGTGAGGGCTACTCTTCATTGTGGTGTGCGTGCTTCTCATTGTGGTGGCTTCTCTTGTTGCAGAGCACGGGCTCTAGGCGTGCGGGCTTCAGTAGTTGTGGCACGTGGGCTCAGTAGTTGCGGCTCCCAGGCTCTAGAGTGCAGGCTCAGTCGTTGTGGCACACGGGCTTAGTTGCTCCGCGGCATGTGGGATCTTCCCGGACCAGGGATCGAACCCGTGTCCCCTGCAATGGCAGGCGGATTCTTAACCACTGCGCCACCAGGGAAGTCCCTCATTTCTTTTTTTTAATTGAAGTATAGTTGATTTACAATGTTGTGTTAATTTCTGCTGTACAGCAAAGTGATTCAGTTATACATATACATACATTCTTTTTTTATATTCTTTTCCATTATGGTTTATCTCAGGATATTGAACATAGTTCCCTGTGCTATACAGTAGGATCTTGTTGTTTATCCATTCTATATGTAATAGTTTGCATCTGCTAACCCCACACTCCCAGTCCATCCCTCCCCCTATCCACCCCCCAGATCAATTCTTAGTGGATTATGGACCTAAATGTGTGAGGCACAACTAAAAAATTTTTAGGAGAAAACATAGGGTTTATATCTCAATGAACGTAAGGTAGGGCAAGATTCCTTAGACACATAAGACACTAAAAGAACTATCATAAAAGAAAAGATTGCTCAATTTGACTATATTAAAATTGGAGATGTTTACTTATCAAAGATATTTTAATTAAACAGAAACAGAAAAGAGTTAACCATAAAGGAAAAAAATTGACAAGTTAGACTACATTAAATTTAAGATTTCCATTCCTCAAAAGCCACCACTGAGTAAAAAATCAAGCCAGAGAGTGGGAGAAGATACTCACAAGTCATATATTTGACAAAGGACTTGTATTCAGGATATAGAAAGACTTCCCAAAAGTCAGTAAGAAAAGGACAATAAGACAAGAACAGACAATCCAACAGAAAAATGGGCAAAAAACTAGAACAGGTGTGTCACAGAAGAGGCTATCCAAATGGCCAATAAACATATGAAAAGATGCTCAATTCATCATCAGGGAAATGCAAGTTAAACCACAATACAATATCAGCATCCTCTCACTGTAATGAAAAAGACAAAAAGTACCAAGTGTTGGTATTTCTCCCAGTGTCTCCTAAAGAGGAAGATATACACATCCTGTGACCAGCATAGGTGTATACCCAACAGAAACGTGTCCTCGTGCTCATCAAAAGCACGTACGAGAATGTTCACAGCAGCACTATTTGTAATGCCTCCAAACTGGAAACTATCCAAATGTCCATCAATCATAGAATGGATAAACTGTCATGTAATAGACTGCCATAATGCAACAAACATGAGTTCATAACAACTGCCCAAATCAATGCACTGAATCCCACACGCAAGCACACACCAAAGAGAACTTTCCTCATCTCCCATGTACGTAAGTCAGGATAGTGGTTACCTTGGAGGGGTGGTGACCAGAGGAGGCATAAAGGGGCTTTGGGGATGCTGGTGATGTTGATTCTCAATCTGGATGCTGGTCACACAGTTCATTTGTAAAAAATTCACATTGTACTGTATGATGTATTCACTGTTCTGTTTGTATGTATGTTATATTCAATAACGTATGAATAATGTATGTATGTTTATTTTAAGACCCCATTAATGAAAAGGCAAGATGAGAGTAGGAGGAGATATTTGCAACACAGAAAAAAATATGCCGGTACATATATCACTTAGCTCTTTGCCAGCATGTTAAATTAAGGGCTTTTCCTTTTAAGATCTCTTCATCCTTCTCTAACTATGCATTTTTATGTGTTTCTATAGATATGTGTAATTTGAAAATAAATTATTTTTTGTGTTTATTGAACAGATTTCCCCTCATTACAAACTTTTAAATGCAGATGAGTGGAAATTCTGCTCTTTCTCTGGGGAAATTTTTCAAATAATTTATTTATGTTGTTCTTGGTTTCTTTCCTCCTCTAGTTAAAAGATTTGATATATTTCTTTTTAAACTCTTTACCCGATATTCTCAGCTTCTCTCCCTCCCTACATCATCACAAAGTGCTAGGAAGTCAGGAGGAGACACACGCTGTCAGCATGCCCCACCTTGATTTGACGGAAGGAGAAAGTGAGACCTTCAGTCCAGCTACATGATCAGGAGGCTGTGGGTACAAGGAAGAGAGGGAGAAAACCTGGGTTCCTAACAGTAAAGTGCAACCCCTTGCAAGGTCACAACCACCTTCTAATATCAGTACTTTTATAAAAGCGCATTTAGGACAAGTGAGCAAGTGACACTAAATCATGGCAGGTCAAGCCCCCTGCAGACAGCCCGACAGCGCCCATTCAGCCAGGCGCTCATCAGAGCATCTTTACTGAGCCCACGGCAGTGACCCAGACGGCCAGGCTTGCATCTTGTGAAGCTCCCATTCCAAGGAGAGGAGACAGACAATAAACAAGCCACCAAAGAAGCCAGATAATGTGAAGGAAGTAAACAGGGTGATGAAAGAGAGAAGGACTGGGGAGGCCTCACCAAGGAGGCAACATCTGGACTGAGAATGAACCAGCGCCAAGGGAGCAGGGAAGATGGTTCCAGGCAGAGGGCAACGTGAGTGTGGGGCTGGGAAAGGGCTTGGCATGTTCCGGGATTAGGAACCGGCCCGTGTGGCCAGAGCACAGAGGCCGAGGGGCGGGAGCTGAAGGAGGGCATCCCAGCCATGGGAAGGCTTTGACTGAGAGCCATGGGAAGCCACTGAGGAGTCTTAAGCAAAAAAGGGACATGATCTGATTTGCATTTTAAAAGATAATTCTCATGGATAAACAAAGTGTGGTATACACATACAATGGGATATTATTCAGCCTTAAAAAAGGTAGACATTTTGACACATGCTACAACCTTGAGGATATTATGCTAGGTGAAATAAGCCAGTCACAAAAGGACCACTACTGTGTGATTCTACTTACACGAGGTACCTAGAGTCATCAAGTTAATAAAGACAGAAAGTAGGATGGTGGTTGCCAGGGGCTGGAAGCAGGGGGGATGGGGAATTACTGTTCAAAGCGTTCAGAGTTTCAGTTTGGGAAGATGAGAAAGTTCCGGAGGTGGACCGTGGTGACAGTTGCACAACAATGTTCATGTAATTAATGCCAGTGACGTGTACACTTAACAATACTTAAAATAGTAAATTGTATGTTATGTATATTTTACCACAATAAAAGAAAAACATTTTAAAGATAATTCTACCTGCTGTGTAGAGGATGAACAGCAGGGTTGGGGCTTCAGAGACGAAGCTGAGGGGCCTTCGAAGACTAAAGTGCTGAGGGCAGCCTGTCGGAGGGGTGGAGGCCTGACTAGGCAGTGGCCATGGGGGTGAGAGGAGCGGGCAGATGTGCCATCCAGGTCATTCCGGACTTGGCCATGGACTGGACTGGGGAGAAGGGGAGGGAGAGAGAGGTCAATATGTCTGTGACCTAACAACAAATGACAATAACAGAATACGAAATGCAGTAACAAGAAAGCATTCCAAAATAAGTTGTGCTAGCGTAGTATTTCATGTTTTCATTTTCAGAATTGTCTTTAACATCGTTGTATTCAAAAACGATGTATCTTTTTTTCAACAAGATTTTAAAACCCACACATAAGGCCACTTACAGTCTCCAAACCCGGCCTGTCTCAGCACGCAGGACACTGCATCAGACCCCTGTCCACAGGGTTGTGTTCCAGTGCGGTCTGGTTCAGGAGCTCAGCATCTCCTGACTCCCGGCTTTTGTCTGACAGCAGAGGGGAGCAAGTGCAGCCCCAAGCAATAGAAAACACAAGGCACTGTGACGGGTGCTTTAGGGAGACGATCTCGTTGAATCCTGGAGACCACTTTATGAGGCAGGGACTACAGTCCCTATTTTAAAGTAAGGGACTGAGCCTTTAGAGGTTGAATAAGCGGTGAATCTCTGCTGTCTACAGCTGGCAGAATGGGCCCTGCTCAGCAGCCAAATGCGACTCTGTCCCACAGTGGCACAAGGTGGATCCTGAGGGCAAGGGGGGCAGGTGGACACTAGGCCACCTCATAGCAAAGGAGGAGGGGGAGGAGGTGTGGACGGGGTCTCACCCTGAAACCCTCTGGGCCCAACAGGGGCAGAGAGTAATCAGGGGTCCTGAGGGCCTGGGCCTTTCTGGCACCTTCTCCTCTGGTGGGTGTGTCTGGCGAAGCTGCGTCCGCCTGGCTTAGTGACGCTCCAGGCCGCTCTGGAGGGTCAACAGGAGAGGCCGGAAGGTGGGTGGAAAGAGCGTGGCCTCAAAGTCCTCGGCTTCATCCCCAGCTCGGCATTCTCAAAGCTGTGTGCCCTGGGGCTGGGCATTTCGTATTTGTAAGCGTTAGTTTCCTGTCTGTAAAACAAGGATGATAACAATATCCTTTGAAGGGTTGTGGTGAGGAGCAAATAAAAGTATTTGAACAGCGTTTTCACCTCAGATTGTCTCTTTCTTTGGGAAGGCCTGGGAGGGTCTGCTGGAGGTTATGGGGACAAAGAACAGCAGCTAAGCGTCCCCACCTCAGCCAGCCTTGTCACTACCACTGGATGGGAAGGATTTTATGAATCATTGTATGGCATGCACGTGCTACTTCTTAGTAAGAACGCTGTCATTTTATACCCATTTTTTGTCTGGCATGGAAGATCTTTTAAAACCCAGGCCCCCAGTCGCCTCCCCAGTGACCTGGCCTCGCTCCACCAGATGGAATGAGTCCTCCTTCTTCGTGCTGTGTCGCCTATGAATACGCTTCATTATTGCACCTTCTATGTATTGATAAAAAACTACTATAACCACGTTATAGACACCTACTTTGGCTGCTGGATTTGAGCTCTGTGAGAAAGGCATCCCCAGGGCCGGGGAGAGTAGAGAATAGGGCAGGTGCTCAACGAGTATTTGTTAAATAAAATCGAAATAAACCAAAGTGGCGTTCCAGCAAAGGAGCCATAACATGTTTCATAACATGTTTCATGTTTCATGTTTCATTATAAAAATTATATACATGGGACTTCCCTGGTGGCGCAGTGGTTAAGAATCCTCCTGCCAATGCAGGGGACACGAGTTTGAGCCCTGGTCCGGGAAGATCCCACATGCCGCGGAGCAACTAAGCCCGTGCGCCACAACTACTGAGCCTGCGCTCTAGAGCCCATGAGCCACAACTACTGAGCCCACATGCCACAACTACTGAAGCACGCACGCCTAGAGCCTGTGCTCTGCAACAAGACAAGCCACTGCAATGAGAAGCCTGCGCACTGCAACGAAGACCCAACACAGCCAAAAATAGATAAATAAAAATTTTAAAAATTATATTAAAAAATCATATACATATATACATAATGGAATATTATTCAGCCATAAAAAAGAAGGAAATCCTGCCATTTTTGACAACATAGATGGACACTGAGGGCATTATGCTAAGTGAAATAAGTCAGACAAAGACAAATACTGTATGATCTCCCTTATATATGGAATCTAAAACAAAATAAAATGACGACTTGTAGATACAAAGAACAGATTAGTAGTTGCCAAAAAAAAAAAAAGCAACCTGATCATAGATCACAGAATATTTAGGGAATATATGAGATTGGGAAGAAGGGGGAGTTATCCATTTTCACATCCCCCAGTGATAATTTTGGTAAACATTAACCCGTATTTCTTTTTTTTTTAATATTTATTTATTTTATTTTTATTTATTTGGCTGCGCCGGGTCTTAGCTGCGGCACGCAGGATCTTCGTTGCGGCGTGGAGGATCTTTAGTTTTGGCATGCGAGATCTTTAGTTGCAGCATGCAGGATCTCTAGTTGTGGCATGTGGGATCTAGTTCCCTGACCAGGGATCGAACCCAGGCCCCCTGCATTGAGAGGGTGGGGTCTTAACTGCTGGACCACCAGGGAAGTCCCAACCTGTATTTCTTTCCAGTCATTTTTTCCTAGATGTGCTCTGTTTTTACATAATGATTTTGTAATTTATACATGCAATTTTTAAATCTGGCCTCTATTAACATTACAACTGTTACAATATTTCATTCTTAAATCTCAAGGTCAGTTTTCATTCTTTTTTCCCACTTTGTTCTGGATTATCCATTTTTCCAAAAATCATGTTTCCAAAATAACAATATAAAGAATTAATGTCTCAAAGCTTTCAAAATTGCTTTATCAATAAACCCTGTTTTTATCAATTGAATCTTATATAGAACTCCAATATACAAAGAGATAATACTTTATTCAAATAAAATCATTTTCTAAGTCAAAATCCTGGTATTTGCTTGTGGTAACATCAGTCGATTCGCACACTAAGGCTATTTAGGTGAAGTCAAAATTGGAGCCTGGGGCCATATTACAGCCTCTGAGGAGCCACACCCACAGAATCACAGCACCCTGAACACCCTGGGATTCTGTGGCAGCTCCATAGAGAAGGGGGCAGACTTGCCAGCTCCCCAGGAGCCTGGCAGATGGGTTTCCCTCCCCGTGCCAGGCTGTGACCAGTCAAGATTTCCGGGCAGCTCCAGGAGCCTCCCTAATTCCGCCAAGTGAACGGAGGAGAGGAAGAGGCATCTCTGAGGAACCCCATCTACCTCGACACTCACATAGGGTGATTGGGGGATTGCCTTTAAACAAAAGCAGCCACTTATCTTTGATTTTCCAGGGCAGAGGCTGGGATTTTGTCCTTCCCACCCCCAGCCTGATTTCTCCCTTCTGTCCCTCTCCTGCAGTCCCCTCTCACTCAATCTGTGGTCAAGGGCTTCCCTGGTGGTGCAGTGGTTAGGAATCCGCCTGCCAATGCAGGGGACACGGGTTCGAGCCCTGGTCCGGGAAGATCCCACGTGCCTCGGAGCAACTAAGCCCGTGCACCACAACTACTGAGCCCACGTGCCACAACTACTGAAGCCCACGCGCCTGGAGCCTGTGCTCCGCAACAAGAGAAGCCACCGCAATGAGAAGCCGGCGCACCGCAACCAAGAGTAGCCCCCGCTCGCCGCAACTAGAGAAAGCCTGTGTGCAGCAAGGAAGACCCAATGCAACAAAAAATAAAATAATTTAAAAAAAAAAATCTGTGGTCGAACCTTCCAACAACCTTTCTGCAGAGATGAGAGAGAAGGAAGAGAAGACGGTATATTTCCTTGTGTCTCTGCATTTCGGGACAGGAGGCCGGCTCTGGTCAGAGGCCTCTTCTGCCGGCTGGTGTGAGGGCAGTGAGGGGCAGGAGTACGCGCTGCAGCATCAGGGCACACAGTTCCCACTAAAGTGACCCGAGGACACCGGGCAGAAATAAATATGTCAGAGGTGTACAAAATACAGCTGTACCCACCTCCCCTAATTTGTTTTATAACACAAAAATAAAGCAATTGTTACACAAGGATACTCCAATTCCTCTGGCAGAAAACAACAGCAAATGATTAGGAGAGAGTTGTTTGTTGAGAAGTAGCTCTGGGATATTCAGCAAGCCTGTAAATGATTTATTAACACGTGGTCGAGTGAAAGCTGAAATGCAATACGGGAATCTCAGAATCAGAACGGATAGAGCCTGGCCAAATCCAGGCCAGCTGCACCTGACCCTCTGTCCGTCACCTCACCTCGGAGCAGGCTCCCATCCTGCCCCTGCTCCTGCTCACATTTGTTGGTGCCCAGCACCCCCTACTGGCAACAAGAAAAGTCTTTCTTCCTCCAGAAATTGGCAGTGTTTTGTCACTTGGCAGGCGGTGAGCAACAGAATCCCTTTCTGTAGGGTTGTCCTTCCTGCCCAACTTCAGATTGCTCTCAGATTTTATTTTGATAAAATATTAAGTTCCAGTCATTTTCCACAGCAACCTTCAAAGGCACCTACGTTTACAAGCAAAGGTTTCAAAGGCACTCCATGGGATATGCCATATGATGGATGATGAATATATTCGGAATTCTATGCTTATTGTTTTTATAAAATACATCATATTAGGGCAGTAGTACATTCATTCGTTCAATAAATATTTTTTAAGCAGCCTCTATGTACCAGGTACTAGAAAACAGACAAATATTTCTGCCCTGATGGAGCTTATCTCTATGGGGGGAGGGGGGAGAGGGACATTTAATAAACAAGTAAAATAAATAGCATGAAATTGGTAGTACAAAAAAGAATAGGCAGGAAAGAAAGGTAGGGATGTGTATGGGGGAGGGGTAGTTGCCTTTTTAAATTAGAGAAGTGAGGAGACACACCTGTGGATATCTGGAGATAGAATGTTCCGGGCAGAGGGAAGTTAGTGCAAAGCTCTGGAAGCAGAGTGTCTTTGGTGTGTTGGGTTTGTCCAAGAAACAGCAAGGACGCCGTCTTGGCTGAGGTGGAGTGAGGCAGGGAGATGAGGTCAGAGAGGGGCGAGGGCACAGACTGTGAAGGGGTTGCGGGGGATTGTAAGCAAGCACTTGGGCTTTTTATTCAGAGGCAGATGGGGCTCTAAATAGATAAGTGACATGATCTGGGGTACACACCCCCAAGTGTTTTACTGATAGACGTGCACAATTAATGTTTGGAAACTATAGGTCTGCAGAATGAACTCTAAAATCAGCCCACCGTTTCCTTTCACTGAGACCCACATTGGAGGAGGAAACGTGAGCTGTCTTGAAAGATGAGAACTTCAACAAGCAGACATTACAGGCCTTCCTAGACTAATCGTTATTCCTATGCTAAACCTCGAAGTGTAGCAAGTGATCTAGTTGGTAAACTGAGGTATCCAGCACTGGGGGCCTTCTCCGTACTGAATTCCTCACTCTCTTCCTTACTAGTCCTGATTCCTTACCTGAATCAGACTTCTCCCCAGAAACAGGTCGACAGACAGATGGCTTAGAGCAAGGGCCTGTGTGACACAGTGACACCTGGATTCCCCGTGTTCTAGTTCAGACACACAAGGAGTGTCATGAAGTTTAACAGTTGGTACCTTCCCGATTTTGATCAGAGCCAGCCTAGACTTGTTAATACCTGCTATTAAAATATTGGACTTTCTGGGAGGCACTTTTAATTTAGAAAACCCACTAACAGGTGCTGGTTCAGGATGGTAATCTGAGAACATACATTTAACTCCTTCTTGCAAACTCCCACTTAAGTGACCAAAGGAATATAACAAGAAAACTCTGTATTAGTACTAGAATCTGAGGAGAGAGAAAGGCTGCTACCTTCAAATCAAAGTGTGAGCAAGTGAACTGAGTCAGACAGAGGAAGACAAATTCACAATCTGACTTATATATAAGGAAAAAAAATCAAGCTTGTGGTTACCAGAGGTGGAGGGTGGGAGAGGGGGAATTGGAGGAAGATAGTTAAAAGGTACAAATTTATAAGATTAAAAAGTACTAGGCTGTGATAACCTATATAAGAATCTAAAAAAGAATGAATGTATACGTATAACTGAATCACTTTGCTGTACACCCGGAAGTAATACAACATTGTAAATCAACTATATTCCAATAAAATTAAAAAAAAATTTTTTTTTAAGTACTAGGGATGTAACGTATGACAGGACTATAGCCAACACTGCTGCGTGGCATGTAGGAAAGTTGTTACGAGTAAATCCTAAGAGTTCTCATCACAAGAAGAATTTTTTTTCCTTTTCTTCTTTTCCTTTTATTGTATATATATATACAATTTGGGAAGATGGATGTTAGTTGAACCTATTGTGGTAATCATTTCACAATATATGTAAATCAAATCATCATGCTGTACGTCTACAACTTATACAGTGATGTATGTCAACCATTTCTCAATAAAGCGGGAAAAATAAAAGTGTGAGCCATTGGAATGGACCCCAGCAGAAGCTCATTAACATCCCCACCTGTGGACCAGTGAGAGCTGGACAAACTACAGCCACATATAATGATGTCAAGATGGTCAGTCTCTGTTCATTGTGAACCTCCTTACTTCCGGTCTTTAATGCTACAAGGGGCAATTTCAGAATTATGATCTTCTTACTTTGCCAGTCCAGGTCATTTTGCTTTGGGGAGCAGGGTGAGGGCTGCTCACACTTCCACACTCAGTGAAGCAGGGCACAGCTCGAGCTGGCAACTGAAGGGCATCACCATGCCACTTGGGAAAGGGGCACTGACCCAGCCAACTTCATGCTGCCACAACAGAAAAATTCTTTGGACATGGCTGCCCAAATCTCTCACACGTCAAAGAACCTCTAATCTGACAAAGTAAACCTCCACTAAATCTAAACTCTTCCCTTCCCCCTTTGAGTGTGCTTTTTAACATTTGCACAGGTACCCACATAATTTGAAGAAAACGGATTTCAACTACCTGAACTAGAAAAATAATCCTAAGCAACAGAAGAACATACTGTGGCAACCATGAATAAATACCCTTCAGATCCCCCAGTGGAGAGCATCATTGACTGATGGTCCCATCGGCTGCCCCCTGGATCCACCAAGTTCACCTCAGCCTATACTTCCCGGGGACTCTTTCTAGCCAATGAGCATGGTGGGGTACTAAGGCAGGCCCATTCAGCGAGATGCTGGATTCCAACAGATGACTTTGGCTTGAGGACTCTCCATCCGCCTGGCCGAATCTTTCTTGGAACTGTAGTCTGAGATTCTTCCTATCTCCTTTCTTCCCTCTCCTTCCATGGGTGTCAAACCTAGATCTGAAGCCTCTCCCTACCTTCTCTGGCACCAGTCCCCAGCCCCAGCCCCCAGTGAATCTCTTGTATATCTAACCCCATCCTAGCAGACCTAAATGCATGCACATGCAGACATATTAAAAAGTCAAAAAATTGTAAAGAAATCAATTTGAGGGATTAGAGGAAAGGTGCCCTTATGAAAGAGAAACAGTAAACATAGAAGACCCTAAAGCATATGCATACCGAGTTTCAAAAGAACACATCTAAAAACAGAAGTAAGCATGAAGAGGGACTAACCTGAGAGTGAGAAAGATTCTCTAAGGGAAAAACCTAATTGTTGACAAATACAGGAGGAGCGGTAAACAGCAGATTGGATGTGGCAAAATATCAGGTTCCATGGAAACAGAGAATAAAGGCAAGAATCAAATAATAGGAAAATAATGGTCTAAAATTAAAAGGCTAGTCTTCAGACCTCAAAAAGGTTACCCAACACCAAGAAATATTAAGGAAGAGACCACACCTAGAAATAACATGGTGACATTTTAAAATTTAAAGGATAAAGAAAAAGATGTAGAGGTATCTATCTAAGGAGAAAAATTCACATTGTACACAACACAAAAGAAACTCAAAATCAGACAGAAAGCTTCTCTTCTGCAATACTCTATCCCAGAAAACAAAAGCAAATTAAAGGAGAAGATTGTAAGCTAAGGATTTGACATCCAGTCACGGTATCACATATGCAAAGGTAACAGAAAAACATTGCCAGGTATGTGAGGGTTCAGAAAGTGCACCACCCATATACTCTTTATTTAAAGAAAAAAAAGAAAGAAAGAAATTAAGAATACCAGCAGAAGACAAAAAAATAGTAATAATTAAAGAACTGGCCAGACTATGTAGTATGATACTGGCACATTAATTTGGGCCCAAATAAAAACTGAGACATTACAAAGGGAAGGGAAGGGAGTGGAGTGAAGACACAGTAAAAAAATAGCAACTAATGGAAACCAGGAAAAACAGAGCGGTGTCTCCGTAAGGTTGTTTCTATCATCATGAAACAAGGTAATGTCCAAAATATTCCTGAAAGAATAAAGAAAAAAATGCACTTCTTTTTGATTCCTTAGGTAACTATTTACTGTCCAGTTTTGCCCAAGGCATTTCATTGAACAGCTGTTTTCTGTGTAATAACCATACTTCTATATAAACAGAGAGCCCCTGGTAATACCGTGAAGGGAATTATGGCAGTGGCTTTCTCCTTTACAGAACACCGTTTGAAAAATCAGAAAAAATCAATAGCTAAGCACGTCTAATAAATGCTGTGCAGAGTTTAGCCCATTACATTTATGCCTTATGTAATCTTCACAACCCTATCATTATTCCTTTTACAGCTGAACAGACTGATTCCCAGAGAGGTTAAATAATTTTTCCAAAGCCACATAGCTTGTGAAGTGTATGAGCTAGGACTGGAAATATCTCCAAACCCAAGTTCTCCATCACTACACTAAAATGCTTCATTTTCTCCAGAATAAAAGCACATACACACAAAATTGTGCATATAATTTTACTTGTAGTTTTATAGACAACGCTACTGAGTTGTTAGGAACCATTAATACATGTGTATGAACAATTTCACCACATAAAATCATCCCTTCATAACTCAAAATATATGGACTCTTGCAATTCAGTTTATAAAGATATAGATACACACACATCTGTAATGCAGTACTAGAGGTTCTGCTCCTAATAATAAGGCTCAGCAGCTTCTTTTGGACCAACTCTCCTGTTGTTAATAGGTATAAACTCTGGACGAAATACAAAAAACAACTAACTGAATACACTGGAGAATGACCAGAAGCAGGCAGAGTTCACACTTCAAAGAAAGGAAAAGCACTGCGGAAGTCTTCCACTTTTACAGTTTTTAGTCCCTACTCTGTACCTTGCCAGGCAGCTAGAACTCTGACGGAAAAATTGCAGAGTATTGTTGATAAGAATTCAGGGAAATCACAGCTGCAGGAAAGTGAGGGAGGAGGTCCTGGAAGGCAGAGCCAGAGTAGGTAAGCCAAAAATTCTGTCTACATTAACTCTGCCCCCTGAACCACACAGGCACAGGGCAGACTCTAAGCAGCAACTGAGATATGAGGTGCTGCCAACCTAGAAAAAGAGCCTAGGGTTTGAGTCCAGCCAAGTTAAATGCCTAACAGGAAACAAACAAAGAGCAATACTCTTGAAGGCATATAACAGAACCCAGAATCTCTGTAACATCATTCACCATAGCTAAGATACAACCTAAAACTATTTGACATGTGAACACTCAGGAAAATGAGATCCATTTTCAAGAGAATCAACAAAGACTGAGCCTGAGATGATCCAAGTGTCAGAACAAGCAGACAAGGATTCGAAGGCTGCTTTTTCAAGTTTACGTGGAACATTCATCTAGACAGACCATACACTGTGTCATAATACAAGTCTCAATAAAATTAAAAGGATTGAAATCATAAACAGGCTATTTTCTGACCACAGTGGAATTAAAAGTAGAAACCAGTAACAATAAAATATTTAGGAGAAAAAACAAACATTTGTTCTATGTTACGCCATCCATAAAAATTAACTCAAATGGATTGAAGACTTGAACTTAAGACCTGAAACCATAAAACTCCTAGAAGAAAACATAGCAGTAAGCTCCTTGACATAGGTCTTGGCAATGATTTTTTTTCAATCTGACACCAAAAGTAAAAGCAACAAAAGCAAAAATAAACAAATGGGAATACACCAAACTAAAAAGCTTCTGCACAGCAAAGGAAACCATCAACAAAATGAAAAGGCAGTCTACTGAATGGGAGAAAATATTTGCTAATCATGTATCTGATAAGGGGCTAATATCCAAAATATATAAAGAACTCATATAACTCAACAGCAAAAAAACAAACAATCTGATAATAAAAATGGGCAGAAGATCTGAATACTTTTTTCCAAAGAAGACATACAGATGGCAAACAGGTACATGAAAAGATGCTCTACATCATTAATGATCAGGGAAATACAAATCAAAACCAGAGTGAGATATCACCTCATACCTATTACAATGGCTGTTATCAAAAAGACTAGAAGTAACAAGTGTTGGCAGGGATGTGGAGAAAAGGGAACCCTCCCTCATGCACTGTTGGTGGGAATGTGAATTGGTGCAGCTACTATGGAAAATAGTATGGAGGTTCCTCAAAAAATTAAAACTAGAACTACTATACAATATAGCAATCCCACTTCTAGGTATTTATCTGAGGAAAACGAAAACATTAACTTGAAAAGCTATACTCACCCCCATGTTCACTGCAGCATTATTTATAATAGCCAAGATATGAAAACAACCTAAGTGTCCATCGATGGATGATAGATGAATGAAGATGTGGTAACTATATATAGTGGAATATTATTCAGCTGTAACAAAGAAGTAAATCTTGCCATTTGCAACAACATGAATGGAACTTGAGGGCACTATGCTCAGTGAAATAAGTCAGATAAAGACAAATACCGTATGACCTCTCTTAAACATGGAATTAAAAGAAAAAATTTTTTAATTAAAAAATCCCCTCAAGCTGATAGATACAGAGAACTGATTGGTGGTTGTCAGAGGCAGGGGGGTACAGGGTGGGAGAAATGGGTGTACTTTTTTTTTAAGTTTAAATAAATTGAAAGTTTAACATTTGCTAATTAGACAACATACTTCTAGATAATCCATGGGTCAAAGAATTCAAAAGGAAGCTAGAAAATACTTGGAACTGAATGAAAATGAAAATACAACATGTTAAAATTTTTGAGATGCAGCTAAAACAGTGCTTAAAGAAAAACTTACAGCTTTAAATATTTATACTAGAAAAAAAGTCTAAAATCAATGACCTAGGACTTACCTTAAGAAGATAAAGAAAAAAGAGCAAAGTAAATCCAACCTAAGTAGAAGAAAGGAAATGATAAAGAGCAGAAATCAATGAAATTAAAAACAATTAAAAATCAACAAAGCCAAAAGTTGGCTCTTTGAAAACAGATCAACAAAACAATAAACTCCTAGCTAGACTGATCAAGAAGGAGAAAACAGAAATTATCAGTATCAGAATGAAAAAGAAGTTACCACTACAGCTCCTACAAGATGTTAAAAGGATAGAAAGGACTATTATGAATAACTTTATGTCCACAAATCTGACAACTGGGGTCAAATGGATAAATTCTTTGAAATTATAATTTACCTAAACGACACAAGATGAAACCCAAACTCTGAATAGCCCTGTATTTATTAAAGAAATAAGTTATAAGAAACCTTCCCACAAAAAAAACTTCAGGCCCAGAGGGTTTCACAAATTAATTCTATAAATCTAATAATGAAAAAGAGGATAGTTAGAATTTGGTTATTAAAAAGTCACCTTTAATAGCAACAAGAATAATGTCCAAGAGTCAACATTATACAGGTTGTAAGCGCTAGCCTATAAAGAAACAGGAAATCAGCTCCGATGAAATTCACTTCTTCTTCCCTTTCGAAGGCTTGGCAAATAAAGCTGGATCTATCCGCTCCTTTGCCAGTCCTCTGACAGAGAAGAGCCTCGCCGCCCGCTCCTGGAGGGTGCCCCCGCACTTCAGTCCCCGGGCCGTGAGTTCACACTTGAGCTTCTCCAAACCCAGCAACTCCACTTCTGCAACAGAGCTGAATGCCAGTAAATCTACAGTTTCCTGACCGATATCCTGAGAAGAAGAAAAAGAAAGAAAAATTTTAAATACGTCCATTCCTCTGAACAAAACTTTCTTCAATTGTCATCGACCTTCTGTTTTTCAAGAAATTTTCATTTACTATGCCATATCTTACTACTGAATTTTAATAATCATGTTATTCTCTATACATTGTCAATACATATAATTAATAAATATTAATTTTTTATCTATATACTTAGAAACAAGTATTCAGAAGAGTAACAAGTTACAGAATTCTTGAACAGATTCTTAATATTACTTTTTTTTTTATTTTTCCAGTAAAAATTCAAACAGCAAAATGTACCTCACCTACTCCCATACTATGACCAGAGAAAAGCACCCTATAAAGCCTCATTTTAATGAGATTCCTATGCCTGTGAATCTACTAACCCCATAATCCTAAGCTTTCCATTTTAATCAAATAACTGTGATTATCAAAGTTCTCACTTATATAACTTGACAAATTTAAATGCTGTTCAAAAGACTTGCAACTGTTCTATCCACCAAGTACCTTTATAGACTTTAAGACAAAATTAAATACTTTTTTTTTTAAATTAAATACTTCTAATGACGGGTGCTCTGCAAAGAATGAAAACATTCACCACCTAGGGTTTTTTTTAAAAAAACATATTCAAAGGTCAGTAATTTTCTCTCACAGTAAGTTGTTTTTTAAAAATATTGAAGAGTTCTAGGGACAAACTATCTTTCTAGGTGATCTTTATTTTTTTTAAAAAAAAGGTCCATTTTGTTAAGATATCTGGAGTGAATCTTGGCTTCTTTATATATGGCCAAATCCTAAACCACCACTTATGTGTCTTTGGAGAATCACACATGGTTGTACATGATTATTATGAATACAACAGCTACAACTACATCAAGTACAAAATTTCCACAGTTAAAAGCTCAAAGACTGAAAGTCAAATCAGGTTTTATTCTATTTCCCTTTCTTCATTTTTCCAAGACTTTGGTTAGGATAAACTCCTAGCATACATGAGTAACATAAAAGCTACATGCTTATAACTCCAGAGATGGTGTAAGGGTCAATTTAAAGCCCTTAGCATAAAAAATTTCACTATCTTCCCTAGAAAGGGCAATATGTGCATTTTCGCTTGTTTAACCAGCACAAGTAGGGAAGGTGCTGGTTAAATAAATAATGATAAGCTTTGTGTTTACCAAAGAAGCCAAGTAGTTCAGGTTTCATCTATCCTAAAAAGCAAATCATTAGACTGAAGAGTAAACATTAAAGATTTTTGCTGGAAGTTAAGTCCACTAAAGGCGGCAAATAACTATTTAAGGAAAAGCATGCACAATGAAAATAAATTTTTAAAAGGTTGAGTGTGGGGCTTAAGATTTAATGATAAATTAAAAAGGAGCCGCTCCTCTTCTACAGGAAAGATCTTCACATCCAACTGACAACTGTGTTCAAACAGTAACTCACATGAGAAAGAAAAACTAAGTAACTAGAAATTTAGTGATAGGAAAATAAGCACATTTTATCAAGCTAAAAATGTCATCTATCATAATATGCCTTATTAGTGCATGTGTTATTAAGAAAGAATAACAATACCAATTAAACTATAACGTGATATATATCCAAATTCAGAGGTATTAAAACGTGAAAAACGTGCATCTTAGAACTGATGAAATATGGAACCAAGGACACCACCTAGTGGCAAAATAATACCAATTCCAGAGCTTTAAAAAAAACAAAAACTAAGGATTTTTTGGGGGGACATGGCAAGCTTCACCATCATCTGTACTTCTGATTATTAAACAAGCCTTTCCACTAAGCAGCTGATGGGAAATAGCACATCTTTTCATTTTAATGACTTACTACAGAGATTAAACTGATTTGGCTTTAGACATCAACCCCCCAAATTTACTTACTGTGTTTCCTGACTGGCTTTCCTCCAGCTTGGCAACAGGTATGTTTTCCCTATCTTCTCCAGGTGCTCCCTTGGCAGCTCTTTCCCCATCAGTCATTTCTTTGGTCTCCTGCTCCTTATTCAGTCCAACTCCAGCTGCTTCCTTTTCTAAGGGTTCTTTACTCTCTGCCTCATTTTTCTCCTGGGTTTTCTCTGTTTCTATAGCCATCTTCCCTTCCATGTACTCCTGGGTAGATGCCTCTCCCAGCTCAGCATACAAGTCTTCTGAAATACCATTCCCAGAGTCCGTCACAGGGGACTGTAGTTTTTCTCGTGATCTAGAGTCTGCACTCAATACTCTTGTCTGCTGAGAGCTACTAGGAAATTCGGCTGCCATCTGAACACCATCACTGCCATTTTGGGGAACGTGAAAGCTCATTCCTGAAGTACTAGGTGCTTCTGCACTGTCATTATCGGAGCTCTCAGAGCCAGACCCTTCTGCAGTCTCTAGTCCTTCCATGCCCAACCTATTAGAAGCAACAAAAAGGTTTAACACCATTTACAGCTTCTACTTAAAAAAAAAAAAAAAGAGTTGCAGTTTGTCCAGGAAACAGACTCTGAATAAAGGTATCGGCTAGCTTGAGATGGAGAGTAGGTGAGTTTCAGAACAAGATATTCCAGAGGTATAAAAGGAAAAAAAACTTCAGTGAGACTGGAAGCAACATGCCAAAGATCCAACAGGATCTCTTTTTAAAAGCTGTGATTCTCTTAAAACAAACTGGTTTTGCTTAAAACTTTCCCCCCCCAATACTGTATGAATTTTAACTGTTGGAAATTAGATAAAATAATAAACAGTTAAAAGAAAATCCTGGGAATTCCCTGGCGGTCCAGTGGTTAGGGCTCCGAGTTTCCACTGCAGGGGGCACAGGTTCGATCCTTGGTTGAGGAACTAAGATCCCACATGCCACATGGCACGGCCAAAAAAAAAAGAAAGAAAATCCTGTTTTATTCACAATTGCCCAAAACTGGAAACTACCCAAACGTCTAACAACTAGAGAATGGATGATAAACAAATTGTGGTACAGCCATACCAGGCAACAATACTTGGCAATAGAAAGGAACGAACTACTGATACATGTAATACCATCTATGGATCTCAAAAGCATTATTGTAAGTGAAAGCAGCAGACATAATGACATTCTGGAAAAGACAAAACCATATGAACAAACATCACACCAGTGATCAGGGGTTGCCAGGAATGGCGGTGGAGGAAGAAAATTAACTGCAAAGGGACACGTGGGCACTTCTTAGGGTGATGAAAATATTCCATAGCTTGATTTTGGTGATGGTTACATGACTGTATATTATAAAATTTTCAAAACTTTTAGAACTGTTCAAAAAGGGTGAATTTTACCATATATAAATTATACCACAATAAACCTGGCTTAAGAAAGAGAAACCCACAGGAAATACTACTATCTTTTCTCTCAGGAACATTTAATTCACATTTCAGAAAGAACACAAAAAATTCTATGCTGGACTCACAGAGTTACATGGTGTTTAGTTAATAATTATCTTTCTATCCCCAAAGGGGAGGCCAACAAGGAAACCAAGATCCATTTGCACTTATCATATTCTAGAACTCGGCCCAAGGGAACTGAGCTGGTAACCAGAGGACCAACTGGGAAGGGTGGGAGAACTGTAAGAAGAATGGGTAAGAAAAAGTATTGTTGTGCTTTTCACCTGCAAGTGCAGAAGTGGTGAAGAGAGGTCTGGCAAAGTGACCAAAGACCTCAGTGACGACTACGAAAAACCACAGAGGAAACAGAACAACCTGGAAAGTAAAGCCATGGCTTCCACCTGGAATTTTTGAAAGTTAACTCTTTCAACACCTAACAGTAATTCAAGTATAAATATGTGATTTTCTACTGTAAGGAAAAAAATTATCCTTTAGATTCTATGAATGGCACTTATGGCAGAAACCATTACTAATGTATCCAATGTGAGAATCACTGAAACCTGAACTGAAGCACTCTGGAAAATTTCTGAGCTTCCATCAGACTTTACTTAATAGTATGTCTATTCCAGGTAGATAAGAAAAAAATAGAGTAGGTAAGTTTCAGAACAAGATATTCCAGAGGGATAAACAGAAGGAAAAAAAATTTTTTTTTCTTCAGTCCTCAAAGATCTATTTGAAATGAAAATGAACATACTTACCAAAAGCATTTCTTTTTCTCTGCACTGGCTGCTCTGTCTGTTTTTGATTTGTTAGGCCGTTTCCGACTCTCACGGATTCCTGCCGATACCGTCTTGCTGGAGGCAGCCTGCATACCTAACCAGACATTTTAACAACTCAGTTTCTACTATCAGGACTAAGTTCAATTAAAGAATTTATAAATAATCTGGATTGCAAAACAGCTGCAATCTAAAGCTCTAGATTTAAATTTCTTAACATACCAAAATTTAATCCAGTTAAAATGAGACTAATCTCAAATTTATACAGATTTAAGATAAGCATTCTGGCTCTTGAACCGGATTTTTAAAGCACCATGTCCAATTTGTAATTTTGAGGCTGACAGATTCATACCTATCTCTCCTCAAACCTAACGATTCATCCCCTTGTGCTTGTTATTTGCATACAACTTTCTTTCCCCTGTTATGCCATAACCCTTTTGATAGAAAAGGCTCCTTATTCAATTGAATGCACAATAGCCCTAGCATAATGCTTTGGATGCTAAAAACATAAACGTTAATGAAAATCATTCTCATTAAAAACCGTTTTTTAAAAAAGGGACCTAAAACTGGAAGCAAAATGTTGGGGTCTAGGCACCTCCTGAAGACTTAGCTTATTCCCATGAAGCACAAAAAGTATTCTTACCTGGGGCCCATGAGCCCACAGAGTTCAGGGGTCAAGTATGTCAAATGTTGTGTGAGTATATGGGTTTTTTCCCTGGGTTGTAAGATATACTGTATTCATTACTGAGGGGAGAAATTCCACAGCTTCATCAGTTTCTCAGAAGTCTGTAACCCAAAAAGGCTTAATAACTGCCCTCTGTGTGGAACAGCTGGCTTCAGGGACGCCTGCTGATGGCACTAAGGAATCCTCATTCTCACCTCGGAGGACGGAATCCTCCAGACGCTCGGCCATCTCATGGCACTGCTGCTGGTAGTCGGGGCTGGTGAAGCAGTGCCTGGGTTCTGCAAGCTTCCGCTGCAATCGTTCCAGGCGCTTTTGCTCCTTTTCAGCTTCTCGCTCGGCTTGTTGTTTTACCCATTCAGCCATTCTGGGGATGGGAGAGCAGAGATGTAACTGAATGGCTATATTATGCACATGTATTTTTATATATAAAACACCCCACCCAGACAAATTAATGGACTCTTGTTCATACTGTGATATTCCCTCAGAAAGGTGTGCCATGCTTACTACTAGCATACTGTTATGGACTTGACTAAAACCCAAAGATAATTATTAAATTACAGAAAAAGTTAAATCTGATAACAACAAATTAGAGCATAAGTATTTCAAGTTTACATTTCTGATATGCATGGCATGTGTACAATCACTAATGATAGAAAAGTATATTTCTTAAAAAAAAATAAAAACAGGTGGGCATCTTACGCTTTTTCGTGATTGACATCTCGCAGTCTCCTTCCACTGAGATCCCGGCAAGCTTCTCGATTGGTTGTCTTCTCAATCTGAGCACCAAGTGCTCGGAGCATAGAGCCAAAACCTGAGCAAATATGTTTGGAGAAAGCAGGTTAAAAAAGTGATCAAGGATGGACAAAAGCCAAATTTGTGAAAATAGTATTATATCACAAGACTACAGGTGATCTCTACTTTCTTTTCAGTTTTAAAGGAAATGTACATCAAGATTCTAACCCAGGTAGCAAAGGTAAGAGTACTGATAAATCTGATTCAATCTCATGCTTTTTACACTTCCTCTTATACTTCTGCAATATTGTATCAATACCTGCACCCCTGGGCTATTTTAGAGGGCTTTACCCAGTGCCAGAAATCCCAAGATTCCACGATTAAGAATTTTAAAAATTATATGGTGAGATTTTGCAAGGAGGCAATTTTAAGCTGTCACTGGCTGATACGACAAGCTTCATTCTTATTGACACAATTTCAAACAGCAGGATGATTATAATCTGAAATGTTAGCTCTTTGAAAACCAAACTGAATCACCACAGATTTTGAGAAAGCCTAAGGATTACGTTAGTGCATCAGGAGAAACACCAAGAACTGTTCATATTCAGTTTTTGCTCTTTTAGTTTCTTTTTTCTCTTCTAAGATGAGTTACTACAACCAGGACCTTAATCTACCTCAATCTGTAAACCGTTGTATTTCATAAAGTGACTTTAGACCTCCCTTGGAACTACAATAACTAGGCAAAAATCTTGAGAAAAACACAAGGAGATTTGATTGTTTTGACACTCATCTGCAAACTGGACAGAATAACAATCACCTCTCTTCATCTAATCCTCCCTAGAGTTTGAGAGCCTAGGGTGTCTAAGAGCGATCCAGCTGGAGAAGGTGGGAATTTTATCATACGGTATCTACCTCAAAAAGAATAAAAGAGAAAATATGCAAAATTAGATAAGCAAACAAAGGATTTCACAAGGCAAATCGAGTATGGTACATTACAGACACCAAGGAGTTTGTTAATTTAATACATATGGCTACAGAACGCAGATGTGTTACAACTAAGCTATCAACATTCATGTCCTACCTCCTTTTCCACCACGAAGTCTGGGTTCCAAACTATAAACAGCTCCATGCTGCACTGTGTCACTGGTGTTAACGAGTGATCCATTGCATTTCACAAAGTAGCAGTCCACTGGAACATCCTAGAGACAAGTTTGGGGTTCTTTCAATGCTGTTTATGAGACAATACAAGTTTCTTGCAGGAAGGGACCTAGCTTATCTTTTTATTACTCCAGTTACAAGGAGATAGTATGTGTTCAATTAATATTTGTTGAACTGCAAAAATGGAAACCACTAAAAGAAAAAACTCATTTTATATGATGTATTCTAGGTACGATTTCTTCCTAATACTTAATCATGATATACAGAAGAACTTTCTGCATTTTGGGTGAAAATTAAAACTGCTCTCGGGACTTCCCTGGTGGTCCAGTGGCTAAGACTCCACACTCCCAGTGCAGGGGGCCCGAGTTCGATCCCTGGTCAGGGAACTAGATACCCCACGCCACAACTAAGAGTTCGCATGCCATAACTAAAGATACTGCATGATGCAACTTTAAAAAAAGATCCCGAATGCTGCAAGAGCCCGCATGCGGCAATGAAGATCCCACGTGCCACAACTAAGACAGGCACAGCCAAATAAATAAATAAATTTAAAAAAAACAAAAACAGAAACAAAAAACCTGCTCTTTCTCCTTCTCTAATAGGAAATAGGGGTCAAGGTAGAAGACTATTCAGGGCTCAGATCTAGTAACTCTGAAGGTCCCATTTCCTCTGACTTTTTAAAACAGGTAGTATCAAGTTGAACACTGAGTGGCCCCAAGTTTAAAAGTGACATCTTGAAAAGTGTAGATAGGGATAAGAAGAGGGGAGAGGAGGAGACAAAAGTATGATTTTTAATATACTACCTATATAAGCTTTAACAGCTTTAGGACCAGCTGGCAGCTGGTGCCTCATCTCTTCTGCCAGCATCCCCCTGAGTTCCAGCCAATCACTGCAGAAGCCCAAGTACACTCCCCCAAACCCACTCTATGTATTTCAAAAAAATTCTCAGATCAAATGATGGAAAGAAAATATAAAAACTGTTAAGTCTTTCTAAACAAGTTTCTAATGCCATAAAATGAGACAAGAGAGGAGTATTCTCCAAAGTTATATGGAACTTAGGAGGTTGACAATTAAATCTGCAACATGAAGAAAAGAGAGATCTAAATAGGAATGGAAAGGAAAAATGCATTGCCGGCATCTTCCTGAAGTGGAAACTATGAACATTCATTCTGAACCACATCATACAGCTATTTCAATGGGACCCATTCATTCATTCAGCAAATATTAAGTACCTACTATTTGCCAGGTACTTTTCAAGTGTTGGAATACTACCATGAATACTACAGTGAATACAGATCCTGCCTCATGAAGCTTACATTCTAGTGGGGGAAGACAAATAATGAACAAATTATATATTATGTCAAGTAGTGATATGCAGGGTAAAGGGGATAAGATATGCGGATGGGTGTGGTGGTAATCTATTTAATATACATAGTCAAGGAGAGCCTCTCTGATCAAGTGACATTTGAGCAGAGAATTAAAGAAAGTGAGAGAATGAGCCATGTGGCTATCTGGGGGAACAGCATTCCAGACAGAGACAAGAGAAAACGCAACAGGAATGAACTTAGAGCATTCAAGGAACAACACCACAGCCAATGAGGCTAGAATGAAGTACACAAAAGGGGAGTGATGAGGCCTTCAAAACCATTGTAAGGACTCTGGATGTTACTCTGAATAAAACTATTGTAGAGTTTTGAACAAAGTGAGATCTGAGTCATGCTCTTAAAGTATCACTCTAGCTGTTAAATCGAAAGTAAGACTACAGAAGCAGAGAGATCATTGAGAAGCTATTGTGATAATCCAGGTGAGAAATGAAGGCTATTTGTACCAGGGCAGTAGTGGCAGAGATGATGAGAAATGTGAGATTCTGAGGATACTCTGAAGGTAAAGGCAACAGGATTTGCTAATGCTCTGGGTGAAGGGAGTGAGATCAATAGAGGAATTAGAGATGATTCCAAAAATCTGGTTTGATAACTGGGAAAATGGAGTTGTCATTCATTAAGAGGGAAAAGGAAGTTTGAGGGAGAAAATTAGTCTCATCTCAGATATTTTACTTTGAGATGTTTACTGCACAGCCAGATGGAGATGCCGAGTAGACTGGTGGCTATACAAGGCTGGAGTTTGGGGAAGAAGTCTGCACTGGGCATTTACATTTGAAAGTTGTCAGCGTACTGATGGTAGTTAAAGCCATGAGTATGGATGAAATCACTGGGATGAGGGAGGGGCCCCTCCAAGATTAGAGTTCAGGGTGATGAGGAGGAAGCTGCAAAAGAGACTGGAAAGGAGAGGCCAGTGAGGTGGAAGAGAACTGAGAGTGATATCTGGACAAGTGAGAAAAGTGTACTCCGGCGGGGAATGGTCAATTGTGCAAACTGGCACTGACAGACAAAGCAAGATGAAAACTGCAAACTGATCACTGGATATGGCAACATAGAAGATACTGACCAGTAAGACAAAGAGCTGTTCTATTGGAGTGATGGGAACAAAAAAGCCTAACTAGAGTGGGTTCTAAAGGAGAAAAGTTTTATGTTCAAGAATATTTTTTTTAAAGAAAATCAGAGAAAATAAGGTGATAGCTAGAAGGGATGTGGGCTCACATTTGCGCACTGGTAGGAATGATGCTGTAAAAAGGGAAAACACTGGAAAATACAGGGGAGAAAGAACTAATGCCAAAATAAGTCTTTCAGTAGGTGAGGGGGAGGGGTTACTGTACAAAGTAGAAGATAATTGCAAATTATTTGTAAAATAATGAACGTTCATCCACAGTAACAGACAAGAAGGCTGAATATACAGCGGGTACCTACCAGAGGCACTGGTGTGACGATGCAGAAATTCTCTCCTTACCGCTTGAGTACAAAGTATGGTCCTTGGGATGGAAGAAGTCTTGGAGATTTAAAGAGAGAAGATGTGAAAAAGTAATCTAGGAGAGTGAAAGAGTGATGAACTGAGCAGTGCCTCTCAACCCTTTTCACACCATGGTATACACAAATAATATTTGGATGACACTCTAGGGAAAATGAGCAAAGCTACTAAAGATGTGTTGAGATCCTGGGTTCTGTCCAGCTGCCCAAGGACCACTTAGATCAATATTCTCAGTAGTCCTGCAACCCAGTGGAAGCATGCTCTGGATTAGAGAAATACAGTAGAAATGCCAAGCACCACTAAGGTTGGTGTTTGTGAATTTGTAGTGAGACTGGTTTGCGTGATTAGTTCCCCTACCACAGTCACTGCCCAGATGCCAGGTAAAATAGGTGGAGAGTTGGATTTAAATTGACTGGAGTTTTCCCAGGCAAATATGATACCAGGAGAGAGGAGCAAGGGAGCTCAGGCTATATGCAATGATGCGATTAACATGAAGGACTATTCTTGCCTATAAAATACTGTCCACTTTAAAGAGCTGTAAAAATTAAATGAGACATGTAGTATACCTCCTATATGTTTACTGTTTATAAATTAAAAGCTACTTTAGTTTCTTTTAATATCTTATATATCCAATGGGTATGGTATTTCTAAAATCCTAAATAACTTTAAAAGACTTTAACATGAAGGCTGAAAGATTATACATCATGCATCATACTTCATTTCCAAACAGAACTGCTTATTTAACGAGACAACTGATTAACAAAATTGCATTTTCTACTTGTTAAAGATTCTTGTCAGTTAATAATCACTAGTAGAAAAAAATAACAAAGAAAATTTAGAATCAATTTAACTGTTTTTAACCATTATAAAGCATTTCAAGCACAAAGTAGCCAATCAGCCGAAGGTCACCAGAGACAACATATAGTTCAACAACTCAAATTTCTTGACTCACTACAACAAGAGAGGGACTGCACACCAGAGGAATCATGAGGTGTCTCACCAACAAATAAAAAGATATAGTTATAGGATTTGGGGCGGATGGAATTTAGGTAAAATTTAAATGAAACAATGTTTTGAGAGGCTCACAATAAAGCAGGGCTGTGTGTATATGGGTCAACATCAGGTCTAGACTGTGAAGGAGATCCAGGCTCCTGTTTCCTTGGAAACTACAAAGTTAAGATAAATGTGGAATGTTGTGTCCAGAAACCCCTAATCTGAAGCTCTGCACCTGGGAAATCAAGAGTGCTTCTCTACATCAAAGTGACTTAGATTCTCAAGGAAAGAATGGGATGCTTCTTACTGATATAACTTCCAACAGCAGTTTATTCTTATAGTCTATGATTTTTGAGGTAAGGTTCCACAAAGACTAAAAAAGAAGCAGACTTTCAAGGAAGTCATTGTGACATTTCATCACTGTACCATGTCCTTGGGAGAAACACTGTTTCCTATTAACTTTGCAGCTAGCTTTATCTGTGTGTTATCCCAGCCTGATGAAGAGCCAGGCTGATTTTTACTTTCTCAGGGAGAGCTAACACTAACTTTATCGTGTGTCAGAATAGTTCTGTTTTAAAAGGCATAAGCATGAACTTGAGCTATTTTTATTCGTTCCAGTATCTCATCAAATGCCCTTTTATAAGTTTTGTGTTTTTGTTCATATTTGTTATGGCCATGTGTCTTAAGTATATGAATGAATCCATTCGTTTATATTTCTTGCTTATTTTAAATTATTTTTTCCAAGACTCCTCATAATTAAGATCTTATTTTTTTCTGGTCTCACTTTGGATCAACTGTCAGTAAGTTTGAAAACTGGTCATCAGATAAAAGTTATTTTCAGAGATATTAAAATCCAACTATTTTGGAAAACATTCCCCACTCAGATGGTAAAAACATTTCTGACAGTTTTTAAACTGGACTGAAGTCTAGGAAGAAAAATGGGGAAACTGAAAAACCACATTATTTGCAAACAGACATTGCTTCTTCATGGAACCAATCCAAGTAAAGATTTGGTTTAGAGGAGATCAAATGTCAAAATTAAAATTAGATTCAGCGAGACCAGCATATTCTTTAAATAACTGAATAGGTTTAATATCTTATAGTTGGTAAAAGCTTGCTTACTTGATAATTAAGTAAACCACACATGTAACTTTAGAAGTCAATGATAGGTTTTCAAAAGTATGCCTGGGCAAATCAGAGCATCATAATGATTAGTGAAAACATCTACATGACAGGCCCTAAGAATCATGCCCTCGACATGACCTATGTGAGTGCTTGGCCCCGACCAGTGACCAGACAAATCCATTTCCTTCCCAACCATCCTTTGGCCTGGGTTTGGATATGACATACTTCTCTAGGTTGGAGCTAAGAGGGCTGTGTTATCAGTGGACAAAAAATGCACGTCATATAAGCACAGAGTGAACGTAAGGAAATGAGCCTTAAAAATCATCTGGTCCAACTGCCTCATTTACGGATGAATACCAAAGTGTATTCTGTTAGTCCAGACTGAGCGCCGGACTAAACGCCCGTGAGCGGAGGGGTTTTTCTCCCTTCTGTGAGACAAAACCACCACAAAACAAAAGCAAAGGCAGGCCTCAGCATCAGTTTGAAGCACCTTAAAACCCTAACCCTCAGCCTCAAAAACTGAGAACCCCAAAGAATAGACGTGGCCCCGACAGACCCTCACCGCACGTAATCCTGCCCCTGTCCTGCTTTCCCATTCCTTCCAGGAACCACAAACCTCACCTGATCTTGGCAGTGTAGGTGGATAAAATCGCGTACGGAGCGCGGGGCGGAGGCACACCACACCGCCTTGCATCCGAAGCTGGGGCTCCGAAGCCACACCAGGGCCGCGGCCTCCGCCATTTCACCCAGTCGCCGGATCTCAAGACTCCCAGACAGCGCTAAGCGCCACAACCAGCTCGGCGTATCTTGATGACGGTGAGCTCGCCCTCCAGCGCCCCGCCCCTCACATCTTCCGCTCGTCCCGTTCCTCCCCTGGGGATAGTCACGTGACTTTGGACGGCCGAGCCTGCTGCCTGGGGGAGGGGAACAGGAAGAGCCTGGCAGAGGCCGATAAGACCGCGGAGCACCCGGGCGAGGCGTTGCTAGGAGAAGTTGCTAGGGCGGGGCTCGAGGGACTCTCTATAAAAGGCTAGCGAGGGGTTAGGTTTCGAGCGTTCTGGCTGTAAGCGATAAGTTGGTAACTAAGCACCTCTCTGTGCCGCAGGCTTTGGCCCTTTTCCTCGAGTCTGTGTAGTTATTTTTGGGTCGCAGGGAATCGTGGGCTGAGAAGGCGCTGCTCCCTGGGGGCGTGAGGAGGGAAGCTTCAGTCCCGGAAGCGGTTTTGGGGGGCTGCTTCCTCGGCTCTGGGGAGCTCCCCCAACCCTAGGGGCAAGGGAAACGGAGGTCGGGAGGTTTGTAAACAACAGCCCTGGGCGGTTTTTTCCTCCCGGTTTACCAAGCATTCTCTTCCTTTGCGGAAACTGCCAACCTCTCGGTTTCTGCCAGCCACGCTCAGTTTATTCGTACTTCCGCCTGTTTGCGCTCTGCGTTAGCTTCACTTCAGCTCTGTTTTCAAAATATTTCACAGCAAGTGGGCCCTTGTGAAAGGCAGTGGCAGGAGTGACGCTTATAGAAATGCTGCTTCGAAAAACCCTGCCATAACTTTCATTCCGCACCATGGAAACACACTCGCACACATTTGCATAGCCTAACTTTAAGGCTCTGGGAATCCGAAGGAGCCCCTTCATATTTAATATGCTGAGATTATGGTATTCCTAAAATCCTGAAAAATATAAAGGCGACGAGTGTGAAGATAGGAGGGTTCTTAGGAGATATCTTTGCCTGTTAAACACAAATATATCCGCCCACAGAATCGAATTCTCTGCCGCTCAGGTACTTGGCAAATGAAACTCTGCTGAAGGGAAAGCAACAAAAAATTCAGAAATCATTTTAACTGTGGCGGTATGAGCAACAATAAAATTTCAAGCCCTCTGAAGTTATAGACTCTGTTGCCTTTATTTCACTTACACAGGAGGAAAAATGAGAAAGTGCCTCCATGGGGGTGCCAGGAAATAAAGAAAAATTACACAAAATAACAAAGATGCGGTGCTAGAGACCAGTGTTTTGCAAAGAGTGTGACATGGTGACCCTGGAGTCAGTAAATGTCTCACTAAGTATGTATCTTTCTAATAAGGGAAGTCCACATTGTTTATTACTAACTAACATATCTAGTCCTTCCAAAACCTGAAGTCTGAATGAAATTGTTCACTCTTTATCCCTTTGTTGCATTTAAATTCCTATTGTTAAAAAAAAAATCCCAAGTATTGAAAAGGCATTTGTCATATAATATATGAAATAACTATTATTAACTTTTCAAAGACAAAAATCTCCTGAGCAGTATATAATCTGTTGTTAAATCTTCACAATAAGCACTTAGCACTATGACACACACGAAGTAGACATTAAATCAATATTAGCTGGATATTTGATGAATTACTAAGGTAGTAAGTCTAATTATTCCCAGTATACATCTGAAGAGACATAGCTTGCACTAATAGAACGCTTTCTCTCCTAAGGATGCAGATTCAACCTGGGTTATCATTACTGAATACATTTAAATAATGAGGAAATTGATGTACCTAAAGTTAGGGCTGTGGCCAAGAAAACAATGCACATCAGTGGAAAAAAATCTAGAAACACAGCTGACTGGCTGGATGGCTGAGAGTGTGTGGTGGTGTCCAGTAGACGGTGTTGTGTGGCCAGGCTGGTCAGTGGTTATGATAAAATAGAGACAACCGCTAACACGTTTCCCACCTCACGGTGTTAGGTAGGGAAGGGACAGGAAGACACATGTAGGGTTGTGACACCAAGTGGTGAGTGGGTGGGGGCCTAGTTCCTCTACTATCAAAAGAGTGTAGCTGTGCTCTTAGAACTGTATTTGGTGTTCTTTCCAATAAACCACACTGGCCTTGTTTCTGCCCATCTTCTCCAAAAGATTGACTCTAGCTATACATTTGCTTTTTGAAGACTGGTTCAACCGCCACGAGAAGGACACTGTGAGAGCATCCTGAGGCAATGGGGAATATTGTTCACTGCCAGGAAATGACAGCACCAGACAACGTTTGTGTGGCAGCCCATGACAGGGGCTCAACTGAGCCAGAATGTCCTGCTGGTCTGTAAGAACAGGAAGCAGAGCCATACAACTCTGGCAGTTTTCATAAATGACAGCAAGGCTCCTGAACTAGTGAATTCACAGACTATATCCATGTGTGACATACAAGTCGCCCTTCCGTGTTTTCAGCCATGTTCGTGCTCAGAGAAGACGAAAGGAGGTTGTTAATGCCATCTTTATGACAAAAGACAATGGGACAAGATGACTCCTCCAGTGCCACAAACGCAAAACTGCTCTAGACTCCCCAATTGGTAAGTGTCGCCTTGTAGATGGCTCCCGACCCAGGAACAATGAGGTCAGCTCCTAGGATGGAAAAACAACTTCTGGGTAAGAGCTGTGTAGTCCACACTGGGTGGTGGTTGGTGTGGGAGGTGGAGCCTGAAGCAAGCACCCAAGATGTTTGGCTGCCAATGAAGGCACAGCTCCACCCTCCTTCCTTTACTGGATGGAAGAAAACAGGACCCGTCAAGGGTGAGATGGAGTTGAGAGGTAGAAGAGGTTTTTTTTTAGCTCTGATGCTGGAAAGGATCTGGAGAGGGTAGAAGAGGAGAGTAGGGTAGAAGCGCAGAGCAGAGATAAAAAGCTGGACCCACAGTCAGTGCTGAATGTAGAAGCCCAACTCTTTGTAGTATCAGCAAGAAGAAAGCATCTCAACTTAGGGTGGACTTACATCAATACATTCTATCACTCCTGATCGCCCTAGATATTACCTTGTTTGCATCATCATGCCAACAGTAGTTTCCAAAGGCTTATTTGGTATCATCATTCTTACATCACCATCAAATAATGTCATTACATTAAAAATTTCTGCCGTGCTGTTCAGTGTACTAGAACTATAAAACAAAACTGGCAAAGCACCTATCTTCCAGAAATTTACTATCTCAGCACTGGAATTTTTTCAACACTGAAATTTAATTTCTCTCTAGTCAATAGAAATCCACAATCCTTTATGAATTCTGCGTAGCCAAGCCTTTCAAAAGGGGATTTTCCTGCTGGAGAAGTGATACGTCTTTGGGAGTATTTTTTCCTTTAATTAGTTGACATTAGAGTATGTCCACTACATTAGTCAGGGTTCTCCAGAGAAACAGAGTCAATAGGAGAAATATGTATGTGTGTGTTTGTGTGTGTGTGTGTGTATGTATGTATATATATATATATATATATATAGAGAGAGAGAGAGAGAGAGAGACACTTATTATAAAGAATTGGCTCACACCTCATGCAATTATGAAGGCTGACAAGTCACAAGATCTGCAGGGCGAGTGGGCAAGTTGGAGACCCAGGAGAGCTCATGGTATAGTTCTAGTCTGAAGGTCAGCAGGCTCAAGACTCAGAAAGAGCCAATGTTTCAGTTCGAGTTTGAAGGCAGGAAAAAGCTGATGTTCCAATTTGAAAGCAGTCAGGTAGAAGGAATTCTCCCTTACTGGGAGGAGGGTTGGGCTTTTTGCTCTATTCAGGCCTTCAACTGATTGGACGGGGCCCACCCACATTAGGGAGGGCAATCTGCTTTGCTCAGTCTACTGGTTCAAATGTTAATCTCATCCAGAGACACCCAGAATAACGTTAGACCAAATAATTTGGGCACCTCGTGACCCAGTCAAGTTGACATCTAAAATTAACCATCTGGGAGGGAGACGCAAGAGGGAGGAGATATGGGAATATATGTTTCTGTATAGCTGATTCACTTTGTTATACAGCAGAAACTAACACACCATTGTAAAGCAATTATACTCCAATAAAGATGTTAAAAAAATAGGGCTTCCCTGGTGGCACAGAGGTTAAGAATCCGCCTGCCAATGCACGGGACACGGGTTCGAGCCCTGGTCCGGGAGGATCCCACATTCCGAGGAGCAACTAAGCCCGTGCTCCACAACTACTGAGCACGCGTGCCACAACTACTGAAGCCCGCGCGCTTAAGAGCCCATGCTCTGCAACAAGAGAAGCCACCACAATGAGAAGCCCGCACACCACAATGAAGAGTAGCCCCTGCTCACCGCAACCAGAGAAAAGCCCGCACGCAGCAACAAAGACCCAACACAGCAAAAAATAAAATAAATAAAAATTTAAAAGAAAAGATGTTAAAAAAATAAATTAAAAATAAAAATAAAATAAAATAAAATTAACCATCATGTTCACTAACTGGAGTTATCTTTAGTACAGAAATAACCTTCACTATTTAATTTTACTTTGCACCTGAAGAGGAAATGTTATGTAGTGAATAGGGAGACTGAGAAAAAATCAGATGTTTCTTACTCCCCAGAGGTTTCACTGTGTGAACTCAGGAAACTCATCTGACTGCTCTGTGTATCTGCTTCTGAATGGCTGAAGAACTACACTACAACTGTTGTTAGAATTTATCTTTGTACCGCAGGGTGTGGTCAAAGTTCACGTGGTGAAATCCTTTGAGATTTTTTGAATGAAAGGTGTTGTACCTTATTAATTAAAATGTCAGGGGTCATGGGGCAACTGAATTAGGATTCTAGGTTAAATAAACTAAATTTATTTTAATAACTCAGCTGTCTGCCTAACTCACCTATCTAAGAACACATTTTTTAAAAGTAAAAATTAAAATAAGCCCAAAAGTCTCTACACAGCTAATGTCTGTGAATTTATCTCATAAAACCCTAGACTCTTTTTATTATCCATTAATTTACTTATTTATTCATTTAACAAATATTTACTGAGAATCTACTAGATGCCAGGCACTGATCTAGGCACTGAGAACAAGAAGAGGATAAGATAGACAATTCTTCATCCCAGAGAACTTCGATTCTGGTGGGACCATAGAGGCAGAGAATAATACATTTAATTACATGAAAATGGAAATGCTTCTAAGGGACAAAAGATGTCACCAGCAAAATGACAATGCTAGGAGAAGATACTTGCAATGCACATAACCAAAAAGGATTAGTATCTGGAATATATAGAAACCCTTCCTAATCAAAAAGAAAAAGACAGACAACCCAATAGAAGAATGAGCAAATGATATAGAAAAAGAAAGCCAAATAGTCAATAAACATGAAGAGATTTTCAGCATAATTTATAACAACAGAACCCTAGACTCTTTTTGTTTTAAAAAGGATTCTAAGGGAATTCCCTGGCAGTCCAGTGGTTAGGACTCGGCACTTTCACTGCCGTGGGCCTGGGTTCAATCCCTGGTCGGGGAATTAAGATCCAGCGAGCCGCATGGCGTGACCAAAAATTAAAAAAATAAAAATAAAATTAAAAAGGATTCTAAGAAGGGTGGTGGTCTGCTACGGAAAATTAGTAAATTAATATGAAGTAAATTCTATGAAACGGGGAGGCAAGAATGAAGAGCGAAATGGGGGCTGCAAGAGTCTGGTGTGGGAACAAGAATGAGAAGTAATAGTTGCTGGCCAGAGTGATATAAAAGACAAAAGTAATGCCAGGGAAGATTTGGAGAAGATTTTGTGATGGGTCAAACAGCGTGACACACCACTATAGACCCTAGAGATCTTCCTATATCAGAGCAGAGTGAAAGCCTTGAAGGAAAGACTCAGTTATGTGGAGTGTACCCTAGTTAAGATGACAAGGTGGCATGATACACATTTTAGAAAAGATCTACCCAAAAGGTAGAATTTTGAAAACTCATGAGAATATAGGTTAAACTCTAGCAATAAAGAAAACTCAGCTATCCAGAACAGCATGTTTCCTGAAAGCTCCAGATAGTGAAAGTCTTAGCTGTTTAGGCTCTCCCCACAAATAACTTTTGTCTTCTAACATATTTCAAATAGAGGGTAAGACAGACTGCTTTGTGTACAAATAAACAACTTTCTCCTTGTTACTATAATATGACAGTGATTTCAACATATAACTTCTCTTTTAATTACCCAGTGCCTTGAAAGACAATCTGTGCCACTCTGGGTAAGAAGATAAGGTTGGAAATGATACAAAAATTCTCTCATTTTCCATAAATTAGTAGAGGGCTTTCCTTTGAATATTTACTAAAAATCTACAACCCATGTATCTGGGCTAAAGGATTCATAAAGGATATGAAATGCATATTTCTCCTGTAATCACTGTTGAAATCCTCTGGACCTTGGAAGAAGGAGAGGAGTAATGCATATTATGTGCTGCTATTAGGAGATGCGAAAAACTCATATACGTTCTTCAAGTATTAGTGTTAAATTAGAGCAGTGTTTCCCAAAGTGTGTTCCATGAAATGCTAGGTTCTCACAATGCACTATTATAAAAGAATTCCATTTTCAAATAAATTTGGGAACACTCACATACCATATGCTGGCTCCTAGAGATTCACAAAGTTCATTAACATGATAAAAGCCCTGAGAAATTGTTATCTTTGTTTAATCCAATATTTCACAAACTTATTTGACTATGGAACTTCTTTTCTAGATACACCTATTGGCTTGCCCTAGGATTAGTATTTTAAAAAGGCTGAGGCTGAAGTATGGTTAACTGTGGGGTTTCTTTTTTTTCCCCCCAGTTTTATTAAGATATAATTGACCTACAGCACTGTATAAGCTTGAGGTGTACAGGATGATTTGTCTCACATATATTGTGAAACAATTACCACAATAAGTTTAGTTAACATGCATCAACTCATAGAGGTACCAAAAAAAAGTTTTTTCCTTTGTGATGAGAACTCTTAGTTAGGATCTACTCTCTTAACAACTTTGAAATATACCATACAGCAGTGTTAATTACAGCTATCATGTTGTACATTACATCCCTAGTGCTCATTTACCTTATAAGTAGAAATTTGAACAGTTGACCACCTTCATCTAATTCTTCCACCCCACTCCCTGACCTCTGCTGACCACAAATCTGATCTCTTTTTCTGTGAGTACTTTTTTGTTTTGTTTTTTAGATTCCACATATAAGTGAGATCATACAGTATTTGTCTTTTCTCTGTCTGACTTATTTCACTTAGCATAATTCCCTCAAGATCCATCCATGTTGTTGCAAATGGCAGGATTTCCTTCTCTTTCATGACTGAATGATATTCCATTGTATGTTTTCCACAACTTCTTTATCCATTTATCCGCTGATGGACATTTAGGTTGTTCCCATGTCTTGGCTATTGTAAATAATGCTGCTATGAACATGGGGATGCAGTTATCTCTTCGACATAGTGTTTCCGTTTCCTTCAGATATATTCCCAGGAGTGGAATTGCTGGATCATGTGGTACTTCTATTTTTAATTTTTTGAGGAACCTCCATACTGTTTTCCATGATGGCTGTACCAATTTACAATCCCACCAACAGTGCACAAAATTTCCCTTTTCCCCACATCCTCACCCGTATTTGTTTTCCCTTGTCTTTTTGATTATAGCCTTTCTAATAGGTGTGAGGTGATATCTCATTGTGGTTTTGATTTGCATTTCCCTTATGATTAGTGATGTTGAGCCCTTCTCATGTACCTGTTGGCCATTCATATATCTTCTTTGGAAAAATGTCTGTTCAGATCCTTTGCCCATTTCTGAATTAGATTATTTGGGATTTTTTTTTGCTATTGAGTTGTATGAGTTCTTGGATATTAACCTATGGGGATTCTAAATTAAAAAAACCAGAGACGCTGACCACAAAGGCAATTCCTCAGGGTATTATAGAGCTCAGTTCATTTTAATTCATAAAAACAAACACATTTTTTCCCTCCACACACTATCAAAATCGGCTTTACCATATATATTTTTTCTAAATTGTTAGGACCTATGCTGGTGAGCTAAGTCTTCTTTCTGCCTCTTGGGGGATAAGGTAATAAGTGAACACAGTGACATTCCTTGTCCTCTTCATGCCCACATGCAGAGTCAATAAACACAAAGGAATTTACTGTGTCAAGATGAGCCTCCATTACCTTCATAGTTCATACTGGAGATTTAGAGACCTGCAGTGTGAGTGAATTGTTCAATTCAACTTAACAACCACTTATTTCTTACCTCTTAAGTGCAGGAGAAGAGAAGGGAGAGAGAGGGGACTGGACAGAGAGATACCAAAATAAAAAAGTTAAGGGCCTACTCTCCTGACTCTCTAAAACTGTAATAAATGAAAAATCATTCTTAAAACAGCTCAGACCAATAGATGCTATAATAGGCATTCTAACAAACAAACATGAACTACATCCTATAGGCATATAGGGAGGAGAGAGAGAAAGGCAAAGAATTTGGGTTTTGAATGGCTATGCATTGTATAGGCTGGTTAGGTAAACACACACACACACATACACACATGCACACGATAGAAAGGCACAGAAGAAGAGAGCACAGGGTTCAGGAGTGCAAGAAGTCTGAGTTACTGCAAAAGCATGCAAGGTGGGGGAAGAGGGTGGAAACCATAGAAGAGAATGGCTAGAGGGGTGGATAGGGCTTTTAACTCCAGGCTGAGAAATCCAGACCTCAATCTGCAAGGAAGGAGGGAGAGACCACAGCAGGTTTCGAACAGAAGAGACATGATCAGATCTATATTTCAGAAAAATAAATCTGGGGAGAGATCAGAGGCGTAAGCAACCACAAGAGCCACACTTTATTGAGTAGCTCTCCCTACTGATAGCTGATTCCACAGCATCAAGACCTACCAGTAGGTCCTACATTAGGCTGTTGCCAAGGTCAAAGGGAATGAAGGCCTGCAGGCAGTGACAGCGAAAAGAAGAGAACAGGTGGGAGACACTGAGGAAGCAGAATGGCTAGCTGGTTCCCTGCCTATTCGCCATGACGTGGCGTCCTCACAGAGAAATCACAGAGAAACCACCATCTAGAAGAGAGATGATCATGGGGGAAGAAACAGGAAGACATTTGGTGAATCTTGAGCGTCTTCTTCCTGCCTCAAGATGGTTGTTGAGTGCTGAGCAGGGAAACTCAGGGACTCGTTTCTGTTGTGTCTTTATCTTCAATGTACTTCTTGCCAGATCCCTTTTCTTTGCCTTTCATTTTACATATCTGGGTTCCGTGTGCAGCCTATCAATGTCTGTGTTATGAATTCATAATGATATTCTGTTATTATCTGCATGAATCTGGAAAATGCTTGTGTGTTTGCATCATATTGTGTTGGCCAAAAAGGTCGTTTGTTTTTTTTCTGTTAAGATGGCTCTAGTAGCAGTTAGTTGTCTTTAACTTCATTCAAAACAATTTTTGCATTTAAAAAAAAAACTTATCAAAATTGGTGAATTTTTGTGTAGCCATTTTAATATTGAAGAGGGAAGGAAAAAAGCAACATTTTTGGCTTATTATGCTTTATTATTTCAAGAACGGTAAAAATGCAACCGAAACGCAAAAAGAGATTTGTGCAGTGTACAGAGAAGGTGCTGTGACTGACCGAACGTGTCAAAAGCGGTTTGTGAAGTTTCGTGCTGGAGATTTCTGGCTGGACAATGCTCCACGGTCAGGTAGACCAGTTGAAGTTGAGAGCGATCAAATTGAGAACAATCAATGTTATACCACATGGGAGATAGCCGACAAACGCGAAATATCCAAATCAACCGTTGAAAATCATTTGCACGCACTTGGCTATGTTTATTGCTTTGATGTTTGGGTTCCACATAAGTTAAGAGGAAAAAAACCTTCTTGACCATATTTCCGCATGCGATTCTCTACTGAAACATAATGAAAACGTTCCGTTTTTAAAACAAATTGTGATGGGGGATGAAAAGTAGATACTGTACAATAATGCAGAATGGAAGAGATCGTGGGGCAAGTGAAATGAACCACCACCAATCACACCAAAGGCCGGTCTTCGTCTAAAGAAGGTGATGTTGTATATATGGTGGGATTGGAAGGGAGTCCTCTATTATGAGCTCCTTCTGGAAAACCAATTGATTAATTCCAACAAGTACTGCTCCCAATTAGACCAACTGAAAGCAGCACTCGACAAAAAACGTCCAGAATTAGTCAACAGAAAACATAATCTTCCATCAGGATAACGCAAGACCGCATGTTTTTTTGCTGACCACGAAAAAACTGTTACAGCTTGGCTGGGAAGTTCTGACTCATCCACTGTATTCACCAGACATTGCATCTTCGGATTTCCATTTGTTTCAGTCTTTACAGAATTCTCTTAATGGAAAAAATTTCAATTCCCTGGAAGACTGTAAAAGGCACCTGGAACAGTTCTTTGCTCAAAAAGATAAAAAGTTTTGGGAAGATGGAATTATGAAGTTGCCTGGAAAAAGGCAGAAGGTAGTGGAACAAAAGGGTGAATACGTTGTTCAATAAAGTTGTTGGTGAAATGAAAAATATGTCTTATTTTTACATAAAAACTGAAGGAGGGACTTCCCTAGTGGCGCAGTGGTTAAGAATCTGCCTGCCAATGCAGGGGACACGGGTTCAAGCCTTGGTCCAGGAAGATCCCACATGCCGCAGAGCAACTAAGCCCGTGCACCACAACTACTGAGCCCGTGCTCCACAACAAGAGAAGCCACCGCAATGAGAAGCCCGTGCACCGCAACGAAGAGTAGCTCTCATTCGCCACAACTAGAGAAAGCCCGCGCGCAGCAATGAGAACCCAATGCAGCCAAAAATAAATAAATAAATAAACAAAAAACGAAGGAAACTTTTGGCCAACCGAATACATCTGCATAAGTAGAAAACCCCAATGAAAAGGGCTGGATGCCTAGCATATTCATGGAATACAGATATAGATAAAGACGTTAGGCCTGAACCTGTTACCCTGAGTTACATTCCTTTGTGTGATTGTTGTAATGTTGGATATATACCTTGTTTGTGCATTGAAATTGTTGTTTGCTGTCCGTGAGGCAAGAGGTGCTATAATTTTGACACTATCTAGGACTTATTTTAGGGTAAAAGTGGCTTCCTGGAAATACCACTACCTTTTCTTTGAAATCAAATCAATGTCCAAATCTTTCACACCTCTCCCAGCCCCTCCTCCCCTGATGCTAACACCTTGTTTCAGCTGTCATGGTCTCTGGCCTGGGTGGGCTCTCAGCCATCATCCTCAGTCCCTCCACCCACACTCCAGAGTGATCTCCCTGAAACCAAATTTAATGATGTCACTCCCTGTTCAAAACTCTTCAGTGGCACCCTGGGGCTTCTAGGCAAAAGTTCAAGCACCCACTGGCCTCTGCCTAATGCTGCATCATGATCTCATCTAACCTTCCCCATTGGACTCTATGCTTCAGCCATGCTGGCTACTTATGTTTCTCTATATTTACCTTATTATTCACACCTACACGTTTTTGTTCAATTGCATCTTTCAAGCTTCTCCTATGCCTACCTTTCCTCAACATTCCCTGCCTTTTCTGGTGGGATGGACCATCTCTTCCCTGGTGCCCTACTGGACCCTACGACAATTCTAACAGCGCCAAGGACTCTCGTTGCCCTATCATCTCCTTGTCTTCCCCGACACACTGTAGTCTCCCTAAGAACAGGGTTGCATCTTATTTATTTTTGTACTTGTAGCTTCTAGCACAGTGTCTGACAGATAGTTGGTGCTCAACAAATATTTGAGGAAGGAATGTTTTTGTTTTTGTTTTTAACATCTTTATTGGAGTATAATTGCTTTACAATGGTGTGTTAGTTTCTGCTTTATAACAAAGTGAATCAGCCATACATATACATACATCCCATATCTCCTCCATCCCGCGTCTCCCTCCCTCTCATCCTCCCTATCCCACCTCTCCAGGCGGTCACAAAGCACCGAGCTGATCTCCCTGTGCTATGCGGCTGCTTCCCACTAGCTATCTATTTTACATTTGGTAGTGCATATATGTCCATGCCACTCTCTCACTTTGTCCCAGCTTACCCTTTCCCCTCCCCATATCCTCAAGCCCATTCTCTAGTAGGTCTGCGTCTTTATTCCCGTCTTGCCCCTATGTTCTTCATGACCATTTTTTTTGGTTTGTTTTTTAGATTCCATATATATGTGTTAGCATACGGTATTTGTTTTTCTCTTTCTGACTTACTTCACTCTGTATGACAGACTCTAGGTCCATCCACCTCACTACAAATAACTCAGTTTCGTTTCTTTTTATGGCTGAGTAATATTCCATTGTATATATGTGCCACATCTTCTTTATCCATTCATCTGTTGATGGACACTTAGGTTGCTTCCATGTCCTGCCTATTGTAAATATGGCTGCAATGAACATTGTGGTACATGACTCTTTTTGAATTATGGTTTTCTCAGGGTATATGCCCAGTAGTGGGATTGCTGGGTCGTATGGTAGTTCTATTTGTAGTTTTTTAAAGAACCTCCATACTGTTCTCCATAGTGGCTGTATCAATTTACATTCCCACTAACAGTGCAAGAGGGTTCCCTTTTCTCCACACCCTCTCCAGCATTTATTGTTTGTAGGTTTTTCGATGATGGCCATTCTGACTGGTGTGAGATGATATCTCATTGTAGTTTTGATTTGCATTTCTCTAATGATTAATGATGTTGAGCAGTCTTTCATGTGTTTGTTGGCAATCTGTATATCTTCTTCAGAGAAATGTCTATTTAGGTCTTCTGCCCATTTTTGGATTGGGTTGTTTGTTTTTTTGATATTGAGCTGCATAAGCTGCTTGTAAATTTTGGAGATTAATCCTTTGTCAGTTGCTTCATTTGCAAATATTTTCTCCTATTCTGAGGGTTGTCTTTTAGTCTTGTTTATGGTTTCCTTTTCTGTGCAAAAGCATTTAAGTTTCATTAGGTCCCATTTGTTTATTTTTGTTTTTATTTCCATTTCTCTAGGAGGTGGGTCAAAAAGGATCTTGCTGTGATTTATGTCATAGAGTGTTCTGCCTATGTTTTCCTCTAAGAGTTTGATAGTGTCTGGCCTTACATTTAGGTCTTTAATCCATTTTGAGTTTATTTTTGTGTATGGTGTTGGGAAGTGTTCTAATTTCATTCTTTTACATGAAGCTGTCCAGTTTTCCCAGCACCACTTATTGAAGAGGCTGTCTTTTCTCCACTGTATATTCTTGCCTCCTTTATCAAAGATAAGGTGACCATATGTGTGTGGGTTTATCTCTGGGCTTTCTATCCTGTTCCATTGATCTATATTTCTGTTTTTGTGCCAATACTATACTGTCTTGATTACTGTAGCTTTGTAGTATAGTCTGAAGTCAGGGAGCCTGATTCCTCCAGTTCCGTTTTTCTTTCTCAAGATTCCTTTGGCTGCTCAGGGTCTTTTGTGTTTCCATACAAATTGTGAAATTTTTTGTTCTAGTTCTGTGAAAAATGCCAGTGGTAGTTTGATAGGGATTGCATTGAATCTGCAGATTGCTTTGGGTAGTATAGTCATTTTCACAATGTTGATTCTTCCAATCCAAGAACATGGTATATCTCTCCATCTGTTTGTATCATCTTTAATTTATTGAGGAAGGAATGTTTATTAATTTTTATTACCTTCTTTGGAAACTTTATTTTTAGGAATTTCAAATTTTTACATTGGGGTAGGCATAATATCCCATTTGTTTTAATACAGAAGATTTTAACCTTTTTCTCCCAACACTATTTCCAGCCTGTAAAGACTCTGATGTTTATATTCCAAGTGGGAGTGAGAGAGCAATCAGGAAGCAAGAGGCGAACACCTGGTTAAGTAGAGCCACATCCAGTGAAGAGGGTGATTTGGCTACAGTAAGACTTGCAATTTGGAGGAAACAATGGGTCTCTTTAAGACTATGAAGTCAGCTGCAATTTTATTTATATTCATATCTAATCTCAAATTATAAAATATTTATCATGGGGGTGGGGTTTAAAACAGCAGAATAATCTTTAGTCCTGGAGATTGTTTGCCTAAAATCTATAGGCGAACAAATGTTCTTACTTTGAATGTAGTCAAATTTATCAGTTTTTCCTTTTTAGTTAAATGCTTTTTGTGTCTTAAGAAGTCTTTTCCAACTCCAAGTTCTAAAAGATTCACCTGCATTTTCTAATTAGAGTATTTATGTGCTTTTTTATACATAAGATCTTAATCCATTTAATGTTAATTTTTACTTATAGTCTGACGTAGGGATTCGACTTCATCCTTTTTCATATGGATAATAATTTTATCCAACTCCATTTATTGAGTAGTCTCTCCTTTCCCCACTAGTCTTAAATGTCACCTCTGACACACAGAAAAATTTCATACCATCCCATTCTATTCCATTGGTCAATTTTTCTATCCCTGGGCCAGCACTACACTGCTTTCATTACTATAGCTTCACAATAGTTTTTGCTATCTACAGCATAAGTTTCTCCTTGCTGATCTTCTTTCACAAGTATCCTATCTGCTCTTCACTGTAACAAAAAACTCCATAGCAACTCAAATGCCAATCAAAAGGAGAATAGATGGATAAGCTCTATTTTATTCCCACAATGGAATGTGATTCAGCAGTTACAACAAATGAACTACAGCTTCATGTAACAATATGGTTGAATCTTAGCAATATATGAAGTGAAAAAAGTAAATTCCAAAAAATTACATTTATTATAAGACCCTTTTTATATAGTCAAAAAAGACCAGAATAAAAATGTACTTTGTAGGAATACATAGAGATGAAATAAAATGATATGAAAAGACAAGCAAATAAATGAGAACGCAGGATTCAGGATGACAGGTTCCTTGAGGTACAGGAAGGCATGTGTCTCTTGGGGGTGGGCTTATGGGTGCTTGTTACATGAATAAACATAACTAAATAAAAGAGAGACTTGCTTGAATAATGAGGATATGTTTAATCCAATTCTGAGGTTTAAAAGATGAAATGAAATAAAAGATATAGGGGCTTCCCTGGTGGTGCAGTGGTTAAGAATCCGCCTGCCAATGCAGGGGACACAGGTTTGAGCCCTGGTCCGGGAAGATCCCTCATGCCGCAGAGCAACTAAGCCTGTGTGCCACAACTACTGGGCCTGTGCTCTAGAGCCCAGGAGCCACAACTACTGAGCCCACGTGCCACAACTACTGAGCCCACGTGCCACAACTACTGAAGCCCAAGCTCCTAGAGCCCGTGCTCTGTAACAAGAGAAGCCACTGGAAGGAGAAGCCCGTGAACCACAATGAAGAGTAGCCCCGCTCGCCGCAACTAGGGAAAGCCCGCGCACAGCAACGAAGACCAATAAATAAATAAATAAAAGATATAGAAATGGGCTTTGAGAAGGTATGTTGAGTTCTAAATGTTCCAAGGCCAAAGATTTTTGTTGCTGCACTTCAGTGTAATCTAAAGAGCTACTCAGAAACTGCCTGACAAAGATATTGTAAAGACTAGCAGATGAGTGTGACAAAAAATCACACTGCTATTTATTCCACACTCTTTTATTTAATCTGCATGGATTGTGTACTCTGGTGTGTAATAAAGGGTTTCCTGCCCAGCATCCTTGCCTTCTTCAACAGCCCCAAACTTGTCTTCAGCATCCCCACTGTGGAGCAGCGGGAGTTTGGGAGGGGTTGGACGCCCCCTCATTCCCGGCCAGGCTCTGACTGACCGGGGTGATCCCACCCCCCTGCCTCAGTTATCCCTTACAGTTGAGGGATGAGTATCTGATGTAAACTGGCCTCACCAGAATGAAGTTAAAGACTTTCATTTGCTGTTTAGGGAAATGCATTCTCCCCGCTAGACTTGAACTAAGAAGTCTGTAGCCCAGCCTGTTGCTACTGGCTGTACTGAGAACAGAGATGACACCTCAGAAACCAGAGCTGAGGGAATCCCAGGACACAGAGCCTGAGCCCTGATGGAACCACCCATGAAGCCTGAATGTATTTCCTCAGGAATCTTCAGTTTCATGAGCAAGAAAGTCCTTCTACTTTGTAAGCCAACCTGAACTGGGTTTTTGAGTCCTTGTGACAGGAAAACCTCGTAACACCAAGATGCTCAGTCTAGGACGCCTCTCACTCGGCACGTCAGAGGGATAGAGAAAATGAAACAGAACAAGTAAGCTGAGGTCCCTGGTACATTATAGAATCTGAGGGGAAATGTGATGAATACGATAAAAGTATAAAAACACAGTGCTGTGTGCCTGATGGGGGATCGAGAGGGGCTCTGGGAGGAGCGGCGATTGAGGCGCGCTCTGGAGAAAGAGGCGGCACAGGCAACCTCTGCGACGGATGGGGGCGAGGCCCAGGGAGGCTCCGAAGAGCAGAATGGCATAACCAAAGACGCAGGCGCAAGCAGGGGACTTTGATTTTACTCATGCTTTCATACCAGGCACTTATATGGATTATCTCTTTTAAGTCTCACTAGGTAGATGCTATTATTAATGATTTTTTTTTTTCTGCAGAAATCCTGGGACGCAAAGAAGTTTTTGTTTTGTTTTGTTTAATATTTATTCATTTGGCTGCATCCGGTCTTAGGTGTGGCACGCGGGATCTTCGATGCAGCATGCGGGATCTTTTGTAGCAGCGCGCAGGCTCTTCGTTGCGGTGCGCCGGCTTCTCTCTAGTTGTGATATGCGGGCTCAGTAGTTGCAGCACGCGGGCTTAGTTGTCCCGAGGCATGTGGGATCTTAGTTCCCCGACTAGGGATCGAACCCACGTCTCCTTCATTGGAAGGCGGATTCTTAACCACTGGACCACCAGGGAAGTCCCCCCACAAAGAGGTTAAATAACTCTCCGCCTCTCTAGTTAACGCAGAAGACAAGCAGTCTGATTCCCATGCCGAACCATTAGCCCATACTGCCGCAAGTTCAATAAGCAATTAACTTGTCTCCACACACAGTGTTGAATAACTTCACTAGGTACCCGGTGGCAGGGTTATGAAGTCCAAGTAATGGACTTCCTCAAGAAGTCCCAGTTGGGGAATTCCCTGGTAGTCCAGTGGTTAGGACTCCCCGCTTCCACTGCTGGGGGCCCGGGTTCGATCCCTGGTCGGGGAACTAAGATCCTGTAAGCCACGTGGCGCAGCCAAAAAAAAAAAAAAAAAAGAATTCTCAGATGGATTTGTCAAGGCAGAAAGATAAATAGGAAAATGTCACCCGCATGTAATAAATAAATACAGGTCACTATGAATAGTCCTTATACTATGCCTTTCTTTGACAACTCAGAGCCCTTTGGGCACACCCCACCTTACCATCATTTATTCTGATAACAGCCCATGGAGGTTACTGGGGACGTTTGTCCTTTCTTTGCGAGGCCCTAGGCCCTCAGCCCCTCTGATCGTATGTGGACTTCTCTACCAGGTGTTTTCTAACCAGGCGGTCCTCCTACAGATTTCTTCCCTCAGCTTGCCCAGGCTGCTTCTGAATCATACAGGAAAGCTCTTTGCCTAGCAGTCTCCTGGGCTGGTACTGGCAGGAGTGCCTCTCTCTGAGCAGAATCTTGGCTCCATCATGAGATGAAAGACGAGTAGAAAGAGAATGCTCTTCCATTACATCGTCAGCCCTCTCTTGGTTAATAGAGCAAAATAAGGTAATCTTAAATTTTCACACGAAGAAACTGAGTTGCAAAGAAAGGAGAAAAATGGCTATTTATACAAATATTAAGCACTCTCAAGGCGGACAATAAAGCATCCCTCCCCACCCTGATTTTCTGCCTCTATAAATATATGTTTTTCCTATGGACCAGTGGTTCTCATACTTTAGCACCATCAGGTCAGGTTGTTAAAACAGATTGCTGGGCCCCATCCCTAGGGTTTCCCATTCTGTAGGTCTGAGGTGAGGCCTGAGAATTTGCATTTCTAGTAAGTTCCCAGGCGGTGCTGTGGCTGCCAGATTGTTGGGAGCCACACTTAGAGGACACGTTACAGACTGTGGGTCTGTAACTGTGGCAAATCCTTTGATCCCTTTACCTTGGAGCAGTCTAAAAGAAGGCATAGAAAAATTAGAGTTCGGACTATATTATCTGTAAGGTTTCTTCCAGAATCAGATCCTATGATAAGGACAGACAGTCATCAACTTACTGGGAGATTTGTGTACCAAAGGTAATAAGCCAGCTGTGTACACCTCAGGAAACATTTTCCTATAACAGTAATGTAGGGAGGAAGCATCATTAAGTTATCATTCGTTTACATTCGACCATGAGAGAGATATTTCTTTCACAGAAGCATATCCTGGATTGGGCTCAAAGGGCAGTTAGAGACTGAGAATCCAGGCCTCCTCCACTGCTTATTTGTTTGTTTTCCTAAAGTCTGAGTCAGGAATCAAGGGCCACCCACATTGATGTCCTTGTGCAAGGGCAAATGTCAACAATGAGCCTTCGAGGCCAGAGGAAGTAGCCCTGAGATCTTGGTTACCTGATGGCAGATCCAGGTTCAGAACCAACACCTTCTAATTTAGGGTCTGGAGTGGAGTCTTTTTCTGTGATTTTTGTTACTGTTGTTTTAATTAAATTGCAGACTTTCTTGGCACACGAGTCATAGCAGGCTGAGGACTTCTAATCTCACGCATTAGTTTAACCAAAGTTGCCCTTTGCCAACCAGGAAATGGTTTGACCTGATCTTGCTGCTAAGAAAGGAATAAGCATCTGGTATGGAACATGACCCTGGCTCTTTGTACACTGGTTTTTTTATTCCTGGAAATACAGGCCAGGAGTGGCTTTATGATCATACCACGTATAAACCCTGTCTGGTCAAGCTTGACTGGGCTATCCTTTTTTTTTTTTTTTTTCCTTCTTTCTTTCTTTCCTGCTGGCAGGTGAGGACATTTGACTTTTCCCAACACATCTGAGGCATGCTCTGACAGTATCTTGTTTTGATTTACTGTTTAATTATAACCGTATCCACATCTGCCTGGGCCTGTAAAAGAACTGGAGCTCTTTTCTTTTCATCTATAATAGGCGGTCATAGTTACGGACTCAGAGAAAATATTTTTTTATGGTGAATGAATTATTAACCATAAACCAAAGTGGTACCGAGCTAAGTCAGCCTAAACAAGGATGCAGGAATAAAGCAAAGAAAAAAGAGAGAGGAAAGTTCTTATCAAGGAAAATGAGGGCTAGAGAAAACCTGAGTTGAGATGTTGATGCAACATTCTCTAGCTTGGGTCACAAACAGATTTTCAATTGGTAAACAAGAGACCTCTTGAGATATTCTATAAGAGAGACAGAGAGAGAGGATGCTTCCTGAAGAGCAGAACTCAGACATATATATACTCAGAACAAAAATGCCTTTGAACTGTAATAACACAAATATGGAGGTTCTAATCCAGGTACCTGCAGGCACAATCCTGTTATCACTAAGAGTGATAACAACAAAGGGGATGATATCAGAAGTGAAGCATAGAACCAGCTCTAGAGTCCAACATCCCTGCGGGAGGATGAAAAGGAGCATTCCAGTTTCAGTTTTGCTCAGGAAGCCAAGAGTTTGTTATGTTGAGATTTTCAACACATCCAGTCTTAAAGTTTGTGTTCCCTGAAAACCCCAAGTGCTGTTGGGAAGTCACCTCTTAGCCACTATCAGAGGAGTAGCCCTCGACCCTCTTCCCAGCCTGAGAAAACATGAGGGGTGCTATGAAATTTGGTACGAGGGTTTGAAAGAGTCCCGGGGATCATCATCATCATTTCAACTCTTTTAAAGCCCCTTTCAGCTGAACATCTCAAAGTCCTGTGTAAACATTAATTATTCTCATAACACTGCTCGGAGGTAAACAGATATTAGAATTCAATTGCCTTTCACTGATGCTTCTACATCTGTAGACTTCAGATGCCATCCCATTATTTACTTTAGCAAAAATGTATCCCCCTCCCCCATTTTTTAGGGTAAACGAACTTGCCAAAGTCTGTAAGCTGTACAAAGAAGTTCTGTATAGGGACTTCCCTGGTGGCGCAGTGGTTGAGAATCCGCCTGCAAATGCAGTGGACACAGGTTCGAGCCCTGTTCCGGGAAGATCCCACATGCCGCGGAGCAACTAAGCCTGTGCACCACAAGTACTGTGCCTGTATGCTGCAACTACCGAAGCCCGCACGCCTAGAGCCCATGCTCTGCAACAAGAGAAGCCACTGCAATGAGAAGCCCATGCACTGCAACGAAGAGTAGCCCCTGCTTGCCACAACTAGAGAAAGTTCGTGCGCAGCAAGGAAGACCCAACACAGCCAAAAAAAAAAAAAAAAAAAAAAGAAGTTCTGTATAAAACACAGCCCCTGCCCTTATGGAGTTTACAGTCTATTGGAGATAAGATGCATGCATATAACCAATAATAATTTAAAAATTATTACAAGACAGGATATGATTAGTGTAAAATGAGAGGTTTTCAGCGGGAGAGATCAACATGGATGCTGGTAGCCCAGGAGAGCTTCATGGAGGAGGAGGTATTTGGACAGAACTCAGTGTGTAAGTGTATGTGTGTAAGTGCACAAGTGCATCCCAGAAGGGGATGATAGCATGGGCAAAGGTACTGAGGTACGAATATGACTGATTTGTTTAGAAGTCAGGTAGCCTGATATTTTTGGAATCAGGAGAAGAGTGAAAGATAAGATTGGAAAGCTAAGTAGATTGGGATCAAACAGTGAAAATCTTAATACTAAATTCTTAAGATTTTGACACTCAGCATATTCTACAATAAATTAAATAGGATCAGAAACTGGCCGAAGTGAATAGTTAAAGCTCATACTTGACATGAAATAAAAAAGGAATGGAATTGGTGACAGAAAAAATGAAGCAGGGGACTTCCCTGGTGGTCCAGTGGCTAAGGCTCTGAGCTCCCGGAGCAGAGAACTAGATCCCACATGCCGCAATGAAGATCCCACGTGCCGCAGTGAAGACTCGGTGCAGCCAAATAAATAAATAAGTAAATAAAAAGAAGAAGCAAGATGGTTTAGAAGAGATGGTTTAGCTAGAGTGGTGGTTCTCAAAGTGTGGTCCGTGGACCAGCAGCATCCGTATCAAATGGGAGCTTTTTAGAAATGCAAATTCTTGGGCCCCTGCAACGACCTATTGAATCAGAAACTCTGGGGCGGGGTGACCCAGCAATGTGAGTTGTAACCAACCTTCCAGGGGACTCTGATGCATACTCGTATGAGAGCTAGTAAGCTAGAAAAAAATTCCTTTAACAGTCTCAAATATGGCAGAACTCTCTCCATCTAATTCATGCTCTGCATATGCAAAAAATAAACTGTTAAACCAAATATTTTAATGTTCTTTAAAGTAAGTTTTATTATGTAAACTTTTTAGCTCACACAGAAGTGGACAGAGTAGAACAATAAACCTTCATATTTCCATCACTCAGATTCAACAATTAGCAAGATCTTTCTGTACTATCCCTTCTCTCTTTTTCTCTGAATTATTATTTATTTATTTATTTATTTATTTATTTATTTATTTTTGGCTGTGTTGGGACTTCGTTTCTGTACGAGGGCTTTCTCTAGTTGCGGCGAGCGGAGGCCACTCTTCATCACGGTGCGCGGGCCTCACACTGTCGCGGCCTCTCTTGTGGCAGAGCACAAGCTCCAGACGCGCAGGCTCAGTAGCTGTGGCTCACGGGCCTAGTTGCTCCGCGGCATGTGGGATCTTCCCAGACCAGGGCTCGAACCCGTGTCCCCTGCATTGGCAGGCAGATTCTCAACCACTGCGCCACCAGGGAAGCCCTGAATTATTTTTTTAATCCTAGAAATTATTTCAACTCACTGCTACATATTTCAGTGTGCCTCTCTTAAATATATGTATGTTCTCACATGACCATAATGTCAATATGACACCTAACAGAAAGAACTGTACTTCTCTGGTTTCTCCTAGTACCCAGACTATAATCAGATTTCTCTGGTTGTTGAAAAAGAGTCTATTTAATTCTGTTGTAACTGGCTACCTTCTGTATTATGATACCCACCTACCACAATAAACTTTAGAGGGAAACTGACTAAGAGGGAAAATACTTTAGACATCTTTCTTTGTAAAATATCTCTAAGAATGCATATTTCTTTTAGATACAGATGTTTGTAAGTACTAGAGGGGAGTTCCTGTGGTATCTGTGGATTGAGTATTATTACAGTACCTGTGAAATGAGTTTCCATTTTGGATGCGGTGACATCACACTAGTTGTCAGAAAATGTAATTAACCAAGATGAATCTTAGTTGGCTTAAGTACAGTTTCCTGCCATACATCTATCTGCTCCACTCTCTGTAGAGTCAGAAGTATGAAATGTTATTGAAATGTGTGGTGTTTCCTGACACTGCTTTGGAAATACCTGTGCTGTATGAGTATTAAAATATACAGTAAAATATTCTCAGTGCCTTCAAAATATTCTTAGTTCTCTTAATTTCTAGAGTTAGAAGTAATAATAATTGTGCACACTTACACAGTGCTTTTAAGCACTTTACCTATATTAACTCTTAATTTTTTAAAAAAGCCATTAAGGAAGTGCTCAAATGATGCCAAAACAACAGGATAAAAAGGAGACAAATGAAATCATGAGAAGACAGTTGACCAAATGTTTAGGTAATGAGAAATGGAATTTTTAACTTTAATTCTCTTGTCATTTTTTTCTGATTATATATATATTCTGTTATATATGGCCCATCATTTATAAAATCTTGATATTTATAAAGTAATTAATTTAATTAGCATATGCTCAAGACATGCACATACTGTATGTGTGCTTTATACTCTTGCAACTATAATTTAAATTGGATGATGCAATAGAGACAAAGACGTAGAAAACAAACATATGGATACCGAGAGGGAAAGGGAGGGGTAGAATGAATTGGGAGATTGGTATTGACATATAAAAACTACTGATACTCTGTATAAAATAGATAACTAATGAGAACCTACTGTATGGCACAGGGAACTCTACTCAATGCTCTGTGGTGACCTAAATGGGAAGGAAATCAAAAAAAGAGGGGACATATGTATACATATAGCTGATTCACTTTGCCGTACAGTAGAAACTAACACAACATTGTAAAGCAACTATACTCCAAAAAAATGTTTTTTAAAAAATAAAATAAATAAAAAATAATAAACTGGATGATGCAACCAAATACAAAGAGTAAATCTGGGTCAAAATTGAATTGTACTACCCCTTAAAATTCAACACAGATGACAGATTTTAATTATTTCATTTTCTTTCTTAACCTTTGTTTGTGGGAGAATTCTATCCCTCTGTCTTGTTCTCATCACCTCTTCTTCTGCCTGCTTCTTCCCTGCTTCTCCCTAGGCCATTTCACAAATGTGTTATTTTATGGCACTTTATTCAGACTGATTTGTAAGTTTGGAAATACTGTAAACAAGTTGATAAAGTGTCGATTGTATTGAAGATAAGAACAATTCCAAAAATAGTTGTCTGCCTCTCTGTGTTTTTGTTCTCCCCATAACGAAGCTCACTGTCTTTAATTATAGTTTGAGGCACTGTTGAAATATTTAATCTCTGAGTAATGACTGGATTTTAGTTTCCTAATTGGCATCTGCGTGTTTAGCAAATCTGTGCCAAAGCCCGAATCTGAGAATAAGCACACAATACAAGACATGGACTATATGTAAAACATTTCTGATATCTGCCACCTTAGCTCCAGGGCAACAGTGCTATAACCAAAAAGGGAAAGATAAATATCGTACAGTTTATGATTTCACATTTTTGAATCACTAACCAACAGCCTGCTAAAGGTTTATATGTCAAACCCAAAATCCATGTGTGATCAGCACATAGTGAAGTGTAACTGTAGCCTCAAAGAAGCCCTTGGGGCTTAGGAACACATCTTGCTTGCTCTCAAACGGTATTTCAGGTACCTGGGAGTAGTTCCCAGGAGATAAGGTCCCACCCACAACTGGGTGACTTACTGAAAGCCTTCTGAAACCAGCTTGAAAGGACTTAAAGAATAGGTTAGGTGGAGAAGTAATCACCTTGAACTCTGTCCACCAAAATGTCTTTGTGTTTTCCTAGGAGGAGAATAATCCACAGAATTGACTTGGGCATCTTCCTCCAATTATTGTTAGTGTCTTACTGTTTGAAACAAGATGGCCGACTCATCATCAGCAACACACCTCTTCGGTGAGTGTGTGATACAGATACATGCTGTGGGCGTGAGACCTACAAGCTCACATTCCCTGAATAATGTATGTTTCCTTTGGCAATGTTTATCCAGCCTAAAGTTACACATGAGTGAAGATGGAGCAGAGGGTGGAATTACAGAACCCAGCTGTTCTACCCATTCTGACCTTCCTAAGATGAAAGACCAAATTGTAGCCTGACGACAGGCTCTGGAGGCCAGTAGACAGAACTGCTCTTTCAGCTGTGGAGAGGGAGAAGAGATTCTGATTCTCCAATCTAGTTCACACGGAGAAAGAGATCCCTGACACGTCTGATAGCAGTGTCTGAAGCCTCTTTCACTCAGGACGGGGTTTAACAGGCTACCTTAGACGCTTCAGAGCTGAATAGTCACCTGGAGGCTATGGCATTCATGGCTCTCTGAAAACAGAAAACTGCTCTCCTTCCACATGTGAATGATAGCCTGTGGGTCTGGGATTGGTAAGGTGATACAGTGAAGGACTAAAGGAGGCCACTCGCAAACGCTGAACCATCATTGTGGTTACTCCATAGGATCAAAACAAAGCCAGCTCCCTCTGTTGGCAGGCCATGAGATGGTGGCGGAGGCCAGCTGACCATGTTGATGAATGGTCGCCCAAATTTGATCTTCACATTGTATGTTGCCCTTCGCAGGCACAACCCAGAACCAGAACTTTCATTCTCTCCAAATTCAGATAAAGGAGATCCGATCATGTCCCAGAGTGCTCAGTGCTTTCACTGAATTCTCTCTACTGCTTCGTATAATGGGATTTTCCTCCTTGTGCTATGGAAGAGAAAACTAAAGCTTAAGCAACACACAGGAAGAGGCAGCACCAGGAGGGGAACCCAGGTCTGTCTGACTTCAAAGGTCACGTCCTTTCCATTTCCTCATTTTCCACCCCTCCCTCACCCCCCAGAAGTATAGATTCTACAGATAAACAAACAACAATTCTATGTTGTCCATCCCACTGTGGTATTAGCAGGTTCTAAATTTCACTGTGATGGAGCTCATTGGACCAGATCAGTTCTAGGTAGAGGTGACAAGTATGTTGACAACATGAGGCCATAAGATCCCTTGCCCCTTAAGATTCAGTAACTTCACTCTTGGCCAAAGACACTGAGTTGACAATGTTCTTTGGACCCTTTATCATGGCAAGGTATAATTCTCAACCTGGAGTGAGTGTATAGATTGGCTGGCATTACCACCTGGAAGAGAGTTTGCGTCCTTTTTATGTCCTCCCTCAGTATCTGGAGGCAACAAAGCTGAGGTTGATTTAGCCATATCCTCTCCTCTATAACAGGCTGAAGGTGGAAGGGGGGAAAATGTCCCAAAGAAGGCCTCAGGCATTTGGGCACCCAGTTAATTCTGTGGTAACAACTCAGGGACACGTTGATCCTCTGCCCCCAAAGCTTCACGTCTTCTCCTGCCTCTAGCCTCAATACAGTGTCACTTACATAATTTCAAAAAACAAAAGGAACATAACCACTGATTTTTTTTAAACACACATTACATATTAAAAGCATAAAATCATGAATGGGAAAGAAACACAATGAAATTCTTGATAGTAGTGCCTCTGACAAGGGAAAGAGAATAGGGGTGAGGGGTAGGGGAAAAGTTCAAAAGAATTTCAACCACATCTGTTTTCTGTTTGATTTATTTTAAAGGGGAAGGAAAAGATTTGAAATAAGCATGGCAGAAAGTTAACGTGGTCTGTGGGACTGTGAGATTGTGTGCATCTTGGGGTTGGGTGCGTGGAATGGGGGCCTAAGGAGGGGAGCTGAGGCTGCAGGAGGGGCCTTCCTCCCAGAGGGATTGCCCATTAGCAAGTGACACAGTATGGGAGTCCAGAGATGGCAGGGCTGGACTAAAGCAGTCGGAGTGGTGGGCACGGAGAGAAATGGACGGACTCAACAGAAATTGAGAAGGTAGAAGGGCAGGATTTGGTGATGGATTCTGAGAAGAGGGAACCAGACCAACGCCTGAGTGTTTAGCCCACGCAACAGGGTGGGTCGTGATATGGAATACTGACAGAAGCAGGTGAGAATTCCCTGGCGCTCCAGTGGTTAGGATTCTGCGCTCTCAGGGCCGGGGGCTGGGGTTCGATCCCTGGTCTCGGAACTGGAATTCCACAAGCCAAAAAAAAAAAAAAAAGCAGGAGTGTAGCAAGGAGAATCATGGATTTGGTTTGGGACATATTGATTTTGAGGTATCTTAAAGACTTGCAAGGAAAATCAGGGTACAGTTAACAAGGAAGTGGCAATACTTTGCTAATTGTCAGAGGACCGAAACCTGGCTGTCTCTTCTGTGCCCTTCCTCTGTGATGTGTCCAGATTGCCCCATTCAGGGGCAGCGGTTTAGGGTGCAAAAACCTGCTTTATTACACTGTGATGAATCTTAGATATTTTCTGTCTCTAGATGGGAAAGGTAACCATGCCCATCTTAGTTACGTTTGCACTAACTTATTGAGGATTGTGTCTGATTTTTCAGTTTCCTCCTTTCCACCCCCAGGCCCGCTAGGCTCTCTCTCTAATTCCAAGTCCTTGTTGATTTCAGGTCCCTTTTGTTGGACTCTGCCATGGTCTGAATGTTTGCGTCCCTCCCCCCAAATTCACATGTTCACGTCCAATACCCAAGGTGATGGTATTAGGAGGTGGGACCTTAGGGAGGTCATTAAGTTGTGAAGATGGAGTCTTCATGAATGGGATTAGTTTTCTTATAAAAGAGACTCCAGGGGGCCAGCTCACCCCTTCCACCTCGTGAGGACGCAGCAAGAAGTCAGCAATCTGCAACCCAGAAGTGGGTCTCCACCAGATACCAAAACTGTGCACACCATGATCTTGGACTTCCTGGCCTCCAGAACTGTGAGAAATTAATTTCTGTTGTTTATAAGCTACCCTGTCTGTGGTATTTTGTTACAGCCGTCCAAATGGACTACGACACACTCCAGGTAAAATACTAAATTCAACTTGTAACTGATTCTTTTCCTCTGCCACCCGGTCTAATATTGACTCCCACTGTCTTGGGTTGGGTTGTCCCAGAATGGGACACTGACGCAGGATTTGAGTGCAACTAGTTTACTTAAGAGGTGATCTGAGGAAGACTGGGAGTGGGGAAGGGAGGCAGGGAAGAGAGGGAAGCCAAGGAAAGAATATTATCAAGCATGTTAGCTCTGTGGTGACTGGAACTGGGGCTCAGTCCTGCTGGGGACTCTGGGAGGCAGTACTGAACACGCCTCTGAGTTTTCCTACCCAAGGGGTTAAGAAGCAGGGGAGCCTCCACTTCCCATCTGTCATTGGCTGAGGCCAGCTTCTAGCGACATTAATCCCCCAGGATGTCTGTCAGTGGTATGGAAGGAAAGTTGTCAGGCGGAGAATCATGGGTGCTTGCAGTAGCAGCCTTTGGAATGTACCAGAATGCTGAGTGACAAGGGGATGTGTTTCCCACAAAAATTTTTGAGCTTTGTGTAGCAGATCTGAGATCATCCCCATGATTCCCACTTCCTGGTACAATCCCCTTTCCTGAGTGGGATGCTTCTAACCACTAGAATATGATGGTGATGGGATGTTAGTCTGTGATCAGGTTATGTTATGTAAGATTCCATTCTTGCTAGCTGTTTCCCTTCCTGGCTTTGCAGACGTGAGCTGCCATGTTGTAAGAGGCCCTGTGGAGAGGCCCACGTGGCAAGGAGCTGTGAGCAGCCTCTTGGAGATGAGCATGGCCTCCAGCCTACAGTCAGCAAAAAGCTGGGTCCTCAGGCTTACAGCAACAAGGAGCTAAATTCTGCTAATGGTGAGTGAGCTTGAAAGTAGATCCATTGCCAGTTAATCCTCCAGAGGAACCGACGCCTGGCTGGCACCATGATGACAGCCTTGCAGAGGGTCAAGTCTATACCGTGCCCACCCAGACTCCTAACCGACAGGGTGTGAGATAATAAATGGGAGTTGTTTTAAGCCACTATAAATTTGTGGTCATTTGTTATGCAGCATAGAAAACACACACTCCCTTATCCTATAAGCCCCCAATCTGGGTAAGGTGGCCTCAGCTCCTCTGCTTTACTTATAATCTTTACTCCTTGTTCACTGATCAGCAATTCTTTTAGTTAAAAAAGAGTACTGTTTTTTTGTTCTTATTACAAAAATAAGACATGTTCATTCTAAAACATTTATAAAATAGATATAAGCAAAAAGAAAACTAATGAATTTCACTCAACTATTTTTAAGTAAGTTCAAACTTTCTTCCAGGGAGTTTTCTCTGTCTTTGAGTCCTATAATTTATTCTTTTTCAGCTCTGCTATGAATGAACTTTTACCCAAGTATAAAGTTATAATTAGAAAAGACTGCATTTATATGAATTGTTCTTAAACTTTTCCGAAAAGGAGAACACTCAAAATACCCATGTAATCGGGAAGACGCATTATTCCCAGAGGGAAAGGTTTCCATGGACACAGCAAAGCCATTGTCCAACCTTTGCTCAGAGGGATTCTCCTTCAATCCAAGGAGAAAAGAAGTGCCAAGTGTTTGAGGTCGTTCTTCCTGAACATCTTTTCAGTAAATAAAGGGCTTCCAAATTTAGAATTTAGGTGCTGAGTTTAGCAAAAGAGGAACAGCAGAGGCAGACTGTGTTCTCTGTATCTTCCCTTACTTTTCCACTTTCTTCCTTCTTCACCCGGGACAGCAGTGGAGGAAGACTCTCCTGCAGTCCCTGAGGCTCTCAGTCCCCAAGGCATTTCCTCTCTTCCCTCTTCCTTTCCAACTGTCCCTCTTTCTGCCGCTCACACAGCACTTTCCATTCCACCTCCATGTAGCCTCCATGAGGCCACCTGCCATTAGGTGAGGCTCCTTATCTTCCTACCCCAATGGTGTTCCTTTCTGGGGAGGTTTGCCCATGCATTCATCTAACAAACAGTCCTAAAGTGACTGCTGTGTGCTGAGCAATGTGATGGATGACCAAGCACGTGGGCAAGAGGCAGCCTATGCTCCAGGAGCTTGGACCTAGTAGGGGAGTCCAGTGCATCCACAGGTGACACACAGTGTCCTGAGTGCTCTAATAGCTGCCTACATGCACATGGGACTGTGGGGGCCAAAGGACAGGAGATGGGGGCTGGGGAAAAGAATGACAGTGGAAGATAGAAGGCCAGATAATACAGAACCACAATGAGATACCACTTCACACTCAGGATGGTCATAATAAAAAAGATGGATGCTAGCAAATGTTGGTAAGGATGTGACAAAATCAGAAGTTTCATATGGTGGTGAGAATGTAAAATGGAGCAGACCCCTTTGAAAAACAGCTTGGCAGTTCCTCAGAAAGTCAAACGTAGAGTTCCCCTATGACTCAGCAATTCCACTCCTTAGGTATGTACCTAAAAGAATTGCAAACACAAAAACTCACGTGAGGGAACTCCCTGGTGGCGCAGTGGTTAAGAATCCGCCTGCCAATGCAGGGGAAACAGGTTCAATCCCTGGTCCAGGAGGATCCCACATGCCGCGAAACAACTAAGTCTGTGTGCCACAACTACTGAGCCTGTGTGCTGCAACTACTGAAGCCCATGCAACTAGAGCCCGTGCTCTGCAACAAGAGAAGCCACCGCAATGAGAAGCACACGCACCACAACGAAGTGTAGCCCCCGCTCGCCGCAACTAGAGAAAGCTCGCGCTCAGCAGCAAAGACCCAACGCAGCCAAAAATAAAATAAAAATTAAGAAAAAAAACTCATATGAATGTTCATAGCAGCATTATTCATAACAGGCAAAAAATGGAAACAACTCACATGTCCATAATCTGATAAATGGATAAGCAAAATGTGGAAACAGATCCATACAATGAAATATTATTCGACTATAAAAAGAAATGAAGTGCTGATACCTGCTGCAACATGGATGAACCTTGAGGACACATTAAGTAAAAAAAGTCAGACACAAAAGGCCACACATTTTATGATTGCATTTTTATGAAATATCTAGTATAGGGAATTCCCTGGCTGTCCAGTGGTTAGGACTCCGAGCTTCCACTGCAGGGGGCACGGGTTAGATTCCTGGTCAAGGAACTAAGATCCTACATGCTGTGGTGTGGCCAAAAAACAAGAAAGAAAGAAAGAAATATCTAGTAAAGGCAAATACATAAAGACAGAAAGTAGATTAGTGCTTGTCAGGGGTTAGGAAGGAAGGAGGAATGGGGAGTGATTACAGTGGGTACGTGGTTTCTTTTTGGGGTGATGAAAATGTTCTAAAATTAGACAGTGGTGATGGTTGAACAACTCTGTGAATATACTAAAACCCACTGAGTTGTACATGTTAAAAGGGTGAATTCTGGGACTTCCTGGTTGTCCAGTGGGTAAGACTCCACGCTCCCAATGCAGGGGGCCTGGGCTTGATCCCTGGTCAGGAAACTAGATCCTGCATGCATGTCGCAACTAAGAGTCCACATGCCACAACTAAAAAGATCCCACGTGCTGCAACTAAGACCTGGCGCAGCCAAAATGAATAAATAAATAAGTAAATAGATAAAAATATTTTTTAAAGGGTGAATTTTATAGGATGTGAATTATAGCTCAATAAAACTTATTTAAAAAATAATACAGAGAGATCTTCACCCATTTTCCCCCAATGGTAACATTTTAAGTAACTATAGTACAATATTGCAACCAGGAAGTTGTCATGGATACAATCCATCAACCTTATCCATATTTCACCAATTTTACACACACTTATTTGTGTGTGTGTGTATGCGTGTATTTAGATCTGTGCAATTTTATCACATGGTCAATTGGTGTGACCACCACTAGTCAAGAACACTTCCATCGGGCTTCCCCGGTGGTGCAGTGGTTAAGAATCTGCCTGCCAATGCAGGGGACACGGGTTCGAGCCCTGGTCCGGGAAGATCCCACATGCCACAGAGCAACTAAGCCCGTGCACCACAACTACTGAGCCTGCGCTCTAGAGCCAGCGAGACACAACAACTGAAGCCCGCGTGACTAGAGCCCGTGCTCCGCAACAAGCAAAGCCACCGCAATGAGAAGCCCGTGCACCGCAACGAAGAGTAGCCCCCGCTCGCTGCAACTAGAAAAATCGCCAGCGCAGCAAAGAAGACCCAACACAACCAAAAATAAATTTAAAAAAAAAAAAGGGGGGGAGAGGCTGATAATACAGGAGTGAAGGAATATCTCCTCCATTTATCCAAGACCCTCCCTCCTCTATCCTCTGTGCCCCCAAACACAGCTCTGCTCCCCCTGACTTTAAGGCCCCCCTTCTCTCAGGCAGCCCCTCCTCACAGTGTCACCTCTCCCCACGCCCCTTACCCCTCAGCCTAGAGTAAGCCACGGCTCCCTGCTGTTGCTTGTGCCCAGGTGCCCCCTCCTACCCTGCCCACATCCCTGGGGAAGGTCTCTCCATCAAGCTCTAGTGGTGCTCAGCGGCCAGCTCCCTCTGCCAGGACCCTGGCTCACGCATCCGATGAGGCCAGCCCCCGGAGCATGCCAGAGGGACCCAGATCACCTAAAGCGAGGGGATACCCAGTTCTCTGAGCCCGAGGAGGCAGGTGAGGGTGGTCCAATGGAGATGTCTGCAGGTGGGAGCCAGTGGAATTCACACCCAATTCCCTCAGTTTTCTTGGTCAACTAGGAGGCAGTGACTGTGCAGGCACTAGACCTAGAGACTGATCACTCCTTTTCACAACCATGCTTCCAGAAAAAATTAGTCTTGTTCTTTTCTGAAGGATAAAGCATTTTCTCTGCTCTTTATTTAGGCTGCTGAGCACAGCTGGGTTTTATTATCACAAAACTAAGAAGGGGTTAAGGACCTCGACTCTGGAACCAGGCTGCCTAGTTCGAATCCTCATTATCACTGTTCTGTGACGTTGGACAAGTAAATTAGTCTCCATGCCTTAGCTTTCTCATCTGTAAAACGGGGATGCTAATAACAGGATTTGCCTCCTAGGTTTCAGAAGGATTAAAGGACCTAACACATGGAAAGCACTCAGCATAGTGGCTGGCCATATCATGTGCACTCAGTACACGTCATCTATTCTTACTGCCAGGAGAGGCAGGGAGGGTGAGTGACTGGAGAAATTATTAGAATAGCCCGGGCAAGGAAGGAAGCCCTGAGGCAGGTGAAAAATGATGAGAAAAAGAAAGATCCCAGCTGAGGTGCATCTCATTCGTTCGAAGACTCTCCTCGCGTGTTTACCATCTGCTGGGGATTGCTAGGAGCTGGCACCACAGCCGTGAACTGCACAGTTTCCATCCACACAGATGGGGTTATGAAAGTGCGAGTGGGTCCAGTCTTCTGGCAGCCCAGGGAAGGGGCGGCTGGGTAGCTCCACAAGTGAGGACGGCATGCTGTTCCAGGCCAGGTGATTTGGGTCACGAGAGACCGGTACCTGCTGGAGTTTGCTTGGCCCAAAGAGGGTGGGCGGGTGGGAGGGGACATGGGGACACAGCCGGCAACAGCAGGTTCTTAGATTCAAGAGCAGGAAACAGGGTGCAGCAGCAGGAGCCTTAGGGGACCGGATAGACCCCAAGGGAGGTTGCTCTGCTCTCCCAGGGCTTCTGGTTTCTTCAGCTCCGCCTCTCCTTGCTGGACTGCTCACCTCTCTCTTGACCAGTGTCTTCTGCTTAATCTTCTCTCTAACGGCTACTCTTATCTACAAAATGATTGCAGCTGATTCACAGCATAGCAGGTGACCTCACGGTTAGATACCCAACCTGGTCCCTCAGCAGTGGGCAGGCTCTCCTTCCATCTCAGCAATCTCATTATGCAGTTAGTATTCCTGTACAGTTAGTATTCCTGTACAAAGTAAGTTTGCATTTTCATTCTTATGTTGCTGTGTCAAAGTAAAAACAGAAATTTGAGGTGATTTTGTTGAGGTTCCTTGTGCTTCATCAGAACTTCCTCCAGACACAGAGGAACTGAATGAAGGATGAAAACGGTGGCCCACGCTTTTCCGTCCACTTTCTCCAACTTCCAAGTTCTCCCTCTTTCCAGAGCCTTTTTCCTACCTCTGTTTCAAAATTATGTCATTCTTCTGAATTCTCTCCTGGTTACTCTCGTGTCTCTGCCCTGGATTTTTTTTTTTTTTTCCTTTTTTCTTCCCCACCGCTAACATTTTGGTGAAAATTTTCAACAAACAGAGAAGTTACACCTTGATTCAACAATTCATCTCTGCCATATTTGCTTTCTTCTCTCTCTGTCTCTCTCCCTTTCTCCCTCTCCTTGTAGAGAATAAAAACAATCTCCTATATAACTCCAATACCATTACTGCACCCAATAAAATTAACAGCAATTCCATATCATCTAATATATTGTTCATATTTAGGTTGCCCCGATTGTCTGCCCTAGCTGTTTGACTCTGTACTCCTAAATCTTCCCACCTCCAAACTACATTCTGTTGCTTAACCCAGCTGCCCTCTTCTTCATAGTGAAAATTCTCTTGGTAGAAACCAAGGAAGGTTAAGTTAACCACAAGAAAAGGCCAGAGGACTCTGGGATAAGATGTCCTATCTGTATCTCCTAATGTTCTGCCTTGGGAAAGGAAAAGTCAGGGCATTTCTTTGGAGCTCTGTCCACATTCTGCATCATTTGTCATGCCCTGTAGAGTTTCTAGTTTGCAGGTTTGTGTAATCAGTGGTTCACAGCTGGCTTGCCTCTGGCCAGAGGAAGTTCTGATGAAGCAAAATCTCAAGAAGGTATGACGCCTATGTTTGTTGTCTCAGGAATGGTGGTCAAGTCTAGGTCAAGAGAGGCAGGGTAATGTGGGTTATTCTAGGCTAGGATCAGTCTGTGCCAGAGATGAAGGGAAACTGTGTTCCAAAACTCACAGGCCTCACATGGATATCACCAACCTTCTTGGGTGTTGGGTGGGCCTTGGCAGCCTGGAAACCAACTGCCCCATGAGAGAGGCTGAGCTCTCACTGACCTGCCCAGCTTCTCTAGGAAGTTCCTCCCTGGAACCAATCATGAAATGAGTAGAAGTGCCTCCTATAAGAAGGAGATATTGTCTCACAATTCTGGAGGCCAGAGTCTGAAATCAAGGTGTGGGCACAACTGGGTCCTTCTACGGGCTGTCAGGGGAGGATCTCTCCCAGGCCTTTCTCCCTTGGCTTGTAGATGGCCGTCTTCTCCCTTTGTCTCTTCACCTCCTCTTCTCTGTGTGTGTGTCTGTCTCCAAATTTCCCGCTTTGATAAGGACACCAATCCTATCAGATCAGGGACTCACCCTACTCCAGTATGGCCTCATTTTAACTAATTACATCTGCAAACACCCTATCTCCAAATAAAGTCACACTCCAGGGTACTGGGGGTGAGGACTTCAGCATGTAGATTTTGGGGTGAACACAATTCAGCCCATAACAAAGTGATTTGACCCTGATCTCTGATGGGAGAAGCCTGAGGGCCATCCAGTTGTACATGAAGGGATGATGCTTAGGAAGTTATTTCATTTTAATCACACAACAACTCTAAAAGGAAGGGAATTCAAGTATCATTTTACCGATAAGAAAGCTGAAATTTCTCAGCAAACTTACTTCAGACAGTGTGATGAATTGGGCCATTTCTATGGAGGGCTAATCTCAACAATTTTTCCTAATTTTATTCTCAAAAACTAGTCTTTTTTTTTAAGTTTAGACTTTGTGGGTACCTTCATGTTGACCCTATGTACCCACTAGAGCACTAAGCTGAACTAATAACTAAAAGGTTTGGGAATGCTAAGAGAGATCATAATAGAGTGATGGAATTCTGGGTGGATTTTTCCTCTCTTGATCTATTATTTCTTTTCCAAATGTTTTTCTAATGTAGGACTGCTTTGTAATTAATTTTTTTCATTTAAAAAATTTTTAGGGACTTCCCTGGTGGTCCAGTGGTTAAGAATCTGCCTTCCAATGCAGGGGACGTGGGTTCGATCGCTGGTCGGGGAGCTAGGATCCCACATGCTAGAGGTAGCCCGTGCTATTGCCAGTCTCTGGTAGGGAAAGAAGCGATTAGCATCATCTACTGCCCCTGTGAATGTTGTCTTCAGGTCTAATATTTAGGAATTTGCGCAGACTGACTCTTGGTAAGCATCAAATCTCAGGCATCAAAGAACTCTGGTCAATAAATTCCTAGAAAGCCTCCTAGGCAGGTGGCCATGAACACTTTTCTATTAGCAGAACCACCCTAAGGAGAAATCCAGAGGCGGATCAAGGAAGAAAAAGCGAAAGTCCTACTGTTCCCTCACTTAGCAAACAATATTGTCCAGTATGTGACATTTGTCCTCAGTGTCTTCTCCTTTCTTTTTTTTAAAATTTATTTATTTATTTATTTATTTATGGCTGTGTTGGGTCTTCGTTTCTGTGCGAGGGCTTTCTCTAGTTGCGGCGAGCGGGGGCCACTCTTCATCGCGGTGCGCGGGCCTCTCACTATCGCGGCCTCTCTTGTTGCGGAGCACAGGCTCCAGACACGCAGGCTCAGTAGTTGTGGCTCACGGGCTTAGTTGCTCCGCGGCATGTGGGATCTTCCCAGACCAGGGCTCGAAACCATGTCCCCTGCATTGGCAGGCAGATTCTCAACCACTGCGCCACCAGGGAAGTCCTCCTTCCACTTTCTGAATTTCCCTCTAAATTTCCAGCTAATCTCAGCACTAAGAGTAAGTCACCAGCCTTCTGAAGGCCTTCCTCAGGCACAACCCTGAGGCCCGCTCTCTGCAGGCAGTTCCCCGTCTGAGCCCTTTCTACATGGGCTCATGGGATCAGGGTCCTAAGCACACAGACGCCCCTACCCTGCCCCCCTTTCCCCAGCAGTTTCTGTGACTCTGATTTAACCTATAAACTGAGGGGGAGGGGAAGGGATGTTTTTCTGTGGTCTTTAATTCCAGTATGTAATAAATTATGCCCATTTAAATTAATCCTTTAATAAATGAACAAATGACTGAATCAGTCTTCAGGACATTCAGCAATCCCTTTTTATGAAAACTTAATTTGGAGTGTATGTAACAGTAGTGAGAGAGAAAGAGAGAGAAAGAGAGGGGTGGGGCGGGGGAGAGCAGAAAGCAACGACGGCAATGAGCATCTGGTGTAGTCTCCAGGCACCATCCTGGCTGCGCTGCCTAACGCAGGGGCTGGGAGGAAGGCTCTTTTCCAGGACAATCTTGGTGAATGCGCTGGGAGAGGGGAAAAGTAGCAGAATGTCATCATCTGAATTCCACCAAAAAGCTTCTAAATTATGGGTAAGGCATTGTAATGCTTCTGTACCAGTGTTTATGTTAGTTAGGACTTGCTTTTGTATAGAATGATGACACCACCAACAGAGAAGTTTCTGGAACAGGACAATTGCTCAAAAGATTCATTGTTTTAGCCACAGGAGGGTATCGATTTTATTTGGTCCCCTGACAGCTTGCACCACCCTGGGACTAAGGCACCATGGGTGGCCTTGAGTCACTGACAATATAGTGCCTGGAGGGCTTCCCTCCAAAAGCCCTGTCACCTGATTCACTTTTGGCTTACAGCCATCACTGCCAGTTTACATGTACATACGTGTCCTGGATCTGCAGGAATATTCCAATTTCAAATCCTGTGTCTTGTTGCCAGACCATAAGTCAGGCCATGTATCCTGGGGTTTTTAGTTCTAAAAATTCTCTTCATAATGTCATATGGTTCTAATTGTGCTTATAAGAGTTTTTTATTAAAAATCTTTCCACTATAAAAATAATATAATCATATTATTAAAATTCTGCAAAACTAGGAAGAAAAACATAGCACCCATAATACCGCCATCCTGCTGTATAGGTATATATACCAGTGTATAATTTCCCAGCATATTACCAAAATAAATACACAATTTTATATTCTACTTTCTCCAACCAACATTACATTTTTTTAAAAAACATTGCTAATAAACATTTTTAAAGCATGCATTTTAATGAAAGGGTAATATTTCATTCAGAAGATTACTAAAATACATTAATCATATTTATATTTGTTTATAATTTTCACTGTTAATAAATCCACAATATATACCATCGTAATACATTTTCTATATTTTAAATTTTTCTTTAGTTTAGTTTTTACAAGTTGAATTCCAGGCTCAGAGTATGAATATGCTAATGACTCTCAATACATATTGCAAATTGCTTCCCAAAAGAGTTGAGCTAACATACACAACCATCAGCAATGCATGAGGGTGTCTGTTCCACGTCATCACTACCAACAAACCGACGTGTTGAGGTGAAGTTTTGGAACGATTCTCATGATAATTTCATTGAGTAATGGCCCCCTGTTTTAGAAGGGAAAGTACAGGTACAAAATGGATTATAAACAGATGATATACTATGATGGTAAACTGACAAAGGTTATCTTTTAAGCCAGATGAGTAGGAAAAAATAAAAAGCACTTAAATGATGCTCTAAACCACAATTTCCAATGATGTGTCTGAGGACTGCTAGGAAACAAAACTATGGCAGGCAAATAAACGGCATGCAGCAATCCCAATTAGGGGAGCTTTTTCAGAAGAAAAGTCTTTTGGCGGATTTGAGTCTGAAGCCAAACTCCAAACAGCTCCAGGCACACTGCCTCATACGAAGGGTCTGATTTCTATGTAAATACCTTGGAAAGCATTGTTGCCACACACTGGTCTTTTCAACACTACTTATGGATGTAATATATGGGAACGACTCTATTATTTTCTAATACAACAATAAATAGTGGCTAGATACAACTAAACAGCAATTCATTGACAAAGGAAGGGGAAAATAGTATTTACAGGGTACCTACAAAGAGCCAGGCCCTTCACATTGGTTTTGTCCATTTAATGGGCTTGGATCAAATGTGCTGGCCCTTCAGCCTCACTTGGCAGCTCTGAAAACCATATTCCAGGGGTGCAGAGTGACTAAGCTGGGGCTTCTTGGCTGGGGCTCCCCAGGCTCAGGCACTGCACCTCTAAAATGATAGAAGGGTATTTACTAAGTACTAGGCTAATAGGCTAACTGCCGATACATGGCCAATGGTTGATACTCACCCTCTTTACTGGATGACTCTTGCATTTAGATGCTAATCTCTCTGAAAATTACTGCAGCTTTTAATAGTAAGCATTATGGTTTACATTCTGGGTTTTAGCAACTTATTGTGATGTTCTTAGTATATCTGCATGACACCCTAGAAAAACTGACCAATTCTTAGTAGGTAAAAATATTATGAAATGTGGCCATTTGAAAGATTTTCAAGGTAAATTTCCGATAACTGTGACTAAAGTTTGCAAATCATGTGGGCAGGACAGCATGGGCTCCCAGATCTGCAACTTGCTACTCCTGCCTTCCTTAGCCTGTTTCCTCATCTGTAAATGGGGCAGAATAATATATACTTATTATTATTTGAGAAAACATATCTAATGTACTCAGCACAGTGCCTGACATACCATAAATGCTCAATAAATATTATCTATGTTTATTATTATTGTTTTACATGATGATGATGATGATGGAGCCCATCAGATGAAAGCACAGGATAAGCAGGGATGTGTAATCCCTTAGACTTTGATACAATCAAATCATTAAACTATTTTTGCTAAAAAGCTAAATTCCTCTTGATTAGGGAGGTGAAATTGACTATATCTTTAAGTATAAAAAATATGCATTCCTGGGAATTTCCTGACAGTCCAGTGGTTAGGACTCCACACTTTCACTGCCAAGGGCTCGGGTTCAATCCCGGGTTGGGGAACTAAGATCCTGCAAGCCATGCAGCGCGGCCAAAGATGATAATAATAATAATAAATATGCATTCCTGAGGTTTCCTCATGAGTTTCTTTACCTTCAGTCTTTTTTTTTTTTTAAGTGTCTGGTACTTCGTAGATGCTCAATTATACTTGTTGAATAGAGATAAATTTTTTTAATTGGGGTATAATTGACATATTACATTGTATTACTTTTAGGTGTATAACATAATGATTCAATATTTATATCCTGTCCATCCTTGAACAACTCAGGGGTTAGGGGTAACACACCCCGGCATTCAAAAATTGGTGTAGAACTTTAAAATCGGCCCTCCGTATCCACAATTGCACAGTCGCGGATTCAACCAACCACGATTGTTTTAGTACTGTAGTATTTACTATTGAAAAAATCCGCCTATAAGTAGACCCGCACAGTCCAACCCCGTGTAATTCAAGGGGCATCTGCATATTGCAAATTGATCACCACAATAAGTGTACTTAATACCTGTCACCACACATAGTTACAAAACTTTGTTTCTCGTGATGAGAGCTTTTAAGATGTACTCTCTTAGCAACTTCAAATGTGCAGTACAGTACGTTTAACTACAGTCACCATGTTATACATTATATCCCCATAACTCATTTATTTTATAACTGGAAGTTGTGACCCCCTTCACCCATTTCACCCACTCCACACACACACCATGCCTCCAACAACCCATGCCTCACCTCTGACAACCACCAGTCTGTCCTCTGTACATAGGAGTTTGGTTTGGGAGTTTAGATTTAGATTCCACGTATGTGAGATCATACAGTATTTGTTTTCCTCTGTCTGATTTACCTCACTTAGCATAACACCCTCAAAGTCCATCCATATTGTTGCAAATTCTTTGCCTTCAGTCTTAACCCTCACAAACTCACCACTCACCCTGCTGCCAATGTGATATTCATACAAGAAAACCTGATCATGTCTCTTCCCTAACCCTCCCCACAGCCCAAGTGTCTTAGGCTGACAGACAAGGCCATCTAGGACCAAGTCTCTGGTCATTCTCCAGCCTCCTCTCCTGAGACTTCCTGTCTTGATATATGTGTCCTGGTTTCATGAAAATGTTGCCTCACTACCTTTACTCATACTATTCCCTCTACTTGGAACACCCTTCCATCTCTTCTTCACCTGCTCTATTCATTTTTCAGGGCTAATTCCTATTTTTTGTAAAAAATGCCAAAAGAAAAGTTTGCATATGAATATTATGTTTATGCATGTTGATGTATAGAAAGAAGTCAAAATATTTGAAAATACAAACTGTTAGAAGTAGTTATCTGTAATAATTTTCTCCCTTATAAGAAAATATTTTAAATATTTTAAAATGTTGAAAATATTTTAAAGAAAGTTTAGGTGTCACCACTTCCCAAATGCTCCCTGACCGTGAGGTTTCCTTGGTGCTCCCACAGAACTCCGGAAATGCCTCGAATGGAGAACACATCACACCGTGTTGAGATTATCCCTTTCTCAATAGGACAAGGGCTATCTCTTTGCCTTTGTAGCAAGTGCCTAGCATAGTGCCAGGCACACAGTGGGCACTCAATAAATGCTTGTTGAACCGACCTGAATTGCCCTTGTTCACACCTAGTGAGCAGCTAGCAGATCCTGTTCAGATCTGTGGGCAGATCCTGGCCACACATTTGTAAGAGGCAAACCCCGGAGCAGAGCCATTTTTCTGTGTCTGCCATTCCCAGTCACTTTGACAGGAGCCGTGGGTGCCTTTTCCCAGTTTTTGCACTTCCATTTTTTCTAACTATAGAAGTAATACAGTCTCACTATAAAAATAAAAATTTGGAAAGCATATACTGCAATAAAGTAAGAAAGAAAAAAGATCTATTCAGTCCAAATACCTACTATTTTTTAACCAGAATTATTTAAATCAATGTTTTTCAATTTTCTTTTCCCATTTCCTGGCACATATATTAACTTCTAAATTTTTCCAGCACTGGTCTGATTAGGAAATGGAGGGAGCCTATGCCCACACATGAAAATTTGTAGGGGGCAATAGTGCATATAAAAGATATTTAATAATCTTTGTATAAACCATGTTTAATGTGTTGGGGTTTCTTCATCTCCTAATAAGTTTAAGGCACCTAGGGAAAGAAACTTTGCCTCTGAAATGACAACAGATCTCTCATCAGTGAATCCTGGTAACTAGGTGTGAAGAAGCTACTTTTGGTGTTCAAGATAACCCAGAGGCAAGGAAAAGCTGATCACTCTTGGAGGAAACATAAACATATCATTCCAAGATAACTGAGTCATATATAAAGTCAGGGAGAGCCTCCTCCATAGAATAAGGGGAGTAGCAGCAGGGTGTCCTTGATGACCCCCCAGGGTCATCAGAGAGAATATCCAGGGAAGGACACTACTCACAGGCCAAAACATCACCTAGGCAGAGTCAGTCTCTCTCTCTCCCTGTCTCTCTCCCTGAGATGTTAACACTCCTATGGATCCAGCATGGAAAGATCTTCCTCCCTCCTGATTCTGCAATTACTGTTCTACCTCAGAGACTGGGGGACATTGTGGGGCTTCTAATAATGTGGTTATTGCTTAATTAAGCTTCTTCCTAAAACTTATGTAGAAGTACTGGGCCCATACTATGTCCTGGGGGGACGCTGACTAGCTACCTAGCAGGGGACTGAAGCTAAACAAAGCATGACAAATTCTCTAAAGCTAAGCTTCATGCTTCAAAAAAGGTTACAGTTTGCCCACGTGTTTGGGAACTATTAACACAGCTACTTTAAATTGCAATGATACATAGTAGATCATACCTTTTGAAAGCAGTAAAGACAGGTTTGACACAATGATGGTCATTTGTGGAGCCCATACTCTGTGTCAGATGCTCTGTATTTATTCCTTCTGATCCTTAGTGACCTGGCAAGGTAGGATTATTATTACACTTTAAGGTAATTTTGCTCATTTTACAGACAAGGAAACTAAGACCCAGAAAAGTTAACGCTCCGTTGATAAGTGGCAGAGTTAGGATTCAAACTCAGTCCTGTTTGACTCCAAAGTCCCCTCCCTTCCTACTTGGTCTCCTTTGATCCTGGCTGTGCCATGGGTGTCAGTCATCATTGGGTAGGTTCTGCTGGGGGAAGAACTAAGTAGGAATTGAACTCAGATAGCGCTGTCAAACCTCACAGCACTGGCAGGATGTGACAAGGACTCCAGACTGCTTCCTGGGGTAGTTTCTCGGCAGAATATTTAGGAGGGAGAACAGAGTAATAACCTCAGCTATTACGGCACTTCGCCATGATGGTGGAGGGTTCTAAAGGCCCCAGAAGAGACCTGAGAGGGTCTGGAAACTCCTCGAGTGTGGAGATCTTACATGGAACACTTTGCTTTCTAGAAAGGGTAAGATGGGTGTGGCAAGAGTGCGAGCAGACGCCAGCCCTGCCGGCCCATTGAAAGGAAGCCAGATTCAGTTGCTAAAGAAGCTTAGAGAAGCTTGAGCAATGGGAGCTGGGGTCATGGAAAGTTGAGAGAAATATCCCCTTAGCATGGGTAAGGATTGTTAGACTTAGGAAATAAAAATACAGGATGCCCAGTTAAATTTGAATTTCAGAAAAACAACAAAATATTGTTTAGTATAAATATGTCCCAGGCACCATTTTATCTGGAAACCCTAGCCGAGCTGAGCTTGAGTAGAAAGAGTTCCCTCTATGAGGGGACATTGTGTCCAGGATGGGTCTTGCTGTTGGTGGATGTCAGTGTTGGAAGTGGTGTTAGGGAAACTTACTGTCTCAACAGGGAGCCATATGAGCCCTAAGCTCTCTCATTCCAGCCCAGGGTAGGACAAGCCATCTAAGAATACAGCAGAGGTGCATGGATTTTTAGACTGAGGTGACTTAGAAATTTTCCTTTCCAGGTAAAGACTTCATACTTAAGGTTTGATAACATACGTTCCATAATTTTTTTTAATATATCTTTATTTATTTGGCTGTGTCAGGTCTTAGTTGTGCCATGTGGGATCTCCGTTGCCACGTGTAGGATCTTTTTAGTCATGGCACGCAGGATCTTTAGTTGCAGCGTGCACTTAGTTGCGGCATGTGGGATCTACTTCCCTGACCAGGGATCAAAGCCGAACCCCCTGCATTGGGAGCGTGAAGTCTTAGCCACTGGATCACCAGGGAAGTCCCCATGTGTTCCATAATTTAAATTCTTAATATAATTGGGAAAAAATAGTCTATTAAAAAGAAAAAAATCTTAATATACTAGGGATAAGTTAACTTGTCTGGTATTTGAGGTATTCTTATAAATGCTAGGAGTGAGAAAGGGGATTATAGAAGAAAGAATTTACTCTTTTTGATACTAGAAAAGGGGAACACCACTGCTTGAACCATTAAAAAATGGTACCAGGCAGTTCAGGGTTCCCTGGTAATTCAAGTCCTTGTCCTTCTGACAGGCAAGCTCTGTAGAGTAGAATATTCTGTCTGTCAAAGGAAGCATAACTCCTCTTTTTCCCAGAGGAGAAGGTAGTACTTTTTTTTTTTTTTTTTTTGGCTGCATTGGGTCTTTGTTGTTGCACATGGGCTTTCTCTAGTTGCAGAGAGCAGGGGTTACTCTTCATTGTGATGCGCAGGCTTCTCATTGCGGTGGCTTCTCTTGTTGTGGAGCATGGGCTCTAGGTGCGCGGGCTTCAGGAGTTGTGGCGCACGGGCTTAGTTGCTCCCCAGCATGTGGGATCTTCCCGGACCAGGGATCAAACATGTGTGCCCTGCATTGGCAGGCGGATTCTTAACCACTGCGTCACCAGGGAAGTCCCAAAGGCAGTATACTTCTTGAACCTTACTTTTCTTTGAACTTGGACAATTAATCCAGTTCTTGGAAAAGGGGGGATTTTTTAAAAAGAGAGAATCCTCTTTTCTTTTAAAGGTTTGTTTATGAAATAGAATTTTCTCACCTGTTTATTCATACTTAGCAAGTGTCAAGATCATTATATTAGAATGTTGGAGTTTGAAGGAAGGGGTTGGGGAGTGTCTCAAAGGCTGTCTAATGTCCAACAAGCTTCACCAGGTGCCATTTATATGTATGAATTCACAATGGTTCAAAGGCCTGGCTCTGGGCCTTGTGGTCTTAGAAACCTCTTGGCCATCCTTCCTCAGAGCAGACCTACACCAACTCACTTCACCAAGACTGATGTAGAACTGGGACACCCATTTATTCATTTACAAAGAAATGTAACAATCTCCTGGATACTGGGGAGGACACCTCCAATCTACATAAGGAGCCCAACTGCAATCCCAAGGCTGCTTGGTGAGCAGAAAATAATGATAAGAATAGATGCCATTAGTCATTTAATGAGTGTTCAAAATTTATAAAACATTAATAGTGACAGTTAGCCCTGGTCAAAAGCACAATTCATCCTCACAACTTCACCATGAGAAAAATATTTACCTTCCTTATACTGATGAGAATACTGAGAAAGATATCATAGCTCATTAACTCTAAGAGGTACATTTTTTCAGATGTGAATATCCTGCAAACAAAATACATTTAAAAATTGGTTATAAAACTCTATAAACTATGGTCACTTTTTGTTTATTTATCCATCAAATAGTTATTAAGTGTCCAGCATGGACTGGGTACTATGCATGTTAACAGGGACAGAACAGTGTATAAAATATCAAGGTCCTTGCTCTCATCAAGTTTACAGTCTAGTTGGGGAGACCACTAATCAGCAAATTAATCAAAACATCAGCTTGTGAGAACTGCTGATGGAAATAAGCATGGAAATGTGACCGAGTATAACATGAGGGGTGGGGGGCAAGGAAGACAGGGTGGCTCTCTGAGGGGTGACATTGGAACTGAGACCTCAGAGCCATCCAGTGGTCTTCACTCTGGGCTATGTAGGTACCAGGAGATAGGTCCTCTCAGCCCTATGGCCCAGGGCTCCTGGCTGTGAGCAGCCCCTTCCGAGGCTCCTTGGAGGGCAGCCTGAGAGGCATGGGTCTGACCTGTGCCCCATGGTTGGCACAGAGCTGAGCAGATAAGCAGTGCCCACGACCCCACTGTTCCATGTGATATGCTGAGCACAGCCCAGGAGGTGCTGTAGCCCCTCGTCCCTGCTTTAGTTCTGCAGCAGGGAACATCGCCCATCATGCACAAGGAGACAGAGGAATACCATGCCAGGTGCCCAAGGAGCGTTGGTGTAGCCCAAAATGCAGCCAGTCGGGGCTGGGGACAAGGAGGCTGAACAGGGCTGCTGGTGCAGATTTGAATTTCTGTCCTCCTACCAGGTACTTCTCACTATTTTAGACTCTTTTTGGTGGTGACCAAGGCACTTACAGGGTGACCGCTTAGCAACACGTGCATTTTGCAGATTTGAGCTGTATCATAATTTTAAAATACTTGACCTTTAAAAAGTTTAATTAGATTCAAAATCCATTCACAAGAAATTCCAAGTTTACATTTGTCAATGAAAGAAAGGCAAGAATTTTGAATATATAACTTCAACCGTTACACTTTTTTGAATGACTGAAAACAATTATTTTGAAGTTTTTCAGTAAGATCATCAAGAATTTGAAGAGCTCTTCATCCTAAAATCTTGATCAGGAATGGCATGTGGCCATTTCAAGTATAAAACCTGATATAAAAAATTATGCTCATGGATGTAAGCTCAACATTTCCCATTAAAAACTTTGAAAACATTTTATTTGGGAGTTTTACACAAGTTTGATATTTATTATCTTCTTTAAAATGTAATTATTTTCTCTCATAGTGATTATGTAATATAAAAATATATAATGAAAGTTTTCATCAAGTTCTATTTGAATCGCTCCAAATCCCCTTCACTTTTCCTCAGTGTACCATACAAAGGGGATCTTTTTCTAAGAGACACGGAAAAGTGGAAAAGTTGCCTTAGAAGATGAGGGAGCCAGCCCTGTGAAAAGCTTGGGGAGAGCATTCAAGCTGCAAAACACAGTGAAATGACCCTCAGGAGGGAAGAGCTCGAAAGATAAGGTAGCAGGGCTGGAGCAGAATACCACCAGGGAGGGGGAGCAGGATGCCACTAGAGAGGGCAGGGGTGATGCTAGGCCCTGCATGTTAGCCAAAAGCAGTGGGAGGCCTCGGAATGCATTTACACAAGGGTGTGACTTAATCTGATTTACATTCTATAAATCTAGTCTCTGCATGCAGTGTAGAGAATGGAATACAGAGGTGCAAGAGTGGAAAGAGAAAGGTCATATAAGAAGTAACTGGGGGCCAGGTGAGAGGTGAGGAGAGGAGGAAAGGAGTAGGTCATTCTGAGAAGCTTTTCAGAGGTAGGACCAATAGGACTCTGGGAGTGAAAGAAAGGGAGGCTTAAGTAGGATGCCTACACTTTTTGGTTTGAGCAGTTAAGTAAATCATAATGCCATTTACTGGGCGACACTGAAGGAGGGACAGTTATGGAAAGAGGACTGGGATCCAAAGTCTCAGGACATAGTTTTCAACAAAGGGCAAATAGAATCATAGATGATAAGAGATTTAATGGGCATATGAATCATTAATCTGGCTCCTACAATACATACTGAAATATCTACAGGTAAAATGATGTGAAGCCTGCAATTTGCTTCAAAATCATTTGAGTGGGGGGAGGTAGGAAGAATGAGTACAGGTGTAGATGAAACACAAGATTGGTCATGAGTAGATCATTTTTGAAGCTAGCTGATGGGTACCTAGAGGTTCATTATACTACTCTCCTTTTGTGTATGTCTGACAATTCCATGGGACTGGATGAGATCACCTAATATTCAACAAATGGGGACAGCCCCACACTGGGGGTGGAGTGGAGGTGGCAGTGCTAGTGCAGTGGAAAGAAAGACATAAGACCACTGCTGTCCTAGAGCTGACATTCTCTGGGGAAGAGACAGATAACAAGCAAGTAAACAAATATGACAGATTTAAATCAATGTGATAAAGAGGAAGGGTGATGTGATAAAGTGTGCATGGGTACTGCAACTGAGTGGCCAGAAGCAACAGCTCCTCGAGGCAGTAATCTTTGCATGGGACTGACTCACGAGCTAAACAGATATCAATAGTGGTGCTTTTAAAGTCCTTTCCATTCTACTTTTTAAACTTTTACTCATAAACAAATCTGAATTAGTGACCATAAGCTTTCTACTCTAGGGAAAATGTTTTAACTTAAAAGCTTTTGCTCCCCTCCTCTCCACTGTTTTTTTTTTTTAAATTCATTTGGCTGCACTGGGTCTTAGTTGCAGCATGCGGGATCTTTAGTTGCAGCATGCGGGATCTAGTTCCCTGACCAGGGATCGAACCCGGGCCCCCTACATTGGGAGCATGGAGCCTTAACCACTGGACCACCAGGGAAGTCCCTCCATTGTTTTTTAAACTCCAAATTTTGAAGCCATTATTAGCCCAAGAGTTCTAGAAGTAGAGCCAATTCAGGACTGACCCTGGTACCCCCTTTAGAATCCCTTGTTGCCCTGACAGCTTTCCTTCCCCCATCATCTGACTTTAAAGTCCTCTTCTCCCCTCAGCTACAGTTTTTGCCACTCTTAGGACTCCAAAGGACCTCTTTCCTTCCCTCTTCCAAGTGCTACCTCCCTGTGCGAAGCAATGCTTCCAGAGATCATAAGCCCCATGAGGGCTTGTGTTGTTCACCGCTGTCTTCCAGCACCCAGAACAGTGCCAAGCACAGTTAGCACCCAATAAACATTCACTCAGTGAGAAAACTTCCAGAAGCCACTAGGTAGGTAACCAGGCACCTACCTAGGTGCTAAACGTACTTGATCCTACAACTAGAAAAAACTTGTGGCCTATCTTCACACAGATAAATATCACTCCTGTTTTACAGATGGACAGCTGAGTAGGTTCAGATAATCCAAGATCAGAACTATTTCACCTAAAATAGTCTTTCCTGTCCTTAGAAATATTTTGAAGACAAAAAATAGAAGCTATGGAAAAATCTAGCATATAAAGAGAACGTTACCAGTGTCATTGAACATTTCTTGAAGATATGATGAATTTAGTTGATATATAACAGCCTTCCTGGAAAACTCCTGGAAAAAAAACCAACAAATATTTTGGTTTCCTCAAAACAAAACAAAAAACAAGCAAAGAAACCTCTTCTTGGCCCGAATTATAGGAAGTCTTGCTGGCAGCTCAGCCTAAGCTTTTTTGCATACGTGCTTTTAGGACAGGCTTGCAGATTGCATGTATTCTGCAGAACAACCACAGACACTTAACATTCATTAAATAATAATGAAACAGGAGGCCTGGATTTTTTTTGGTTTCTCCTGGGTCTGTTCATCACTCAAGTGTCCTTGGACAAATCTATTCCCTCTCTCATATCTGATTTCCATATATCCGTTTCAGGATAATGTTTATGACTAAGATGCTTTATAAGATCTTCAGACTACCAATAGTAGTTATGCCCTCCATCTATGAAATTTATCTCCTTCACTATCCTATGGGATGTCTTCATGACACTTCTATTGAAAACCTTCACACATAGTTGCGAGTGCTGTCACAACCATCTAGGGACGGTACAGATATTCTAAGGCCAATGAGCTGACAACGTGGATGACTTGAACCTGAAGTCTGTTTCCTATGCTACTGAGAATTGGAAAATGGATAAATGTGATAATCCCCAAACCACGTTTTCCTTATTTCTGCCGTTTTCCACCGCATCTAAACTATGCAGAAGCTGCTGACAACACTTGACTATCCAGTATTTGGCAATTCTACCGAATACCGAAAAGGTTAAAAGGCCGAACTTGCTAGTAGGACAAGCTGCCAGGACTGGTAGTCAGGCTCTGGTGCAGTTAGCTGTGTATTCCACACATTGTTTTAGAGGCTTACAAAATACAGCCATCTTGCATCAGGCATCCCGGCTCAGGAGGAAGGCGAGCCCCGTCCCCTCGGCCCTGGAGATGCCACCTGCGCGGGGCCGGGCGTCCTAGGTGGCAGAGCCCTTGCGGACTGCCTACAGCCCGCACCGCGGGGCCCGCCACGGCCCGGGCCGGTGTGTTGAGTGACTAAAGTTGTCTACGGGCAGGCCGGCCGCACCTGGCCCGAAGAGAGAGCGTGAAGACTGCCATCCGGCAGCCCTGCCAGCGGCTAGAGCAGCCCCATCCGAAAGTGGACGCGGGACGCTAGGCTGCTATTTGCAAGCTTCCTGTTGGGTAGTGTTTTCAACTGGGGTGCACCGACCCGGCTGGCGGTGCCCTCCTCCCCGCCCCCACGCCGCCCGGGGCGCCTCGAGGACGCGCGCCTGGGCCCGCGCCGGAGCGGGGCGCCCCCTCCCTCGCCCTCCCCGCCGCGGCCCGAGACGCCCGCAGGCCGGGCGTTCACCGACCGCGCCTCCTCCCGCCCGCCCCTCCCCCCTCACTTCCCCCTCGGCGCCCCAAACCCGGGCTTCCCGAGTTCCAAGACGTGTGCGCACGGAGCAGGGTGGGAGTGCGGGGCCGGAGAGCCGGAGTTAAAACGGGGGCGGGCGGGCAGCCGTCTCGGCAGGAGCCGGCGGCCCTCCGGCATGTCTTTTGTGTTTGTACACACACTGCGCGAGGCGGCCGGGAGGAGGGAGCGGGCGGCGCGCGGGGGAGGGGCGAGCGCGCGCCAGCGAACGGGCGCGCGGGGGGAGGGGCGGAGGCGGGGCGCGAGCGAGGGGGCGGGGGCGGGGCCGAGCCTTCCCTCCATTGTGTGTGATTGGTTGGCGCGCGGCGCGGGGGCGGGGCGGCGTGTGTTGGGGGATAGCCTCGGTGTCAGCCATCTTTCAATTGTGTTCGCTGCCGCCGCTGCGCCGCTGTCGCTCTCCGACGCCAGCGCCGCCTCTCGCTCGCTGAGCTCCAGCCGAAGGAGAAGGGGGGTAAGTTTCCCCGTCTGCCCGCTTCCCCGGAACCGAGCCCCGCTTGCCGTCAACCCCGGGCCGGGCCCCGGCGGTGCGGTGAGGGGACCCACGGTCCCTCCGGCTTGGCCCACAAACTTTTTGGCCCAGAAACGGAGGTGAGGAGCGAGTTTCCCTCACCCCTCAGGCGGCGGCGGCTCCGGCGGCTCCCGAGTCTCTCGCCGCCTCAGCCCAACAGCAGCAACCGCCGCGTCGCCGAGCCTGCTCTCCCTCCCCGCGCCCCTGGCTCCTCTTTCTTCGGTGAAATCCCGCCCGCCGCCCCTTCCCGGGACCCCAGACCTTCACCACGACCCGCGCGGGCCTCTTAACTACCGCCCCCGGACCCCGGACCCCAGTTTTCGAGCGGGAAAAGGGTGGAAATCGCCGCTGCTTCCCACCCTGGGGTAACTCGCTTTTTGCTGCCTCCCCACAGTTGTTGCTAAGCTTCACCATCTTGTCTCTCTTCTCTGGTCACCGACCATATTTTTTCCCCCGTTTCTCTCTTCCCCATTTCAAAAAAGGAGGAAAATTTTTTAAAGAGAAACATTTTTTTCCCTTTTTTTAGAGAAGCGAAAACTTGATACATTTGAAATGCACAAAAAAAACTTTTGCATTTTGGAGGGCGGCACGTGGCAGGGGATCGGGCTATTTTCGAGCGATTTGGTGTTTTGTCTCTTTGGTAGGGAATCGGATACGTTTTGCGATTGTTTCCATTTTGTTCTGGTCTGGGAGCCGAGTTTGTGCCTGCGCGAGACGCTGGGAGCGAGGCGGGCAGGCTGGGGGACCCTGTGCCGAGGGGCCGGAGGAGGCGAAACCAAAAGTTTATGTGGTGCTTGGGGTGGACTGGTCGGCCGGTCTCGTGCGTTAATTAAAGCCTGGGTGCGGGGCACTTTTTTTTTTATTTCACTGCGAAGCTTCTGAGGACTGGACGCCAGGACGGTGCTTTGTAGAATGCTCGCTGGTGGTAGCTGTTGTTCCCCTCTTGTTTTTTGAGACGCCTTTTTGTCAACAGAACTGTAGAGATGCAAAAGCAGGAATGTTTTCAGATATTTACAGCAGTCTATCAACTGCCAGACGTAAAGGGGGGGGCGGGGGGGTGACCAAAACCTTTCTTGCTGTAATTTGACTCGACCTTTCTGTGATTTGTGGCTTCGTTCTTTTGACTTGTTAGTGGATCGAATATTTACAGACATTTCTAATTTCTACTTTAATTAAAGAAACTGAAGCGAAGGCTGTTAGGGGTCTTTTTGTTTTGCCGTTTATCGCTCAGATTTGGCATTTTTGAGAGATGATTGGTGTTAAGGCTAACAATTTTCTAGTACTACAGTTTGTTTCAGGAAGTCATATTTGGGTGGTAGACGTAATCTGCACACTTTCAAATTATGTAACGTTACAGACATTATTTTTTTATACTGATCATAATTTCCAGATTGGGGGGGGCGGTGGTAGTGGCAGGAAAACTTGTATGTTTTGTAGTTGCATATGGTGATTTTTGTGTTTTGATGCCGGTAGGTAAATAAGGAGGTCTCTATACCATGGCTCGTACAAAGCAGACTGCCCGCAAATCGACCGGTGGTAAAGCACCGAGGAAGCAACTGGCTACAAAAGCCGCTCGCAAGAGTGCGCCCTCTACTGGAGGGGTGAAGAAACCTCATCGTTACAGGTATTAAAACAGGAGGGAAAAAATGGGACAAAGCCTATCTCCCGAAGCAGTATCTATATAACTTAATAAAAAGATGTATAATCATACTTTTTGCTTTAGAGAAACTGATAATTTTTTCTTTTGAATATTTACTAATACTTTAAAGTATATATATATAATTTAGTGTTAGGTTTTATTGGGAACATGTTTAATTTTGAAGCCATAATCTTGCCCATAGCCCAAAGGAGAGGTTATATCACTAATAACATTAATGGGATAGGGTAACATTTTATTTAGCTGTTAGGTGTAATGTGTATTTTTTAAATAGTAAAGTGTTGTTTTTAAATACATTTTTGAGGATACTCTTTCTCTTGGTAATTTAATCAAGATTGGGGGTCATTTTGTTTTAGGTAAGTCCCTCATTTACTTGAATTGGTTTATTTCCTTCTGTTAGCACAGTTTTGAACTACCCTGAGCAGTGCTGTTAAGGGCATCTGCCATTAGAGGGCAGAAGTTGTCTGTATTTAGGTGCCCTCTGCAAATGATTCTACAGTTAGCCTAAAATAAAAGTGGAAGAAATAAGTCAGAATTGAGGTAAATTTCTTGCTTAAAATTAGTTTAAAAAGAAAGAAAGAAAACTTCCATATGGAAGACACACCGTAAAAGAGTATTCACATTTAATCATTCATGAGGTGTGTGCAGTATTCAAAGGTATTCTGAGAAATCAGACTTAAATGCCATAAGTGTATTTTTTAAAGGAAACTCATTGGGTTGTGCTGGTAGGTCTTTTAGAAGAATTGGGGGTGCCAGTGGCAAGGAGGAGAGTGCTGCCAAATTGAGAAGAGTCTGAACAATTTTGATTTCTTTATTTGTGGCCTAGTACTTTCCCAAGTTGTAATTATAACAAGTTAGTGATATATATGTTAAAGAGGAAGAAAATAAAGGGGACTTTGATTAAACCTCCTGCCAGGAATCTACTTTAATATCATGCTTTTTGCTTTAAAGGTATTGTGTTACTCTTAACAGACTTGAATATTCAGGTCATAAGTTAATAGTGAAATTTGATACAGAAGCTGAAGAATAGTTGGGTGATATATTTTTTGAAAAGTGACTGCGTCTTTTTAAAGCTGATGACCACTCTTTTATGTTTTTTATGTATTTGGTAACCATGTCTTTATTGTGTTTTGTTTTAAAGGCCTGGTACCGTGGCACTCCGTGAAATTAGACGTTACCAGAAGTCCACTGAACTTCTGATTCGCAAACTTCCCTTCCAGCGTCTGGTGCGGGAAATTGCTCAGGACTTCAAAACAGATCTGCGCTTCCAGAGTGCAGCTATTGGTGCTTTGCAGGTAAAATGGCGGGTGGGAAAAGCTCTAAGAGTTGGCCGTTCCTGCTTTGTACCAAGAACAATTCTAAATCTTTGCATATGCTTGTTAAATTTAATCATCACAAGCAGATGCGGTAGGTCTTATCTATTTCACTGTTAAGATGTCAGAAAGGTTAAGTTGCTCAAGGTCATACAAGCAGACATAGGATTTTAAAATTTTAGACGTTGCAGTGTTTAAAGGGAAAAAGAACCTTCTGGTTTGGCTTACAGTTGCTGCAGGACATCAAGAAGTCATGGGGCTAAAGGTCTGTATTGGTAATTAGTTTCAAACAGTGACTGATATAAAAGGAATGTTAGAATAAATGGCTTCCTGGACCTGAAGAGGCAGTTGCAAGTGGAGAGAACATAATATCTGGGATGGGAATAGGCAGCATAAAAGAATTGTGCATTGAGGTAAAAGAAGCATGAGTGGTAGTTAGGATTAGGTTGACGATAAGGAGAAAAAGATACTAGGCTTGTAGAGAGAAATTGGAAGACTTGTAGTTTGCTAAAGGGGATTATGTATGGATTTCCACTTAAATGGGAAACATAGTGAATTTAATCTTAGCTCCAGTGTGTCAGAACTTTGAGAAGTACTGTTTTAGCTGTGGTTATGTCTTTGAAATACTGGTGGTTTGTGCCAAGATTAAAACTTGAAATGCCCACAAGTAAGATATTTGATTATGTATATGGGTATAATTAACATCAATCACATAAGTAACCTATAATGTTAACTAGTTTGGCATTCGTTAGATCATTGTAACTCAAAGTATGGTAAGACTGCCACCTCCTTCAGAGCGTGGGGTTAGAGGTGATTAAAATTGCAGATTGCTAGGCACCTCCACAGACCTGAATTGGAATCTCTTTTGGGGGAGGGTCCAGAATCTACATACACTCCATTGGAGGATTTTTCAAGGCTGCTGTTGCCAAGCTTTTCCTTTATGTGTGAGGAAGATTTGATAGGTGGATTCTACCCTGAGGTGTAATTGGTTGAGCTGTTTCTATGGTTAGTCTGAACTTCATTTGATTGGTGAATTCCAGGAGTAGGCATCCATTAAATTCTCAGTGAATTGAAATTACTGAAATTTAAAACTACTAAAATCTTCCAGTGCTGTTATTTAAAACCTTTATTTTCTGTTTTAATCATTGACTATCTTTAGATCCCATTTTGTTTATTACTACAATTGCTAATCACATTTTCCCCACTAATTTTAAGTATAGAAATATTATTGATATTCTCAAGCATTGCTCTAAAGCTGCCAATTTTGTTTTGTAGTTACAGTTAGCAGGGCTATGCTTGAAGAACACACTATACTTGAAAGTCCAACATTGTTGAGCTTAAGTGTCAATGATAGAGCTTTGTAAATTGATTACTGAACAGTCTGAGTAAAAGACTATTGTCTTTTTAAAATTCGTGTGTAAACTTCCACGTTGCTGTTATTAAGGTGTGTGTTTTATATTTGTCAGTAAGTGTGCTTGTATTGGTTTTGAGCAAAATGTTCAGTTCTGCTGCCTGTAGTACTCTTGCATTAGGTAGCTCTTTATTGGAAGAGTAATCTTTGTTAGAAATTTTTTTTGTTTTGTGTTGCCTTTTTTATACATCAGTTCTCTTAAAGATACAGAGATGGAGAATTTGCTAATGGAAATAGGGCAATAGAAGAGAGCGGTTGAAATAGAATTCCAAAAGTCACTATTTTTGCCTTTAGAATTACACAGTTTACAACTTTTCTAATATAACTAAATGAGGAGGGAGGGTAGTCCAGTGAGGATGGGAGAGAATTTAGTCTAGGTTTGCCATAGATAATCAAGAATTAGCTAACTTGAAATTTAGCCTTTGCCCCTAATATCTGAGAGTTTGAACTAAGGTATCGTGTTAAAAATGGACATTGGTGGTTTGAAGTGGTGGAAGAGTCAGATATTGAATGTACTCAGAATGTTGTAAATTAACATTTCCTTCCAGTTATAAGATATTTTTTCTTTTGCTATTATCTCAAAATTACGTTCATTGGGCTATAAATTGTGTCAGTCTTTAATTCCCGTCATAACCTTAATGTTTAGGAGACTTTGGCACATTGGCAATAGAATTAGAAATATATGAGTCATGGTTAAATTCCCTATGAGTATTGACTTTTCTCCCAGAGCTGACCAGACACAACTCTATAAAACCTATAGCCAGGTTGTAAGATGGCAGTGAGAGGTCCAGCTGCCACATGCCACATTTGAGTAGTACTAGGGGAGCCAGTAGATCATTATTCCACTCTTAAATGGTCTCAGAATTGCAGGACCTGTTGGCTTGTCCATATAGCAGCTCATAGTGCTGTGTTTTGCAGAAGCCTTCTAGATTTGCATAATCCTGAGATACGCTGGGTGAAACAAAGAAGAAAAAGTTTCTTTCTTGAGGAACTTCAGTCCTAGTATCTGATGTGTGTTGTGAACCCGTAAGAGTAGGTAGGCTACAGTATGCTGTGTTTCCTAAATATTTTACCCATTTCTAGAATATCCCAAGAATTAATCCCTGAACATTAAGGACTTTTGCTTTTAATATATTTTTTGGAATAGGTAAGATACACGGAACTAATTGCATAGAAAAGATGCAAATTTCGGGAATTCCCTCGTGGTCCAGCAGTTAGGACTCCGCACTTTCACAGCTGAGGAGCCGCATTCAATCCCTGGTCAGGGAACTGTTCTGCAAGCCTCATATCCCAGCCAAGAAAAAAAAGAAAAGATGCAAATTTCAGTTAGGGTTAGAGATCTCTGTTAAGTAATTTAAGGTCATTAAAAGATGGCTAGTGTACAAGGCCAATGTGATTGCCAAGGAATTAGGAGTTCAAAGTTACCTGCACCTGGGAACCAGGGACAAGAGGAGTGTTTGCTTTCTCCTTCATGGAATAATCTTGAGGTAGTCCATAAAGGGTAGGTAAATAAGACTTAGCTCTTGATAACAAATGCTGCAGAAAGATATGTAGGGATAGTAAACTTTGGGTGAAACAGATTTTTATAGAAGAGAGAGATTAGGCTAAAAAGAATGAAGATACAAATGTAGGAAATAATTTTTTTCATAAGATGGAATAACGTAAACCATTTGAATTAATTGTTGCTGTGTTAGTGCTTTTAAAAGCAGAATCTCAAGTTTTATTGGGAAAGTCAAAATGTTTGTAAAAAGCAAATCTGGTTCTTCCCATCTCTGTATCTTGTGTGTTATGTAGTATTGTGGGGCTTGAATTGCTCAAGTATTCTGTGTATTTCTCTTTTAGTTTTATTACCTAAAGTTTCCAAAATGGAAATAATTTTTTTAATTAGGACAAAAACAGCAATTACAGAAATCTGGTTTTTTCCCCTAAATATATCTCGAACAGAGAAGTAACTTGCTTATATAGAAGCCAAATAACGTCTTTCATTTAGTGTGTTCCTAATCCACTAAAACAGTTGGACTGATGACTGGACTGGTAAAACAGTAGGTACATTTCAAAATGAGTAAGCAGATGTTTTAACCTAGACTAAAGGATTCTTCAGCTTTTCAGACAGCTGTAAGATGTACTAACAATTTAAGAGTTAATTATAAGTAGAAGCTCCCCTTTTTTCCTCTTTACATGCCAAGTGTTGGTGAATGATTCATGTAGCTACCAGCTTTTGAGTGAAAGTAGGGATAAGAAGATGCCTTCAGAAAAGTCTTAGAGTATAATGAGAAAAACCAGAGGGATCAATGTTAATGCTGGGAGGTAGCAAAAATGCCATTACAGATAGGGGTGCATAGAGGAAGGTACAGTTAGTGGGGGGACATGGGGGCATATCTCGGCAAAATAGGTCAATGTATGTAAGTAAGACACAAATCTGGTGTGTTCTGGGACCCAACAGCACTCTAGTGGTGAAACTGAGGTATTAAAGGAAAGGTAGATGAGGACCATGATGGAAACCAGTGGTCAAACAGGTATAATGAAGTGTGAGTAAGATTCAGAAAAAGGAGGACACAGCAGGGTAGGAGAGTATATTACTTTGGATTAGATACATGATTCCATTTATCTGTGTGAGGATGAGAATGAATGTTAGAATTTAAGTTGGATTTTTTGCTTTACTCAAGACACATTTCAGTTTACTGAAAATCACATATAACATTAAAAAAATTAAACTTTTTTAGTAGTGAAATTATTTGACTTGTATTATTTGATAAAGACTTGAGTTTTCAGTTTCATAAGCTGCCTTTCAGCCTTGTCGCACAGATTTTAAAATGTAAGCATTTGGTAAAATAGTCAACATCTTCTGAAGTAGGTTTTTAAAGGGCTCAAAAACCTCATCTTTTTAACTGATACAGATGTAACTTAACTATTGTTAATATTTTTTTCTTTATTCCTGTTGTAGGAGGCAAGTGAGGCCTATCTGGTTGGCCTTTTTGAAGACACCAACCTGTGTGCTATCCATGCCAAACGTGTAACAATTATGCCAAAAGACATCCAGCTAGCACGCCGCATACGTGGAGAACGTGCTTAAGAATCCAGTATGATGGGAAACATTTCATTCTTTAAAAAAAAAAAAAAAAAAAAAAAATCTCTTCCTGTTATTGGTAGTTCTGAACGTTAGATTTTTTTTTTTTTTTTCCCGTGGGGTCAAAAGGTACCTAAGTATATGATTGCAGGTGGAAAAATGGGGGACAGAAATCAGGTATTGGCAGTTTTTCCATTTTCATTTGTGTGTGAATTTTTAATATAAATGCGGGGACATAAAGCATTAATGCAAGTCAAAATGTTTCAGTGAACAAGTTTCAGCAGTTCAACTTTATAACAATTATAAATAAACCTGTTAAATTTTTCTGGACAATGCCAGCATTTGGATTTTTTTAAAACAAGTAAATTTCTTATTGACTGCAACTAAATGGTGTTTGTAGCATTTTTATCATACAGTAGATTGCATCCATTCACTATACTTTTCTAACTGAGTTGTCCTATATGCAAGTACATGTTTTTAATGTTGTCTGTCTTCTGTGCTGTTCCTGTAAGTTTGCTATTAAAATACATTAAACTATACCTGCTTTTGGTGTTTACTATCAGCCTTATCTGTACAATTAACTTACTTGAAATTTTCATATTCAGAATAATTTTAGTATCAAGTGTTTTGTCACTTTTTATCTGAAACTGTTGAGAGAGGAGGAAAGTATAAGCTTTGTATGGTAAGGAAACTGGAGCTACTGGCTTTCCTCCAAATTTTTAAAAATTTGAAGATGGTATATCTATTTTCCAAAACCAGAGTTTGACTATGGATATGTGTACTTTTAACCAGCAATTCCCAAACCTAGCTGGCCAGCAGAATCACATGAAAATAGTTAAATCTGTATAAGTAGTGAAAGTACATTTATAAACATAATCTGTTATTAAACTTTGAATATTTAATGGTAATTTAACTGCAAATGTAAGAGTCTTCAGCTCAAAAACTAGTGCATCAGAAAGCTGGCTATTTTAAGATATTGTATATTAACCCTGAAGTTATTAATCAAGCACCTATAGTTCATACTTAGCACTGTGTTTTATTTAGCATTGGGGTGATTAATGTGAAAAGAGGATGGTGAACCTTTTAAGACTTACAACATCTCTTATTAGAGAAATGCAAATCAAAACTACAATGAGGTATCATCTCACACCAGTCAGAATGGCCATAGTTAAAAAATTGTCTACAAACAATAAACGCTGGAGAGGGTGTGGAGAAAAGGGAACCCTCTTGCACTGTTGGTGGGAATGTAAACTGATACAGCCACTATGGAGAACACTGTGGAGGTGCCTTAAAAAACTAAAAGTAGGGCATATACCCTGAGAAAACCATAATTCAAAGAGTCATGTACCACAATGTTCACTGCAGCACTATTTACAATAGCTGGGTCATGGAAGCAACCTAAATGCCCATCGACAGACGAATGGGTAAAGAAGATGTACATATGTACAACAGAGTATTACGCAGCCATAAAAAGGAACGAAATTGAGTCATTTGTTGAGACATGGATGGACCTAGAGACTGTCATACAGAGTAAGTCAGGAAGAGGAAAACAAATCATATATTAATGCATATATGTGGAATCTAGAAAAATGATACAGATGAACCAGTTTGCAAGGTAGAAATAGAAACAGATGTAGAGAACAAACGTATGGACACCAAGGGGGGAAAGCAGGGGGGGAGGGGGTGGTGGTGTGATGAATGGGAGATTGGGATTGACATATATACACTAATAGGTATAAAATAGATAACAAGAACCTGCTGTGTAAAAAATAAAATTCAAAACAAGGGGCTTCCCTGGTGGCGCAGTGGCTAAGAATCCGCCTGATTGGGACACGGGTTCGAGCCCTGGTTGGGGAAGATCCCACATGCTGCAGAGCAACAAAGCTCGTGCGCCACAACGACTAAGCCTGCGCTCTAGAGCCTGTGTGCCTAGAGCCCGTGCTCCACAAGAGAAGCCGCTGCAGTGAGAAGCCCGCACACCGCAACAAAGAGTAGTCCCTGCTGCAACTAGAGAAAAGCCCGTGCGCAGCAACGAGGACCCAGTGCAGCCAAAATTAATTAATTAATTTTAAAAAAGTTCAAAACAAAAACAGAAAAACATGCTCCCCCAGTGTTCATTGCAGCACCGTTTACAACAGCCAGGACGTGGAAACAACCTAAATGTCCACCAACAGAGGAATGGATGAAGAAGATGTGGTACATATATTCAATGGAATATTACTCGGCCATAAAAAGGAACGAAATTGGGTCATTTGTAGAGACGTGGATGGACCTAGAGACTGTCATACAGAGTGAAGTAAGTCAGAAAGAGAAAAACAAATATTGTATATTAACGCATATAGGTGGAATCTGAAAAAATTGGTATAGACGATCTTATTTACAAAGCAGAAATAGAGACACAAATGTAGGCAACAAATGTATGGATACCAAGGGGGAAGGGGGGGGGTGGGATGAATTGGGAGATTGGTATTGACATATATACACTACTGATACTATGTATAAAATAGATATAACTAATGAGAACCTACAGTATAGCACAGGGAACTCTGACATTAGTTGTAGCATATGAGTGAAGCTGCTCTGGAAGTGAACTGAGATGAACTAATCAATGGGCTAAGAACAGATTCATGTCTATAAGATATAACATTGGGCTTATAAACATAAACATTGGTGTTAAGCTCCTTTTTAGCAGTAACTTCATTTTTAGATTTTAGGTCATTATAAAATCAATGTGAGAAATATGAGATTTTTTTTAGAGCCTGTTTCTAATTTATTGACATGGTATCCTAGTTTTAGTGTGATCGTTTGTATAGGCTTCTACAGGCAGGCACTAGTATTACTTGGAGTATTGGCAGGAGCATATGTTCACTGCAGTATAAGCTACTAAGAGCCAATTGAAGTATGTTTAATACAAAATAGATGAACTTGGCACTCAAAGCAGGTACACAGATGTCTGGTCAATGTACTGAGCTTGTCTCAATATACCATGGTCTGTTAATACTTGATATGTATTCTCTTATTCCTATAAGGTAGATAACTTTTTCCTACTTAACTAAAGAGGCAATGAAATTTGGGAGGATTATTCTTATTTGACTAGGGTCTAAACAATATGCATAATTTTGAGGTCAGGGTTATTCTTTGACTTAGATATGAGTGTGATCTGCCACTCCCATTGATGCTTATTAACCTGGCCTGAAAATCCTCATTTTTTTTTTTTTATAAATTTATTTAATTTATTTTTGGCTGAATTGGGTCTTTGTTACTGTGCGCGGGCTTTCTCTAGTTGCAGCAAGCGGGGGCTACTCTTCCGTTGTGGTGCGCCGGCTTCTCATTGCGGTGGATTCTCTTGTTGCGGAGCACGGGCTTTACGCGTGCGGGCTCAGTAGTTGTGGCTCACGGGCTCTAGAGCGCAGGTTCAGTAGTTGTGGTGCACGGGCTTAGCTGCTCCGTGGCATGTGGGATCTTCCCGGACCAGGGCTCGAACCCATGTCCCCTGCATTGGCAGGTGGATTCTTAACCACTGCGCCACCAGGGAAGCCCTGAAAATCCTCTTACCTGCTATGCTTTGGAGTTGGCTACATGAGAATTTACCTGGGAAAAATCTATAACGAATTAGAGTTGGGCCCAAAGTGATATGTGGGGACCATAGCTAAACTCACCACTTGTTATTAAGTTCAGTTTTTAGCATCTGTAACAAGGTGGTAACCAGCTTTTGAATATGAAGTATCTTATGAAAATAGCTGATTAATACGTAAAAGTTTCCAGAAAATATTCCTAAAGTCTAAGACAAATTTACAGATGAAAAACCCTATGAAATCATGTGGTAAGATAAAAACTTTAGGTAAGGTTTTAGGGAAATCAGGGAATGCTGGAAGAACTTCTAAGAAGGAATTTGGAAATGTCATTCTCTTAGGCAAATGAGGGGAGGAAATCTTCCCTTGGTTAAATACTGTCAGGTGGGTTAGTGCTTGAACAATGTCCAAGCTCTTGCCCTTCTCATCTTGACAGCCTAGAATCTGAGAGGAAATCAACTTTGCACATTTGAATATATCGAGGATCTGCTAGATGCTGAGTATGTAAAGGTATAAAGCTGCTCCAATTTAAGTTCTCAACAACTCTGTAAGGTGGGTACTATTATATACCCTATTTTACAGGTGAAACTTGCCCAATATCACACAGTAAATAGAGGGGATGGAATTTGTTCCCCGGTAGACTAAATCCAAGGCCTTGCTTTCTAATTCCCATGCTCTAAGTGTGAGATATACAAATAAGAGCAGTTAATTTGTCGGGGGCACTAGAAGAAGTTAAGGAAAGTCTTGATAGTAGAAACAAATGGGGGCCAGGGGAGACAAAATTGGGAATGAGAAGGACAGATTATAGAAATTACAAGAAAACTCTTCATTTGAAAACATGCTGCTCACCACCTGCTCAGTCTTGAGCTACCCCCTTAATTCCTCCCTCTTCCTCACCTCCATTAAATCCTGTTGACTTCCTCCAAAAGTGCATCCAAAACTTTCCACTTACCCCTTCTACCATCCTAGTCCGAGCTGCTATCAGCAGCTAAGTTATTGCCATAACTTAAATCAGTCTGCATTCATCCACTCATTCCCTCCGGCCTCTTCACACAGCCCCCAGAGAATGTTCCTAAAACATAAATCATTTCAGATCATTTCCGCACTTAAAAATATCTAGTGGCTTCCCATTGCTCACAGAGTAACATCTAAACTTGCTCATGAGGCAGGCCCTGCGTGATCTGGCCTTGTCAATCTTCTCTTTCCACCACTTGCTTATTAAGCTGTAGCCAAACCCTCTGCCCACATACGCTTTGTCACATCTCTTGGCTTTATTTCCTTATTTATCAAAATCTGAAATTACATTACATTCTTCCTGACTCTACCCCTACTAGAATGTGCTACAAAACAGGGGTTCATTGTCTTCTCCATTGTAGCCCCAGTGCTGGTACATAGTAAACCTAAATAAAAATCAGTTGCATTCATGCTAGAATGAATGTTCCTGCTGTCCTTCAGATTTTAACATTAAGCTTGTATAACCTTAAAATATAGTAACTGATTTATTGTTTTGAAGATTAAGTGAAAACGTGAAAACGTGAGGTTTGGCACATAATATTCAATAAATGCTGGGCTAGAATTTTAAATTCTGATAAAGCAACTCAGATATATATTGTTTCTTGCAAAGTTGTAGAGAAAAATGCCTCCAACTTCCTATCTTTCTAAGTAGTATGCATTTTCTATTAAAACCCTGCTGAATAGTTATCATTCTTATGCCATTAAGCATTGGTCTCTAAGTGAAATAGGATTTAGGTAACACCCTTATCACAACAAAGTCAGTTGAATCAGTAAGTACATAACTAGTGGTGAAACCATAGGTAAGAGGCATTCTCTTAAAGTCATTATGAGTACTTTTTTCACCACTATCACTAAACATTCTTTGGAAAGTGCTAGTCAATGAGAAAATGTATTTTTTTAAAGGAAATAATTATTTGCAGTATAGCTTCATAGCTGAGTTCCGGCTCTGGGAGTTTTCTGGCTGTCCAGTGGTTAGGACTCCGGGCTTTCACTGCCGTGGCCTTGGTTTGATCCCTGGTTGGGGAAATAAGATCTCGCAAGACCAGAGGTGCGGGGGGGAGTTCAAGTCCACCCGATGCCTTGTTCATTCATGTGCCAGGCACTGTTGAAGGAATACTGAAGTGAACAAAACAAAGTTAAAGTTCTCTGTCCTCATGGAGCTACATTCTAGTGAGGGAAATAGACAAGGAAAATCCTTAAAGGATAAAGAAGTAAAATACAGTTGTTCCTCTGAATCCCCTGGGATTGGATCCAGGACCCACCACAGATACCAAAATCTCGGATGCTCAAGTCCCATAGTTGACCCCTCCACGGCCGTGGTTCCACATCCAGGGAATCAACCACCACTGATCGTGTGGTACTGTAGGATGTATTTAGTGAAAAAAATCCGCGTATCCTTGGACCCACACAGTTCAAACTCGTGCCCTTGAACAACACAGGCTTGAATTGTGCAGGTCCACTTATAGGTGGATTTTTTTTCAATAAATATGCAGTGAGCCCTCGATTTCCCTGGGTTCCGCATCTTCAAATACGGAGCGCCCACTATGGGACTTGAGCATCGGCAGATTTTGGTATGCGAGGCGGGTCCCGGAACCAATCCCCCACAGACACGGAGGGACGACTGTACATCATTTATTAGATAGCGGTAGGTGCTAAAGAGAAAAAGTAACATGGTGAAAAGTGTTGTGATACAACGGAGGTGGGTGTTGGGAGTTAGGCCAGGAAGGCATCACTGAGGTGTCATTGGAGTAAAGCCCTAAAGAAAATGAGAGAGCAAGCCACACAGATGTGAGAGAAGAATATTCCAGGCCCTACTCGGGGTCCTGTTGGGGGCAAGCCTGGTGTGTTCAGGAACCACAGGGAGACAGGAATGGGTGCAGTGGAAAAAGTGAGCAGAGTAGGCGAGAAATCAGAGATGCAATGGGGACCAGATCCTGCAGGACTTAGAGGTCCTAGTAAGGACACTGAGTGAGAGGAGATGCCTCGGGAAAGTTTTAAGCAGAAAAATAATATGGTGTGACTTTTAAGTTTTAACAAAATCACTCCAACTGCTGTGTGGAAAATGAGGAGAATAAAGGTAGAGCAAGAAGGAAAACCCCTTAGGAAGCTACTGGCAGTAACCTAAATGTGACATGATATTGTGGCTTGGACTTGAGTGATGGCAGTGGAGGTGGTGAGAAGTGGCATGCTGGATAGTTTTGAAAGGTAGGATGGCTGGGACTTGCTAACGGGTGTGGGCATGAGAAAGAGAGGAGTTAATGGTGCCAAGGTTTTTGGCCTGAGCAACTGCAAGAATGAAGTTGCTATTGCTTGAGACAGGGGAACCTGATGGGGCAGGTTGGAGGGGAATATAAGGAGCTTAGTTATGGACATGTTAAGATTGAGACGCTTATTAGACTTTAGTGGAGATTTCAAGTAGATTGTTGGATACGAGCCTGGGGTTTAAGAGAGAGGTTTGGGCTGGAGACAGAAATTTAGAAGTCATCAGTAAATGTATGGTCTAAAAGCCAAGAAGCTGGATGAGATCACCAAGGGAGTCGGTGTAGATAGAAATTAGAGAAGAGGTCCAAGCACTCAGGGACTCAACATTCAGAGTTTAGGGAGCGAGGGAGCACTCCGAAGGAGGCTGAGACGAGTGGGCAGACAGGAAGAAAGCCAGGCATCCGTGATGTCTGTAAGCCCGAAGAAGCAAGTACTCCAAGGAAGAGGAGTGGTCTCTGTGACAAATACTACTGCTGTGTCAAGAAGAGGGAGATCTGAGAGTTGACCATTGGATTTGGCAACGTGGAGGTAATTGGTGATCTTAATAAGAACCATGTTGGTGAAATCGAGGGAACAAAACCTGATTAGAGTGGATGCAAGAGCGACCGGAGCTTTAAGCAAAAGGACCACACTTCACGTAGTCAATAATGAGACGAACTGACATTATAAACTCCTGATGTAAAACACTAAGGACACAACATTACCCAAACGTTTATCCCAAATGTTTAATCTGTATATAATCATGAGGAAACAACCAGCTAAATCCAAAGTGTGAGACATACTACAAAACAACTGGCCTAGACTCTTCAAAAATGTCAATTTCACAAACCAAAACAAGGCCGGGGAACTGTTTCAGATTAAAGGTGACTTAAGAGACATGACAATTAATTGCATGTTAATCAATCCTTCATTGGATACTGGATTTTAAAAAAAAAGTTAAAAAGAAACTTTGGGGACAGTTGGGCAAATTTCAGTATGGAATATATGTTAAATAATATATCAATTTCAAATTTCATTGGTGTATGATAATGGTATTAAGGTTATAGAGGAAAATGTACTTGTTCTTCACTCATGCTGAAGGAGTGAAGAGTCATAATAGCTGCAGCTTAATCCAAAATATACAGAGGGGAAGGTGGGGGAGGGATAGACTGGGAGTGTGGGGTTAGTAGATGCAAACTATTACATACAGAATGAATGGACAATGATGTCCTACTGTATAGCACAGGGAACTATATTCAATGTCGTGGGATAAACCATAATGGAAAAGAATATTTAAAAAATGTATATATATGTATAACTGAGTCTGCTGTACAGCAGAAATTAACACAACATCGTAAATCAACTATACTTCAATTAAAAAAAGAAAACATATATAGAGAAAAAGATAAAACAAATATGGTAAAATAACCATTGGTAAATTTACATTGTGCCATTCTTTCAACTTTTCTATAGGCTTAAAAATTTCAAAACAATCAGTTGGAAATGTTTTTAAAAAGAATTAGAAGAAATGAATTGGTAACTCCAGGAGTTTTGCTTAAAATAAAGAGAAATGGAAAGTAAATGAAGAGGAAAGTGGAGCTCAGTGTTTTTGTTTTTGTTTCCTGGAAGATGGGAGAAATAGAATATTTGTTTGCTGTTGTGTGTTTTGTATGTTTGTGCTATTGGGGTTGTGAGGATTATATGAATTAAAACATGTCAACTGCTTGGAACGTTCCTGGCACATAGTAAATGCTCAATAAATATTCACTGATATGTTTATTATAAAATTGTTATTTTTAACAAATAATATTTATTTTGGAAGCCCAAGAGTCTCAATTACAAAATTATTGGTTTTAATGAGATCTCAATAAGATGGTAGGTAATAAAATATACAAAAGTCAATAGTGGTGATCATCTTGTAATGTATAAAAACATTGAGTCACTATGTTGTACACCTGAAACTAATGTAATGTTGTAAATCAATTATACTCCAGTTTTTAAAAAGTCAATATAATTTCTATACATTAATAATTAGTTAAAAATTTATAATGAAACTAATTGCTGGTTATAAGATTAACATATGCATATGTAATATTAAAAAAATACTATCTACCATGTCCACTAACCTATAACACATCAAAAAATAGACCTAAGAAATGTGTGGAGAATTATTTAAAGAAAACCCAAACTTTTGTTGAAGGCCATAGAAAAGATCTGAATAAAGTAAGAAAGATATATGTTCCTGGATGGAAAGACTCAATACCGTAAAGAATTCAGTTCTTTCCACATTAATCTATACATTGAGACAATCTCAGTAAAAATTCTAACAGGATTTTTAATGGAGCTTTACAGATTAATTCTAAAGTTCTTTGGGGGGACTTCCCTGGTGGCGCAGTGGTTAAGAATCCGCCTGCCAATGCAGGGGAATAGGGTCCGAGCCCTGGTCCGGGGAGATCCCACATGCTGTGGAGCAGCTAAGCCTGTGCACCACAACTACTGAGCCTGTGCTCCGCAAGGAGAGAAGCCACCACAACGAGAAGCCCGCGAACCTCAACGAAGACCCAACGCAGCCAAAAATAAATAAATAAATTTATTTTTAAAAAATCATTGGATAAGGGTGAAACTATTCAATTTTGAAAAAATAATATAATTGCACTATTCATGAGGCAGCAGTTGCATTACTATTTCATAACCCCCAAATTAATTTCAGGTTGATTAAAAGACTAAACATCAAAAACAAAATTAATAGAGAACTGAAAGGAAATATTAGAGAATAGTTTAATATTCTTCCTCAAAATCTCCACGTCTATAAACCTGTCCCCTAGAAATGCAAAGATAAGTTAGGATGAGCATATGTTTCCCAGCACTGTTTGTAAAGCTGAAAATTTTGAACATCCTAAATGTCCATCAGTACAGGAATGGCTAAATAAAATTTTATGGAGTGATATTAAGAAATACTATGTAGCCGGGACTTCCCTGGTGGTGCAGTGGATAATACTCTGTGCTCCCAATGCAGGGGGCCCAGGTTCGATCCCTGGTCAGGGAACTAGATCCCACATGCATGCCGCAACTAAAAAAATTCACATGCCACAGCTAAGGAGCCCGCCTGCTGCAACTAAGACCTGGTGCAACCACATAAATAAATAAATATTAAAAAGAAAAAAGAAAGAAATACTATATAGCCACTGAAAAGAATGAGGCAGAGAGACCTATACATGCTGATGTGGAAAGGTTTCCAAACTATACTGTTAAATAAAAAAGAAAGATGTGCAACAAATGTAGCATTTTTCTTTCTATGAGTCTAACAACAAAAACAGCAACAAAACCGCAAATCACTTGTAAATCGTGTGTGTATGTACACGTTATATATACACAGAGACTACATGCATATGCATAGGAAAGGTCTGGAAAGATGCACCAAACCGCTAACAGTGGTAGCCTAAGGGGAGCAGAGTTTCTGGAATCTTAGATATTCTGGCAGAGGAGCCACTCACAAGCATGGCTTCAGAGCTCCTTACCCAACTTTTTATAGCAACAGGAGGGATTTATTGAGGGCTTGCTATGTGCCAAGCCAAGCACTGTACTAAACACTCTGCCTTATCTCAGTTCTCACAAGGACCTCAGGAAGGAGACTGTTACTACCTCCATTTCAGAGATGGGAGAAGCGAGGCTGAGTATCCCCATCTTCCCATCCCTGCCCAGCCCTAGTGTCTTGGACACATCCCTGTGTTTGTGGTTCCCCTTTGCGAGAATCCTTCTGTTTGGACCCCTCCAGGTTGCATCCTTTTGTAGTCGCCTGTGTCTGGTTTGCGGGCAGTTTCAGGAGTTAAGTAGGGCACTAGCTTGGCCAATGCCACAACCGTGGGCAGGACACTTAACCTCCATGAGCCTCAGTTTACCAGTCCAAAAAACAGGGACCACTGGTGGGACATGAGGTGATTTCATGTGGCTTATGAGTGATTTTTTTTTTTTTTTGGCCGCGCCGCGGGGCATGTGGGATCTTATTTCCCAGACCAGGGATCGAACTTCCGCCCCGTGCAGTTCTTAGCGCAGAGTCTTAACCACTGGACCGCTGGGGAACTCCCATGAGTGAACATTTAAAATATATATATATATAATAGTTTATGAACTAGTAAAATAAACAATGTACATCAAACCTGGGATTTCAGATAGCACCTCTTTACATTTTGAGTGGATTAAAAATTATAATAAGTAAATAATAGTACAGGTGGTGCTGGCCAAAATGACGAAAGGGGTAGGAGAGGAGGGGAATTTATGAGAAAAAGCATGAAAAAATGCTTAGCACAGAGCCAGAACGCACACACAGTGAGTGCTCAATGCACAGATTTAATTGGTTATCATCATCACATTTGGACTTGAAATAAGCAGTTCTGATTCCAAGTGTAGGGGACCGAGACGGAGTGGGAAGAGAGAGAGGTGGCCAGGACTTCTGTCACCAGCCTCGGGCACCCTCAAGACGTCCCAGGCCCGGGCTTAGCCCCGGTGGGGCCCGACAGCGTGTTGGAGAACTCGGTGGCTTCACGGCCAGCTGAGCCGAGGCGACCGCGCTGGCTCCAGACTGGTCAGCAGAGGGCCGCGCATAGGGTCCTTCCTCCACTTCCTGCGCGACTCCCGGCTCTCAGCGCCCGAAGCGGCGCCTGCCAAGGACGGATTCCGGAGGAGCGCTGCCCAGTCTCGGGGAATCGGGTGCGGGAAAGGCTGCCGCTGCCAACCCGCCCCCGGGAGCAGCCAGCGGGGGACGGGGCACGGACGGGGCCTCGAGAACCGAGCTCTCAGACTCCTCCCTGCCCCTCGCCGCCCACACCCCGTCTACCTCAGGTTGGGAGGCCAGTCCTCCACGCCTTTCGCCTCTCGAGCCCACCCCTTTCGCTCCTTGCCCCTGTTGTTGCTCTAATGAGGGCTTTTCCTTTTCCGCACTTTTCTGAAATCGCCTCCTGACCTGGGCTCTCTCCCTGCGATCTCTCCCTCCCCACCCGCTGTCCAGCGCCTGAGGGACCTTACTACGACGCCAAGCTGATCTTTCCAGCCCTTTCCAACCTAACGCCAGGCCGGCGGGCAGCACCGCCGCCTTCCTCCGCTGTCACTGGAGGCCGCCCCACCCAGACCACGCCCCTCGGAATCCCAACACGCCCCCTCCGAGTCCACGCCCCTCCGAGACCACGCCCCTCCGCGCCGGCTGTTCTTCTGGAGCTCCGGAAGGTGAGCTAGCGCTGGGAGTCCCGGCTCTGCAGCGCACTCCCCGGCCGCCCAGGAGGGAAGATCCTGGACGCCCCCTGCCGTCCCTGCCGGGGCCACACGCGCCCAAGATGAGGCCTGCTTCCCAGACCTCAGCCTCCCCGGGGGGCAGGGCCCGGGCTCGCTGTCCCCGCAGCTTCTCCCGGCCCTCAGGTTTGGGGCCCCTTTCCCCGACGAGGGACTGGCGGCCCGCACGGCTCCGAGCTCAGGGCCTCCCCGCCCCCGGCCCGCCCTCTGGCCATCTGGAGGCCCGCGAGCTGCAGCTGCGGCCCCGAAGACGCCGCACGTCCCGCCGAAGGGTTACACTTGGCGTTTTGGAAAACAAAGCTGGTTAGTGCTCAGCTGCCTCAGATGAAACTGTGGATGAAAATGTAACATTTATGAACGGAGAAGCCATGAGCATGTAAACTGCGTTTATTCTTGCCGCGGCTCCCGGGGAGCAGGAGTTGCTGGTCCCGCCGCGCCCGCAGTCGTCTCCGGCAGCCGCCTCCTTCTGCCCCTCGAAGGTGGGCTTCAGCCTTTAACCCACCTGGACCTGGCTGAAACTGATCAGGAAGCAGGGCTGTCGGAGAAAACGCCAGGACGCCGCAGGCTTCCGAGGCGCAGTCACTGCGCCCCAGCCTCCCCTGTGGCGGAGGGGACCGCTTCCCTGGCTCGCCCGGACCGGCCCGATTCCCAGTGCTCCGGATTAAGTTTTTTTTTTACCCGGAGCTTCGGTCTTTGATTCAGCAGCCCCGCTGGGAGCTAGGAGAAAGGATGGGCTGAAGAACTGAGACCGGGGTGATGGGCCAGTCACCTGGTCATCACCAGGCGGTTCCTGGTCCGGAGAAGGCGAGTTCTTAGGGGACACTCAGGAGAGGGGAGCCAGTGCTGAGGGAAGCGGCGGGGGGCGGTCGTCCAGGTTAGCGTTCCCCGTACCCTCGAGGATGAGCAAGATTTATACAGGTCAGGAGAGGCAACCGGGGAGGCTTTAGGACGGGATTTTACTTAGGAATCAGTCATGTGGGATTGTCGCAAAGTGATCAGTTATGAGGTCAGGGCAAGGCCTGAGGAGCTGCCCCTGGGGGAGAGGGAATCCTAAGTCCTGGAGGAGTCATCTTGGGGACACCAAATGTAGAAGGGTCCTGGGATGGGGGTTGTCTCCCAAGGGTACCTTAACGGCCCAGCTCAGCTTCTCCCACTTGCTGGGGAGGAGGCCTGGGACGACCTGGGAGGGGACCCAAGCACGATCACCACCTTCAACGGAGCTTTGCCTCTGTACCACCCCAGCCCCTGCCCAGAGGTTTTAACAGGACCATTTCCTCCCTCCTCACAGAATCAAGCACTTGGCAATGAGTCTGAGAGAAAGAGCAGGTCAAAACATTCCTCAGCACAGCAGGGGAATAATTTTCTAAGGAAAGGGCACACCCAGAGAGACGATGCTACCTCCACTCCTGGGGATTTCAGGTAGGTGCCACCTGGGATCTCCCCAGAGCCTCCCTCCCTTCCATCTGCTGGTTGAATGTTGGGGACACCGTGGAAGCCTCCCAGTAGTCTGTTCTTGGGAAATAAAGAACGATGGATTAACCCAAGAGTTCTAGGACCCTGGAATTTAATGTTGAAAATGGTTGACAAACAATTTAAAGGGAGATATTTGGCTTCATATTCAGGATGAAAAGATGTGCTTGAATATCTTCTTCACCATGAGCCAAGCACCATGCTAAGCTTTCATTTTCATGTCGTCAGAGCAACCTTGAGGAATAAGTATTGTTTTCCCCATTTTAGAGATATGGAAACTGAAACTCAGAGTTATGAAATGACGGGCACCAATCACACAGCTATTGAGGGGCAGAATCAGAATTATAAGACAGGTCTTGACTTCAATCTTGGTAGAAGGAGAAATTTAGATAATTAAGAAATGGATGAAACCTTTGTTAGGTTTTGGGAAGCATATAAGGACAAACATGGACCCAGCCACAGGTTTAGTAAGCAGGGTCTTCCAAACGGGAATGACCAACGCACCCCAACCCCTTGGGTTGCCCTGTGCCATTTCCACTTTGCGGTGCGGGGCAGCGCCTCTGCTTTCCCGCTGGCTCCCCTGTAGACCCCACCGGGGAGCAGGGCAGGAAACTGCCAGCCTAGAGGGGGCAAAGGGGACTGACTTCTTCCCGGAGGCTTCCTGTGGGCTTTCCATCTGCTTCCAGTTTCTGGGGGCATCACCCCGGTCTCAGTTCTTCAGCCCAGCAATAGCAGTTCTTTCCTGTGGCAGCGGCTCAACCCAGTTTGCAGAGTTTCTCCTACATCCTCATCATGTACCACCGCAACCCACCCACCCTCACCTACCGGAGATCTCAGCACTATTTGGACAACACCCCCTCCTCAGAAGATTGGGTTCCAGACCCACAGGGCCCTTCTTCCCAGCTCAGAGACGCCAGCACCAGCCGAGCAGTACCCCCTTCTCTGAGGTCTGTGTGTCAGCTCCGGGCCTCTCGTGTCAGTTTCTGTTTTCATCATTCTGACCACTTTAATTTAATTCTCCCATCTCTAGAGTGGTGGCTGCTTCCTGCAGTTGCTCCCTTTGTGATACCTTAAAGCTTTCTTTTTACTCTTTCACTTACTAGTTAAATGTTTACCTACTTAACAGTTCTTTTTTTAAAACTTTATTTTATTGAAGTAGAGTTGATTTACAATGTTGTGTTAATGAACAGTTCTTTATATTAAATTTTCTCTGTTAAAAAAAACTACTGTGGCTTCTGTCTCCTGACTGGCCCTTGACTGATACAGAAATTGGGACCACGAGTGGAGTGTTAGGTGTGATAAAAGCAAGAGGAGCCACTCTCACCCTGATTCCCAGGCCCGGGTGTCGTGGCTGTGGGACAAACAGCGCCACGTGGTGGTCTGTGACTCAAAGCATCCACTGTAGCCTGTGAGACAGAACCCCATCCCTTCAGAGTGGTGACTCCCAACAGGCACCATAACTAGGTCATCAGTCGGTCATCCCACCTTTCTATTAGGTCAGCTGCTTCTGAGTGATAGGGTATGTGATTAAACTGGTTAATTCCACGGGCATCAGCCCTTTGCTGCTCTTCTTCTGACGTGAGGTGACTTCTTTGACCCAAAGCAGTGTTGTGCGGAGCAGCAGGACCGTGAGCGAGGCACTCCGCCGATCCACGCATGGGGTTGCTTGCAGAAACATTATGCACAGGAAACGCACGTCCATATCCAGAATGTGTGTATAGCCCACTGGGGACAAATCTCTGCCTCCTCCATTATGGAAAGGGTCCAATGTAATCAACCTGCCACTAGGTGGCTGGCTGGGCCCCCAATATGGCTCAGTGTTGGTTTCTCTTCTGGCTGATTAGACGGCAGACGGCCAAGTCAGCCTTGGTGAGGGGAAGCCCGTGCAGAGACTTGGACTCAAACCCTGCCACCATGGCCACTTGGTTCCATGGGCCCATTGAGCAAGCACTGGGGTAGCTGTGCAAAGAGGCTGACTGACATCCTTAGAACATGCTTTGTTCACCTGATTGGCAAGAGCCTGCTTTGCAGTGAATACCCTTTAGTGAGCAGTTACATGGGGCACAAATATCCTGGCATTTCATGCCCGTTTGGAGAGACACATCCACATACTTCTTCCCCAGACCTCCTTGTCACCAACCTTCCAATCATATTCCTTCCACATCCCTGCCAATGAATCCATATAGACCCATACTTCCGGCCGTCTCTCAGCCCAGACAAAGTGGGCAAAGTGCCTCTTGAAGCCCTGCCCACTAGGAGGATTTTCTTTCATTGTCCTTCAGGGCCACCCTGGCGTGGGACTGTAGGGTTACGGCTGCCCACTTTCTGTTGGTGCCAGTAGATCATGTAGAACCTTCTGTAAACCAGACCTGAATTTTTTCCTTCTCAGCCAGCTGATCACAGGGAACTTTCTATGAAGTCCTGGGATTAAGGGAAGACAGGCGATGAAGAAAGAGTCTCTGTTACAGGCATCTGAGCCACCTGCACACACAACCTACTTGTGTCTTCTGAACCCGCTTGAGCCCAGCCTCTCTCATGCCATTCCACGGGACAAGCCAGTGCCAGGTGTTGTACCTGAAAAGCTATCACCATACCCAAGTTCACCTAGATTTTCTCCAGGGTTATCTTCTAGGAGTTTTATAGTTTTACCTTGTATACTTAGGTCTGTGATCCAGTTAGAGGTAGTTTTTGTGAAGGGTATAAGGTATGTATCCATATTCCCTTTTTTTAAAAAAATAGATCTTTATTGGAGTATAATTGCTTCACAATACCGTGTTAGTTTCTGTTGCACAACAAAGTGAATCAGCCGTATGCATACACATGTCCCCATATCCCCTCCCTCTTGAGCCTCCCTCCCACCCTCCCTATCCCACCCCTCTAGGTCATCGCAAACACCGAGCTGATCTCCCTGTGCTATGCTTCTGCTTCCCACCAGCCAACTATTTTACATTCCGTAGTGTATATATGTCGATGTTATTCTCACTTCCCCCCAACTTCGCCCTCCCACCCCATGACATCAAGTCCGTTCTCTACATCTACCTCTTTATTCCTGCCCTGCGACTAGGTTCATCAGTACCATTATTTTTTTTTTTAGATTCCATATATATGCATTAGCATACTGTATTTGTTTTTCTCTTTCTGACTTACTTCAGTCTGTATGACAGACTCTAGGTCCATCCACCTCACTACAAATAACTCAGTTTCGTTTCTCTTTATGGCTGAGTAATATTCCATTGTATATATGTGCCACATCTCACATTCACTTTTTTGCATGTGGATGTCCTGTTGTTTCAGCACCATTTGTTGAAAAGCAAATTTTATTTTTTGAATTTACATACAGTAAAAATTGACCTTTTTCACAGGGTGTGTGTGCACACTTCTGAGTTTTAATTTATATATAGATTCATCACCACAGTCAAGGTACAGAACAGCTCCATCACCCCGCAAGATTCCCTCATGCTCGCCCTTTGTAGTTGAACTGTCTACCCAACCACCAGCCCCTGGCAGTCACTGATCTGTTCTCCATCCCTATAGTTTTGTCTTTTCCACAATGCCGTATAAATTGACTTGAACAATATGTAACCTTCCAACGCTAGCTTCTTTCACTCAGCACAATGCCTTTGAGATTCATCCATGTCATTTCCTGTATCATAGTTTGTTCCTTTTGCTGAGCGGTGTTTCATGGTGTGGATGAACCATTTGTTTATGTATTTGCTCATTGAAGAACATTTGTTTCTAGACTGATGACTTATTAAAGTTGCTATAAACATTTGTGTAGACGTCTTGGGGTGAATATAAGTTTTCATTTCTCTAAAGTAAATACCTAGGAGTGGGTCGCTTTATTTTTCAGGTCAGTTTATTAACTCTTTTTTTTTTTTCTGTTGGCCGTGTGGCGCGACTTGCGGGATCTTGGTTCCCTGACCAGGGATCGAACCTGTGCCCTCAGCAGTGAAAGCATGGAGTCTTAACCACTGGACCAGCAGGGAATTCCCTCAGGTCAGTTTTTTTTTTTTTTTTAATATTTATTTATTTATTTATGGCTGTGTTGGGTCTCAGTTGCGGCACACGGGATCTTCGTTGTGGCCCATGGGCTTCTCTCTAGTTGTGGAGCAGGGGCTCAGTAGTTGCTGCGGCGCACGGACCTAGCTGCCCCATGGCACGTGGAGTCTTAGTTCCCCGACCAGGTATCAAACCCACATCCCCTGCATCAGAAAGCGGATTCTTAACCACTGGACCACCAGGGAAGTCCCAGCCCTCAGATCAGTTTAAATTGGACTTGCTGTTACTGAAGATGGAAAGCATCCTAGCAAGTACACGTCCCAGGGTCACAGGGTCATGTGCAGTGCCCAGGCACCACATGGTCTCCAATCTTTGGTCATAGGTCCCTGGTGGTATCAGCAGTGACGCCCATGACCCCAGCTCACAAGGTCCCTATGGGTCTGGAGGTGCTGTTGCTTCCATGCCTCTTATGAAGTTGGGGTTATTGGGTGAGGCTGGGCCTCCCACATCTAGGATCTGCCTTCCCTGGTGTTACAAGCAGCCAGCTCTCTGAAACACTACCCCCTTCACTGCAGCTGACAGCAAGTAGGCTCCATGGGACCTGTGGCAATTTCCAAACATGGTCCACACATTCTTTGACACTCTTTCCATCAAAGAGTAGAATCTAATTCCCCTCTACTTGAACCTGGGCCATCCTTGGCAACTCGCTTCTAGTGAATAGAATGTGGCAGAATTGATGCCGCGTGGCTTCTGGGGCTATATTAGAAGAGGCAATATGCTTCCTTGTGTCTGTCTCCCAGGATGCTTGCTCTTGGAACCCAAGCCCCATGCTGTGAGAAATCCCAACAGCCACATGGAAAGGCCACATGTAGGTGTTTCGCCTACAGGTCCAAGTGAGGTCCCAGCCAACAGCCAGCATCAACCAGACATGTGACTGAGGCCTCAGTGATTCCAGGCCCCAGCCTTTGAGTCCAGGTCCAAGCTGATGCTGAGCAGAACAGAGACAAGCGGTCCCCACCAAACACTGCCCGAGTAGCAGATTTGTGAGCAAAATAAATGGTGTCATTGTATAATGCTAAGTTTTGGGGTATTTTATTATGCAGCAACAGATAACTGGAACAGCAGATAACTTCTTTCCCCAGACTCTCTCCTCTGGGCCTTACTGCTTGTCACCCCTTCCCACCCCCTGGAGCACCCAGCATAATCTCTTCAACATCATCAGCTTTGGGAAAACTAAAGCCAGAAAGGAGAATGTGGTAACTTGCTAGTTATGCCTCAAAATATCTTCTCCCCTTCCTCTGGAGTAATCGAGTTAAGTTAGCACATGTTGCTCCAGCTAGAGATGCCATTTCCCAGCATTCCTTGCAGCGGGATGTATCCACTTGATTTAATTCCAGACAATGGAATGTGAGTGGGTGACGTGCGCTACTGCTAAGCCTTGGGCATGTGCTTTTCTAAACTCTCCCCTTTCAATGGGTTGGATCATAGATGGGATGATGTCCCAGCTGCAACCATGCAGATGAGGATAACAGCCTAGGAGATGGAGGAACAACAGCTTAGAGGAAGCCTGGGGCCCTGAATAATCCTGTGGAGCAGAGCAGTTTATCCTTCTTGAACCTCAGCTGGCCTCCTCTGCATTGGCACATGAGAGAGAAGTAAACTTATATCCTGTTTGAATGACTATACTTTGGGGTCTATTTGTTATAGCAGCTTAGTCTCTACCCAAATAATACTAGAAGTAAGTGTCTCAAGCCCTGTGACCTAACCTTCCCTGAGACAAGGGCACAGAAGGGCTTGGCTACTTTCCTAAAATGGGAATTAAAACACAGGGAGGAAAATCGCAACCAATGCTCAGGAAATTATCCTGCTCTAAGGTCTTCTCTGATGAGTGCCATGTAACTGGTCCCAGCAAGGGAGCTATGGGAACCTAGAAGAAGGAGAAATTGCCTTCAGATGGAACTATTAGGGAAGACTCCTGCAGAGACAGTGGCATTAAACTGAAGGTAGAATTTGGATAGATGGAAATGGGGTATGGGAAGTTCAGATAAAGGGAAAGTGAGCCAAAATGTGAAGATAGGAAGATGACAGATCTTTTTGGGAGAGATGCAGAAGACATAGTACGCAGTTTAAGAGTAGAGGTAAATATAAGCCAGTACTTTGGGGCTTAAATTCAACGTGGCAAATTCACAGGTTTAGTATCCTAAAAGATTCTTTCCTGTTTCTATTAGAGAACTGTCTGCAAACAGATCTTTACTTGATGAGAAGTTTAAACATAATTACGTCTAGTATATTACATGCATATTTCATTGCTTTATTAAATCCTTCAAACAACACAGTTCTTGGAAGTATAATTAAACTCTTTAGAACATTACCTCACAAGAGAATGAATGAATCATAAACTTCAGATATTCTTTCTAAATAACTCTTAGTCTGTAACGTCTGCAGTGATACTGAGTGATGCCATGTGAAAGTGGCCTAAGGGAGTGAGGGTGGTGGTACCCAGCTCACTTACTCCTACTCCCCTTCTTCTGGTAACAGACTTTCTGGCCAGAAGAAAGGCATGTCAGCCAGGCCTGGGCCATTGTAGTACACCATTCCCCAGGCCTCAGTGATGGATATGTGACTAAGCAGTGCCAATCAGAGTTCTTCCTTAGGATTGATGCACAGAGGTAGGTAGAGAGGGATTGGGAGTTATTTTACTCTCAGGATTATTAAGCTGGGGTTTCCCCCATGGAGGAAGAGAACCCATAGGCAAAGATGAGCAGAGATGAAATATGGACAGAGATCTAACAGTGTTGAGTCCTACTTTCAGTGTCTCTGCAGCTCTTCGTTCAGTCCAATGACTTATTCCCAGGATCCTTCCCAATTATTGAGGGTAAGTTCCCCTTTGAGCTGGATTTCTGTCACTTGCAACCAAGAGTCCTGACACAAGGGTGAACTATATATAAGGGAGGCTACTAGGATCAGTCACTTAATACCATAGCTCATCAAATTTAAGATGCCTTTGATTGTAAAATATATTTTACATACCACTGAGAAAGGGGGAAGTGCTGCTGAATAAGCTATGATGAGCCATTCATTAGATGCATCCTGGTTTCAGAAATATGAAAATATGAAAAAGTATATTCTAGAAGTGATGAAATATGGTAGCTGTGGGCCCTTGGATGAGTTACTTAGTATCTATTATCCTCAGTATCCTCATCTATAAGGCGAGGATGATAATACCCACCTCACAGGATTGGGAGGATTCGTAATAACAGATTTAAAGTATCAGAACACAAATTTAAAGTAAAGAACACAAATGTTCTTAGCAGCGTTATTCATAATAGCCCAAAACTGGAAACAACCTCAGTGCCCATCAACCAGTGAATGCATAGGCAAAATGTGGCATATCCAAATGATGGACTACTATTCAGCAATAAAAAGGAATGAAGTACTGGTACGTGCTATACCATGCATGAGCTCTGAAAACATTCTGCAAGTGAAAGAAGCCAGACACGAGAGACTGCATATTGTACGATTCCATTGATAAGAAATGTCCAGAAAAGACAAATAATATATGATATCACTTATATGTGAAATCTAAAAAAGAATACAAACAAATCTATATACAAAACAGAAACAGACTCACAGACATAGAAAACAAACTTCTGGTCACCAGACGGGAAAGGGAGGAGGAGAGGGATAAATTAGGAGTATGGGATTAACAGGTACACACTACTATATGTAAAATAGATAAGCAACAGGATTTACTGTATAGCACAGAGAACTATATTCAATAGCTTGTAATATCTATAATGGAAAAGAATCTGAAAATATATATCTATACATAAAACTGAATCACTTTGCTGTACACCTGAAACTAACACAATATTGTAAATCAACTATGCTTCAATTTTGAAAAAATGTCCAGAAAAGACAAATCTATATAGAGACAGAAAATAGTGGTTGCCCGGGGCAGGGAGAAAATAGGAATTAACAGTAAATGGGTGTGAGGGATCTTATTGGGGTGATGGAAATGTTCTACAACTGATTTATGCTGATGGTTGCACATCTTGGTAAATTTACTAAAAAATTCATTGAATTGGACACTAAAAATGAGTGAATTATACGATATGTAAAGTAGGACTCAACAAAGTTATTTTAAAAAGATGTAAAATGTCTAGAATAGTTTCTCAACATGGTGGTTGCTTAAGAAAGGGTGACTCTCTTTACAACACAGGGAATATAGCCAATATTTTACTATAACTATAAATGGAACATAATGTTTGCAAACTGTGAATCACTATGTTGTACACCTGAAACTTATATAATATTGTACGTCAACTATACCTCAGTTGAAAAAAAAAAAAGAAACGGTGACTCTTCTCAGCTCTGCTTCGGGCTCAGGTACCTAAATTCATAAATCTACCCCTTCTTGGGGAACCAGAAGGGTCAGTGCTGTCTTTTTTTATGGTACCTAGCAAGCACTGCTTCTAGAAACTACTCTGGTCAGTTAAGCTGTTCAGGGTCCAGCAGGAGACAGCAGGAGAGGGTCCTTGTCTACAGAGAACAGACTGACAGGACTTCAAGAGACTGGTCAACCCGCCCACCCCTCCACCCACTGCTACCATTACACACATAAACTAAGAGGTTAGTGACCAACAGTCTCCTAGACTGGTCCTGGAGTCAGTAAAAGATCTCAGAAATATAAAGAAGTGAGGCTGCTTTCAGTTCCTGGAAGGCTGGTTTCATCCCCAGGAGTCTCCTCTATGCAGCCCTACACTCGTCCTCTTCCCTCCTCATCCTCTGGAGGTCACCAACCTCGGCCATCAGCATAGTGACCCTCGGCGTATCGAGATGCTCAGACACTGGCAAAAACATTCGACCCGGAAAGAAGCTTCTAAGAAGGCCTCCAGCACAGGGCTTGGACTCAGCTCCCACAGGTGGCCACGCGGGGCCTTGGCTCCCTTTCCCGGCCGCTGCCAGGCCCGCTGGAAAGAAACGTGGGCTTCGGGTCGGAGAGCCCAGTGTTCCAACCCCAGCTCGGCGTGTGCGGGCTGTGTGACTTCAGGAACCACAGTGTGTCTGCTGTGGAAACGGAGCTTCCCTCACCCCTATCTCTCCAGGGACTGTTGCAGACGAATGGAACGTCGGCGGTGGCAGCACCTGGATGGCAGGGCACCAGCAGGGCCGGCTCCTGCCCTTTCCCCGTAACTGCGTGGACTGTGATTGGACCTGGCTGCTTTGCCTTCACCTGGGCTCCATTTTAATCCCAGAAATGATGTTGTCAGCAAGTCATCAGGCCTGAATGACGGCCTGCCCCCTTGATTTATGGCGACACTTTTACTTTCTTTGCGATGCTGGTAGACACAATCGGGCCTGGCAGCAAAAACAGTGGCCGTTGAGTGGTTTGGGGCTGTAACCATTTAGCCATACACAGCCTGCACCTTCAGGGCCTTGCATTACCAATGTGTGGGGTGCGGGGCCCCAGAGGGCAGCCTGGCCCTGGGGTCACAGCCTCCTCTACTCCCACAACCCCCCAGGGTACAGGGAGGGCAGGAGGGCATTTCACCCCTGCCAGGCAGCGCTCTGGGGCACAAGCCAAGCTCCAGAGCCCTGCAGGCCAGAGAAGGCAGCACAAGCACCTGGCCTGGATTTGAATATGCGCTTCAGCACTTGCTGGTCAGTGACCTGGGCAGGTCTCTTAACTTCTCTGAGCCTCAGTTACTTTGTCTGTAAAATGGGCACCATTGCACCTGTATCCCAGGGTTGTTGGAGGATGAATGTGTGCAGAGGCCTGGGCACGAGGCCTGGGCACAGTGCTTGGCGCACCTGCAGTACCTATTATAGTCCAGGCAAAGGAGATGGGGCTGGTGGGAGAACAGCAAGGAGGAGAGAAAGAAAAGCAAGAGAGGGACTTCCCTGGTGGTCCAGTGGCTAAGTCTCTGCGCTCCCAATGCAGGGGGCCTGGGTTCGATCCCTGGTCAGGGAACTAGATCCCACATGCTGCAACTAAGAAGTTCGCATGTTACAACTAAAGATCCCATATGCAGCAACGAAGATCCCACATGCCACAACTAAGACCCAGGGCAGCCAAATAATGAAATAAATATTAAAAAAAAAAAAAAAAAAAAAGAGAGAGGGAGAAAAAAAGAAAAGCAAGAAAGGGAAGTGCCAGGGGAAACAAGAACACCTTGGGTTTTGCAGGGCCTGCAGTTTAGGCTTTCCTGGCATTGCTCATTTCCCACCCTGCGCTCTCCCCCTGCCAGCTGCACCCTCCCCGCCCCTGCTTGGCAGGCCTCCTCACCCCTCAGCCTCAGCCTCAGTTTAAAAAACACCTCCTCCAAGAGACCTTCCCTCGAAACCCCCAATCCACACGAAAAGAGATCCCTCCCGCCTTGTTTTTCCCTTCCAGGCCGAATCTATAGGTGTATTTGTCTGATTATGCGTTTAACATCCATCCGCCCCCAAGACGGTCAGTTCCAAGAGGGCAAGGCCACATATATTTTGCTCACTTCTGAACCAGCACCCAGCACCGTGCCTGGCACAGAGTTTGTGGAGGGAACCATTCCCTGTCTGCAACTCAGACAGGTGACACAGACTGTGGACGGGGGCCTCCAGGCCATAACGACAGGGCCCTGCTTCCAGCAGAGAGAGGAGCGCGGGTCAGCGTGAATCAAAGGCAGAGCCTGCAGACGGTGGCGTGGCGAGAGCCCGAGCAGGTCGGGCCACGGAGGGGCGGGCGCGGGGCATTCTAGGCATTCTCTCAAGGAGTTTGGAGGAGACGGTCTAGAGAGTGGCTGGCTAAGCAGAAGGAAGGGGCCGGGTTGTAAATGACCTTGAAATCTCCACTAGGGTACTTGGACCTTCCCTTGGTTTTGAAGTGGGGAAGTAATATGGTCAAGTTTGCCTTGCTCAGAGCTCCCAGCCTAGGGCTGCGGGAGGAGGCTATTCCCTTGAGAGTGGAGTCTGGTCTCCAGCCTCACTCCTTCCTGGGACAGGGTCCTTGCTGGGCTGAGCAGCTGGTGAATCGGACACACTCCCCCTTCTTTTGCCACCTTTGGCTGACCCTCTATAGGCAGGCTCCCCGCATCCTCTCCAGGTGCCTCCTGCCCACCACAGCGTTGGTGTCTGTGCCCAGGCAATGCAGGCGCAGCCCAGCAGTGGCCCCGCAGCAGTAGTGAGCCCTGTGCTTGGAGACATCCCAGCCGAATCCTCCCCAGGGCACTAACTCCTGATGTCTTCCTTGCTCTGCCCATGCCCAGCCCACCTCTGTGCTGCTGAGAGGGGAGGGCCCCTCAGAGCTGGTATATTAGTCAGGTTAGGCTTGATTCTACTGCAGTAAATCAGCCCCCAAACTTCAATGACTTCACAGTAAAAGTTTCTTGCTCAGTCACGTTATATGCCCAGCGCAGGGGGAGAGGGTGATGGCAGGGCTCCGCTCCACCTAGCGTCTCAGGGATCCAGGCTGCTAGAAGAACCACCATCTGGACAATCACCAGTCACAGTGGCGTGGGAAGAGAGGGCGTAGAGAACTCTGACCCAGAACTGACACAGGTCACCGCCAGCGACGGCCCATTGGCCAGCAGCCAGGACTTTGGCAAGGTGGAAAGCCCACAGGCGCTCAGTGGCCAGTGTCTTTTCAGCCTGGTGAGTGCCAGGGTCAAGAGCAGGTTGGCTCCTGCCTAGACACAGAAAGATGGATGACAAAGGATGCAGGCGGAGGTGTGGGCTCCCTCCCAGTTGCCTCCACCCTCCGCTTGTGCCCTGCTTCCTAGAGCACAGCTCTGGTAGCATCAGCCCCACTGCTCCACCCCCTCCTGCAGAACGCGACCTCTACCCAGTCTGGCCTCAGCCCAGCTTTTGGCCTCATTTCCCTCCACTCCCCCACCCTCACCGTGAGTCCCTCTCAAGCCACACGACACTCCCTGCTGCTCTGTGGACATCTGCTTTATTTCCTTTACTCCTCCTGTAATGTTCTTTCTGCCTCATCTCTGCTCATTGGAATCCTACCCATTCTTCCAGGCCTAGTTCAGGTATCACCTCATCCATAAAAGCTTCCAGACTCTTCCACACCGTAGCATCTGCGTATCAGACACGTCTGTGGCGGTTCCTCTCACAGTTCACCCCCACAGTCTCCTGCAAGTGACACTGCCCAGCCCAGAGCCCCGCACTGACAGGCCAGCCCCAGGCCAACCATGGGACTCCACTCCCTCCCAACCACAGCTGACTAGCCCGAAATGGCCAATATGCAGCCTGGCAGCAGCCTATGAGGTGGAGGCTGATGCACGAGGATGAGCTGGGCCAATCAAATCCTCGCCAGAGACTTTTAAGTGGGGACAGGCAATAGTAGCAGGAGGAAGAGCTGCAGAAAGGCATCAGGGGTGCCACAACCTGGAGATGGGCGAGCAGGGCCCCCAGAGCTGAGACTGAAGGAGCAGAGCCATGAGGACAACGAGAAAGGCAGAGCTGCCAGTGAGCAAATCCCCGATTGGTGGAGAAGAGAGGGCACGGGTCCGGGAGTGGACGGAGAGGCAGGCACCCAGGAGAGGCTTCAAAGCACCCTTCACCCCAGGTCACCCAAGGGAGGAAGCTGTGGAGCATCCAAGTTGGTGCCATGCTGCTGTGGACTCTTCCCACGAAATGACTGCAGAAGCTGGTCCATTTGGAAAGGCTGACTCTAAAGCGAGTCCAGGGGGCAGGCCTGCTGACCAGAGGAGTGGGTGTGATCCACACTGCTTGCTCCCCAGCACGGCCGCCCTGCCCTGCCACTGAAAAGCATTGCTGCTGACTCCTCACTCCTCAGGCCCCAGACACCCAGAAACAAAGGCAGGGAGAGACCAGCCTGCCCAGCCAGAGCGGTCCTGATGGACTCCTAGGCCCTGGGGCTACACTGCCTCACATCTGTAACTCCCCCAAGGCACCAAGAGTCCCAGGGCCTGGGCTCAGTATCTCAATATCCTGGTACTGCCTCTTAGGAGTGCAGTATCACTGAGCAAGTTTTCACATCTGTAAAATGGGACAGTAATAGCTGTCTGCCCACTTCAAGGGGTTGTCATGGAGATCCAGTGTTTCTACATGGAAAGAGTGTCTCTATGTCTTTCCGTTGCCTTCTGTGCTCTCAAGACATGATGATGGAGGCCAAGTAGGCGGTCTCTCCTGTGACAGAGGCAGGGCTGAGGCCGACAGTGAAGACTTGTCCCAGGCGTCTCTCAGCCCCCTGAGCCCTCCTGTTCCTGTGGCACCTGACCCAGGCAGCCACACACTGTTTGTGTCTGCTCCTCACCCTCACCCCGATCACTTGCCATTTTAGTTTCTGCTCCTTTTAATGGTTACCTCACCTCACCTCCAGATGTGCCCTCACCTTCAGGCCCAAGTCCCCAGGGGCCACTCGGCTCTGTCTCTGGCGGCCAGGTTGGCACAGGGCGTCTGAGGGCTGAAGTCAAGCGTAGAACCATTCCCCTCCAGGCTCCTGAGAAGACAAGCCACACAGAGAATTCACCTCAGACGCTGTGGCGAAGGTTGCTTGTGGCCTACCCAGTGAGGGATGAGGCTAAAAACCTACATTTCTAACCTCTCTTGCAGATAGGGGTTGCCAAGGAGATATAAGTGGGAGTCATTGGGTGGGGCTTCTGGGAAAGCTCTCTAAAGGGGGTTAACTCAACAGGGAACTTAGCCCCTTTTATCCTTCTCACCTTCTTCCTTCTTGGAACTGAGAGGTGAGGGTTAGAGCACCAGCAGCCATCTTGTACCATAAAGACAACCTTGAGAACAGAAGACATGAGCTAATAATGGCGAGGCCTGGGTTCCTGTGATCGTGGAGCTGCCATCCAATCTGGAATTCTTACCTCTGGACTTTTCATGTAAGAGACAGACACACATAACTGGATCGAACTTGACTTCATTTTGCAGAAGAAGTGTCTTCCTAAAAAACTGCTTTTCAAATAAAATTTTTAGTCATTGACTTCCACACCAAGGAGGATCCTGGGTCCTAAAAAATGTTTTCCTAAAATATTCTGTGCAAACCATATTTTCACAAATCTAGTCACTGTTCCCCATTGACTTACTTTATGAATTTTAGAGATGCCTTTGATATAGTATTCATTTGTCAGTGACACTCAACCAGTGCTTTAAGTTTTTCAAATTTTTCACTCCTCAGTCAGTTGGGTAATGACCAGTAAACAACGCTTAAAAGTCCCAAAGAGGCACTTCAAAGAGAAGAATCTTTCTGTAAGATCAGTGTAATAACCACCCCTAATGTGTTGTGACCTTGCATTTCTTAGAGCAGAGGCTGTGATGGCAGCCCAAGGTTGAAGGGAGATGACCTCCCCATCTACCCTGGAGGGAGGGGTCAGTGCCCTGGACAGAGATGGCTCCAGAGGCAGGCCCTGCTGGCCAGGAACCTAGGATGAGTGGGCTGACCAGAAAGTCCTCAGTCCCCCTGGTTACTGCCCACCATTGAAATGGGTGTTGAAGCTGGGTTGGTAGCACAGAGGCAGCCCACGGGAGCAGGGTGCATCCAGGGCAGTGTGTGCTGATCTAAATGGCTCCCTGGGGGGAGTTTCTCCCGAGGCAAGAGACTGCATCTTCCCAAGTACCTTC